>NC_092721.1:151642671-151978817 GCF_047496885.1 Scyliorhinus torazame | reverse complement strand
GCTGGTATTGAGCCTCTCGGATATAGTTGAATTGCACTCATCCAGGCACGTTCTCACTGCAGAATTCCCAGCCTTCAGGGCAGCACGGTGGCGCCATGGTTAGCACTGCTGCCTTACGGTGCAGAGGACCTGGGTTTGATCCCGGCCCACTGTCGGTGTGGAGTTTGCACATTATCCCAGTGTCTGCATTGGTCTCACCACCACAACCCAAAGATGCACAGGGTAGGTGGATTGGCGATGCTAAATTGCCCCTGAATGGGAAAAAAAATGTTTTTAAAATTTCTCTCTCCTCTCGCAGCCACAATATTTAGGTGGCTTGTCCAGTAAGTGTAATGGTAACTCCCAGGGTGTTGTAGATGGAGGTTTCAACAATGTTATGCCATTTAACATCAAAGAGGGGTGGTTAGATTCTCTCTTGTTGGAGATGGTCATTACCTAGCACTTGTGCGGCATGGGTATTACTGGTCAGTTATCAGCTCAAGCCTGAATGTTGTCTAGATCTTGTGGCATGCAGCACCGACAGCCTCAGTATCTGAGGAGTTGCAAATGGATTTGAACACTGTACAGTCATTAGCAAACATCTCCACTTCTGATCTTATGATGGAGGGAAGATTATTGATGAAGCAGCTGAAGGTGTTGGGCCAAGGTTACAACCCTGAGGAGCTCCTGGAGTCATATGATTGGCCTCCAACAACTGCAAGTATCTTTCTTTGTGCTAGATATGATTCCAAGCAGTGGAGACTTTTCTCCTGATTCCTGCTGACTTGAATTTTACAAGGGCCTCTTGGTGCCATACTTGGTCACATGTATGGTCTTGGTTTGAACGAAGGTTGTAATGAGCTCTGGGGTGATTTCTAAAAACAATATGACCATATGTCAAGACTGCAAGAAACCTTCAAAATTTCTTCCCATATTTCTCCTTCCATTGAAACATTTTGGTCATTAGCTTGCATCACTCCTACACACAGATGGGGATAGGTAGCTTCCATTTATTAGTGCTAATTCACACTCAAGTGCAAAGTCTGTGTTGGCCTGGAAATAACTAAACTAAAGATGATAAATAGATAAGATAAAATAGAAAAACAGCCCTAGTACAACTGTCAGCCTAGATTTTTGTGCTCAAGAAGGGGGACTGGAACCTTCAACCTCTGACTCAGAGGCAAGAGTGCTGCCCACTGAGCCATGACTGAAACCGAGAGGAAGATCATCTTTTGAATGTTACTTCATA
The DNA here is from genome assembly GCF_047496885.1 of Scyliorhinus torazame. Lineage (NCBI taxonomy): Eukaryota > Metazoa > Chordata > Chondrichthyes > Carcharhiniformes > Scyliorhinidae > Scyliorhinus > Scyliorhinus torazame. The sequence continues at coordinate 151,977,589 of NC_092721.1, read as the reverse complement.
TTCAAACAAAAATTAAGACATTTGAAGTGAACACTACAAGTTCTTATTTTCCTTTGTTAGTTGGAGCAACAATGCACAATCAGGCCTTACAACTAGCTAATTTTTTTTTAAATTTAGAGTACCCAATTATTATTTTCCAATTAAGAGGCAATTTAGCATTGCCAATCCACCTACCCTGCATATCTTTGGGTTGTGGGGGTGAAACTCTTATTCATCTTTTTGGTTGAAAGGCTGTCATTTTCATAATTCCTCTCCCCCTCTACCAGGAATGCTCAGAGAAGGGGTAATTACCTTTTGGGATGACTGTAAGGGACAGAAATGCAAGGAAAATACCAAATTAAATACATCCTCTTTGCAGATAAAAAGGTAGCCAAACTACCTACCTTTCTCCGCTGAGAAATGCTGAGGCTGGAGAATTCACTGAACAATGAGGGAGGCAAATTTAGTTGATCTGCAAAATAAGTATTAATTCACAAGTTAAAAAAGAATAAGTATTTCCATTATTTGTTCGACTGTATCGAGTTAGAATTTGCTGTCAAAGTAACAGTGAGACAATGACATTAACCATAATTTGTGTGTAAATGGTACAGCAACTTCTGGAAATGGTCAGATGCACAGGTTAAATGTGAATATCCAAAGCATGCTATCTTGTGCCTTTACACACAATGTTCACAAAACTGTAATTCTTTATCTGTCTCATCCTTTTGACAATGTAATTTCACCACCATTAATCAACCATTCTAGTGCTAAAATTTCACAATCACAGAATTGTTATGGAGGAGTCCATTTGGCCCATCGTGTCTGCACCAGCTCTCCAAATCAGCATCATGACTTAGTGCCATTCCCCTGTCTGTTCCGCATACCCCTGCACATTGTTTCTATTAAAGTAATCATCTGATGCCCTCTTGAAGGCCTTGATTGAACCTGCCTCCACCAGACTCCCAAGCAGTGTACTCCAATTCCAAACAACTCGCTGTATTAAATAGTTTTTCCTCACATCACATTTGCTACTTTGCAAACCACCTTAAATCTAAGCCTCCCTCTCTACTCTGTCCAGCTCCCTCATGATTTTGAGTATCTCTATCAAATTTCCTCTTAGCCTTCTTCTCTCCGAGGAGAACAGTCCCAATCTCTCCAATGTATCCTCATATCTGAAGTTTCCCATTCCTGGAACCATTTTAAACTTCTTCTGCACTCTCTCCAATGCGTTCACTTCCTTCCTATAGTGTGACACCCAGAACCGTGCATAAATAAAGGGTAATCAGCATGGGCTGCACTTGACAAATGTAAGACTGGATGAAGGGAAAACCGTGGATATTGTCTGTATGGATTTTAAGAAAGCATTTGAAAAAACATCACAATCTGCTGGTCAACAAAATTGAGGCTGATGGAAAGGCCGGTCAGTGTAAGTTTAGATATAATTGGTGGAAGGGCAGAAAATAATGAGTTATGGTAAATGTTTTTTCCCAGATAGGAATATAGTAATGTTCACTAAGACTCACAGCTAGGATTACTGCTTTTCTGATTATCTCTAAAGGACTTAGATATTGGAATACAGGGTAAAATTTTAAAATTTGCCATTAATACTAAACTTGGGAGAGTGACAAACAGTGAAAATAGCCCATAACTTCCTGATTCCCCAGTGTCACATTTAGGGTTATCCCAATGATGCGCTGGGGAATCCCTCTACCCATGTAAGGGTTTACCCAGCAATTGCCCAAAAGTGCTAACTTGCGCTGGGCTAGGAACCATCTAACAGAAACAATTTAAATCTCTACCTTCGGATGGTTCTGCCAATTTTACCCTGATAGGAAGAGTTAAAGGGGAAAAAACACCTCTAACTCCAGATTAACTATGTAAAAAACCCAGACCTTGCCTTGCACGAGACAGCCCCACACACACACACAACCCCCCAAGGGGACAGCACCACCCTCTTCCCGGTGCCTTGTAGATGCTGGGCAGAATTTGGGGACAGAGGAGGGGAGTTTACTTATTTCATAATTCCTAGCTCTGGACTGATTCTTGAAGCCGCAACATTTTTATTTATTTATTTGCTCATGGGATCTGGGCGTCGCAAGCTGGGCCAGCATTTATTGCCCATCCCTAATTGCCACTGTTGATAACCCCTTCCATCACTTTACTGATGATCGAGAGTAGACTAATGGGTCAGTGATTGGCCAGGTTGGATTTGTCCTGCTTTGTGTACAGGACATACCGAGGCAATTTTCCACATTACCATGTACCTATACTGGAACAGCTTAGTTGGGGCATGGCAAATTCTAGAGCACAGGTCTTCAGCGCCATTGCCATGATATTGTCTGGGCCTATTTGCAGTATTCAGTGCCTTCAGACGTTTCTGGAATATACCAGCATTTTCTATTTTTATTTCAAATTTCCAGCATCTACAGCATTTTGTTTTTTTATTCGCCTTTAAATGTTCTTCATAAAATTTAGATTTTCCCCATCTTACTGACTAGTCTTTCTGCATACCCTTTTTTTTCTTTGCTTTGCTTTTTTCTTTTGTATCTCGATTGTTTGTCTTGTGCGAGTTTCATTAGCCATTGTTTTAGCAGCGCATCTAACAACACTTGTCATCAGCTTTGACAAAGGGTCATGTGGACTCGAAACGTCAGCTCTTTTCTTTCCTTATAGATGCTGCCAGACCTGCTGAGATTTTCCAGCATTTTCTCTTTTGGTGACATCTGTCATCAGTTGAGTTTCTCTTGCAGTTAGGTTTATAAATATTTTGCGGTGCAAGTCACTGAAAGTGCAAGCTGATAATGGTGCAGTAAAGAAAGCAGGACACCTGGGACCAAGCAAACATGGAAATCAGCTGTGTATGTTTTCAATCAGATTATAAGATTGTAAGCAACAGTAGGGCTGAGAAGAAAGTGAGCAAATTCCACTTGTTACGTCTTGCTCACCAGAATATGACCCATTTATGCCAACCCTTGGTTTCTTGGCAGCTAGCCAATCTTCTATCCATGGCAATATGTTACCCTGACACCATGAGCTTTTATTTTCCATCATAATCTTTGATGTGGCACCTTATGAAGTGCCTGCTGGAAATCTAAGTACATCAGTCGGTTTCCCTTTATCCACACCATGTGTCATTCCATCAAATAACTCCAATAATCAAACATGATTTCCCTTTGTGCTTGATCACCTTGATTTTTTCTAAGTGTCCTGTCATAATATCTTTAATAATAGCTTCTAACATTTTCCATATGAGAGTTGTTAAGCTAACCGGCCACTAGTTTCCTGCTTTCTGAATCCTTCCCTTTTTGAATAAAGGAGTAATGTCATTATTTTACAATGTCATGGAACCTTCCCCGAATCTAGGGACTTTTGGAAAACTGAAACTAATGCATCAACTATCTCACTGACCACTTAAGACCCTAGGATGAGTTCCATTAGAACCTGGGAATTTGTCTGCCCGCAGTTCCAACTATTTGCTCAGTACCACTACCCTTTAATTGGAATTTTCTGTCGTTATTCCCTCCCTTCCAGCACAGTAGCACAGTGGTTAACACAGTTGCTTCACAGCTCCAGGGTGCCAGGTTCGATTCCCGGCTTGGGTCACTGTCTGTGTGGAGTCTGCACGTTCTCCCCGTGACTGCGTGGGTTTCCTCCGGGTGCTCCGGTTTCCTCCCACAGTCCAAAGATGTGCAGGTTAGGTGGATTGGCCATGATAACTTGCCCTCAAGTGTCCAAAAAGGTTGGGTGGGGTTAGTGAGTTACAGGGTTACGGGGATAGGGTGGAAGCGTGTGCTTAAGTGGGGTGCTCTTTCCAAGGGCTGGTGCAGACTCGATGGGCCGAATGGCCTCCTTCTGCACCGTCAATTCTATGATCTAAAGTACAGCTACTTCTGGGATGTTACTTGCATCTTCTATAGTGAAAAACAATGCAAAATATCTGTTCAGTTAATCTGCCATCTCCTATTTTCCATTAATCCCCCAGAGTTGCTTTCTACAGGACCAAACTCTAATAATTGCAGAACTTCCTCTCCTCTGTCTTTTTATTTCTAGCTCGCTTTCTCTCGTACTCTAATTTGTCCCTCCTTATTAAACTTTCAGTCATTCTTTGCTGTTTGGTTATATTCGTCCAAGCATCATTGGTTATACCTGCCACCCATCTTTGTGCAATTATATGCTTTCACTTTAAGTTTGATACCAATTTTTTTAGTTAATCACAAATGATGGGTCTTCCCCTTGGAACTTTTTTCTTTCTCGTTGGAATATTTCTATTCTGTGTATTCTGGAAATATCCCCTTAACCTAATTTGTCAGTTTGCTTTAGCTAGCTCTACTTACATGCCCTCATAGTTGCCCTTATTTAAGTTTAAAATGAACTCATTAATAATAATCTTTATTAGTGTCACAAGTAGGCTTACATTAACACTGCAATTAAGTTACAGTGAAAATCTCCTAGTCGCCACACTATGACGTCTGTTCGGGTACACAGAGAGAATTCAGAATGCCCAATTCACCTAACAAGCACGTCTTTCGGGACTTTGTGGGAGGAAACAGGAGCACCCGAAGGAAACACACGCAGACACGAGGAAAACGTGCAGTCTCCGCACAGACAGTGACCCAAACTGGCAATCGAACCCGGGTTCCTGGCGCTGTGAAGCAAAGTGCTACCGCGTCGCCCAATACTTCGCCTATAACGAACCAATATGCCATTGTTATTGGGATATAAAAGTATGTTAGACTAAGTCCCATTGTAACAATCTGGGGTCATGGAAGGAAATGACATACATTCATGGGATCTGGAATTTATGGGCAGTAAGCATGGTCAGAGAGTAGCGTAGAGTTATTTATTTATTTTTTTGCCATATTTTCATCATTTTTGCCATACAAAGAAATAGAAACAGAACCCCAACAATATAAAATCTAAAACATACAACATGGAATGGAAAAGAAAGCAGTCCACCCCCCCCCCATAGCATTCAATGGCGACCAACTCCCGAAAGTGCGGAATAAACAGACTCCTCCTTTGCCCCCTCAACTCAAACTTCATGTTCTCCAGGGTCAAAAACTCCAGTAGGTCTCCCCGCCACAGCAAGGCACAGTGTGGAGAAGCTGACCTCCACCTCAACAGGACCCGCCTATGAGCGATCAGCAGGGCGAAGGCTAAAACGTCTGCCCCCACACCCGTCTGCAACTCGGGCCAGTCTGACACCCCGAAAATGGATTCCAGGGGATCGGGTTTCACATCCGGATGCAAATCCCCCAAGATTGTGCCAAATTCCTCCCACCAATACCTTTCCAGCTTCGGGCAGGACTAAAACATATGAATGTGGCTTGCGGGGCCCCTCCCACACCGCTCACAGACATCCTCCACCCGCACAAACCTCTGGCTCATCTTTGATTTTGTGAGGTGTGCCCTATACACGACCTTTAACTGTATCAGCCCCAGCCTCGCACACGAGATTGAGGAATTTACCCTCCACACACCACAGTCCCTCTTCCATCGCCTCCCAGTTCTTCCTCCCACTTTGCCTTAATCTCCTCCATGGACACCCTGTCCTCCTCGAAGATCCTACCATAAATCGCCGATACAACCTTCTTCTCCAACACCCCGCTGACAGAACCGCCTCCAGCAATGGAGGGTGGTGCTATTGGGAAGGTCGGGGAAACATTCCTTGCAAAATCCCAAACCTGCAGATATCCAAACCCTTCCCCTGCGCCAACCCGTACTTCTCTCCAAGCTGCACCAAGCTCACAAATCGTCCCCCAAGAAACAGATCCTTCATTTCCTTAATCCCCCTCCTGTCCCATCTCCGAAACTTCGCATCCATCCCCCCAGCTGATTGTCCCGAATCGGCTTCTCCACTGACCCGGTCCCCAGCTTAAAATGTTGCCTTAACTGCCTCCAGAACTTCAAAGTGGCCACCACCACTGTACTTACCCGGTGCCATTGGGAGCAGCATTCAGCGCTCACAGCCCCGACACCCGACACGAGCCCTCCTCCATCTTAACCAATCGGCTCTCCCCCTCCTTAATCCAGCCCCGACTCTTATCCACATTCGCCGCCCAATAATAGTACAGCAAGTTTGGGAGGTCTAGCCCCTTGCCTGTCGCCCTCTCTGCAAGACCACCCTCCTAAATCCTGGCCACCTGCCCCCCTCCTCCCACCAAATAAATGAGGAAATCAATTTGTCCACCCCCTTGAAGAAAGATTTCAGGAGAAAGACCGGCAGGCACGGAAATAGGAACGAGAATCATGGTAGCACATTCATTTTAATTGCCTGCACCCGGCCCGTCACTGACAGAAGGAGGTTGTCCCACCTTGCCAAATCAGCCATCACCTTCCCTACCAAACAGGTAAAATTATACCTTCGGAATCCTGAGCCACCTGCACCCTCAAAGAACGGGTTGCCGCCAGACGAAATGGCAGCTCCCCCCGCTGTCCCTACTTCCAGCTGGGAGACCATGAAATACCTGCTCTTGCCTAGGTTCAATTTATACCCAGAGAACGTCAGAAATCTTTGAAGCAGCCCCATTATACTCCCAACCGATGTGCTCGGCTCCGAAAATATACAATAACAGATTATCGGCATACAAAGATACCTTATGCTGCTCGTCTCCCCCTCCCTATCCCCTTCCACAACCCCGACCTCCTTAGCACAATGGCCAAAGGCTCTATAGCCAGTGCAAACAGCAAGGGGGGGGGGGAAGAGACATAGGACATCCCTACCTCGTATCCCGGTGCAGAGCAAAGTACTCCAAATTCATATTATTAATGCGAACGCTCGCCATCGGCTCCTTGTACAACAGCTGTACTCACGCCGCAAACCTCGGCCCGAATCCAAATCTTTCCAACACAACCATCAAATAACCCCACTCTATCCAGTGCCACCACCACCTCCGTCTCTTTTCCCTCCGCTGAAGACAGGATCACATTTAGCAGCCTCATGTTCGAAAGCAGCTGTCTTACCTTCACGAATCCCATCTGACCCTCTCCTATCAGCTTCGGGAGACACTCCTCCAACCTTGCCGCCAAAGCCTTTTCCAATATCTTGGCATCTACATTCAATAGGGATATGGGCCTGGACGACCCACACCACCGGGTCCTTGTCCTTCTTTAACAGCAGGGAAATCGAAGCCTGCCCCAACGGATTTTGGCCAGATACACAACCAGGTCCTGGTAGATGCGCAGCATGCTGTTCTCCCACTTGCCACTCCGTGTCTGCTTGGCCCACCGCAAAATCTATTCCTTATCCAGGAACTGATGCATTCGCATCAGAACTCGTGGAGGTCCTTGCCAAGGCCTCCGTCCCCGCCCCCGCCCCCCCCCCCCCCCCCACCCCCACCCAATCCCTGAAAACAAACATAACCAGTGTGCAAAAACCGTGCCCCAGAATACCCCCTTAACCCCAATGCCCAATATTCTCATACCCACTGTAGGCCATAACCGAGGTACACTACCCTTACCCATCAACCAACCCAAAAACCAAACTGTTCCCCTCACAAATGCAAAACATACACACATCCTGAAAGAAAGTATAAGGCTGTACACAACATTTCACTACCGTTCCTTCAGTCTGAACCCAGTCAGTTGCCTCCGCCACCTCGAAGTAGAAGTCCCTCAAATTGTAGGTCACCCTCAGCTTCGCCGGGTAAACCACGCTGATCCTCATACCACTGCTGAAGAGTGCCACTTTCGCCTGACCGAAGGCCGCCCGCCTTCTCGCCAGCTCCACAGTTAAGTCCTGGTATATACGAATACCAGTTCCTTCCCACTTCACCTCAGGTCTTCGTTTTGCCCAACTCAGGTACATCCCCTTAACATGACATTTGTGGAAACAAATTATAACTGCCCTCGGTGTCTCGTTTGCCTTGGGTCTGCGCAACCGACGAGCCCTTCCCAGCTCATATCAAGCGGGTTCTTCCCCCTCCTCCAGCAACTCCGCCGTCAGCTTCACAAAATACTCAGTCAGCCTCGGGCCCTCCACCCCCTCCGGCAAGCCCACTATTCTTAAATTATGTCGCCTTGACCTATTCTCCAGGTTCTCCACCTTGGCTTGGAGTTCTTTGCGGCCTCCTCCACCCTCCGCAGCACCTCACCCATCGAGGTGAACTGGTCACGGTGTTGCGACTTTCTCCATCCCCTTCAACCTCTCTTCTTGCTCCCGCATCTCGGCCGATGTCTTCAACACCGCCGCCTTCACCGGGCATTGCCTTCTCCACCAACTCCTTCATCACAGCCACCATCTCCTTACGCATCACCTCCATGTGTTTGGCGAACTGCCTCTCAAATTCTTCGGCATCACCTTGGTCAGAGTTTCCGCTGTGAAGAGCGATCTCACCTCCGCCATCTTTCCTGCTGCCGGGCTGACCCGTTCATGACGGTGAAACTTCGCTCGCCTTCCTTCTTCCCGGTAGCTTTTTTCTGGTCTTTGACATTCCCCACCTTCCTGGTGTCTTCCTGCAACAGCTTGTTCAAAAACTGCCCCTAGAATCGGGCATTAAACTCCAATAACCAGAGCCTCGCGCAGGTGGCGGCATGTAGACTTCCACCTACATGCCGCCAACAGAAGTCAGTGTAGTGTTCTTATAATTGTAAATAAGTTACAATAAAATTAGACTGTTCCACAGCTGGCAGCTTTTGAGAAATTATTGAAATTACTCCAGACCAACAACAATAATATTGTGATCAGTGTTTATCCCCCGGCCTTTGACTCTGACATGAAGGAAAGGTTCCCCTACTTCCATTACACACAAAAAATCCTCCTCCTCAGGGACTTTAACCTCAGGTAGCTGTGACTGCAATGTCTGTTGCAGAACCATTGAGAATAACAGGGTGGGAAAAGCCAATGTAAACAGTATCCTCCTGCTGACAAAATGTGTTTGGCTTGATCTCATTATAACAAACACCCATTTCTGTCAGAAGGACAAATAGAAAATCAAATAGAGGCATTCTGGATTAAATCAATCGCACCTCCGAATTATGCCATTCTTCGGGTCAAAGATCTAAGCGACATCTGTATAGCTGAATCCACAGATCACCGACTTGTTTGATTGATGATCTGCCTAGCACCAAGTAAGACGCACAAGTTGAAGATGAAGATCATCAATGTCTCAGCCCGAAAGCAGCCAGACCAAAGAGAGGAATTCCAGGCACAGCTTCACGACCAATCTGGAAAATCTTCACACATCCAACTCGATTTCAGAACAGTGGGATCAAATAAATGCAGCTGTACTAGACTCCTGGATCCAGGCCATTATGTTCGAGCATCGTCGTCACCAGTACTGGTTCAATGAAAACTATACTGAAATATGTGGCCACCTATACAAAAACAAGCAGCCTCCAATGCCTGGCAGAATGATCAGTGATCACAAGTCAAGAAGGCAGCATCAAGGGCAGCATGGTTGTGCAGTGGTTGGCACTGCTGCCTCATGGCGCCGAGGATCCAGGTTCAAACCCGGCCCCAGGTCCCTGTCCGTGTGGAGTTTGCACATTCTCCCAGTGTCTGATTGGTCTCACCCCCACAACCAAAAAAGATATACAGGGTAGGTGGATTGGCCATTCTAAATTGCCCCTTAATTGGCAGGGGGGGGGGGGGGGGGGGGGGGAGAGAATTGGGTACTTTAAATTTATTTTTTAAATAATTTTAAATAAGGCAGCAGCATCAAAACGGCTGATTGCCAAAGACAAAATAAAAAGATAAAGGACACATGGTGAGATGAAAAAGCCAGAGATCCAACAAGAATACTCACCATTATGACATGCAAAGCTTTTTTGAAACAACCAGAGTCATTCACGGACCAAGATCAAATGGACAAAATCCCTTTCTCCCTCAGGATGATGCTTCACGTCCCAAGGATGACACTGTCATCTTTCAACGCTGGAAAGAATATTTCAACAATTCAACTGTGAATCCACAATGGCACTGATATTCTCCAGGCTGGTTTAGCACAGTGGGCTAAACAGCTGGCTTGTAATGCAGAACAAGGCCAGCAACGCGGGTTTAATTCCCGTACCGGCCTCCCCGAACAGGCGCCGGAATGTGGCGACTAGGGGCTTTTCACAGTAACTTCATTGAAGTCTACTTGTGACAACAAGTGATTATTATTATTCTTATTCCCCAGAACCTAGTGGTAGAATACATTTGTGAACCACCTTCGATGAGAGAACTGCAACATCAATTCAAAAGAGGACACAGCAAGTTGTATTCAATCCGTGGCTCCTATGCAGACCAACCATGTTCCAAGAAAATTCAAACTGTGGTGCCAGGCTTGGTGCGTATTTTTCTTATTTATCTTTTAAAACACAGGTAATTTTATTAATTGTAAGGTTTAATTAGCAATAGTAAGGTTTACTTATAGTAGTAAAGCTTATTAGATTGGCAAGTCAGTATTTCCTATTTATCTTAACTAGGGAATTTCAATTAACGTTAGTGGAACATGTTTTGAAATAATAAGATTATAAGCACAGGCAGGATTAGAGGCAAATATTTAAATTTAATCAGCAAAATAATTAATTAAATGTTATAAAGATAGCAGGGCAGGTGATGTTCGGCTCCTGCAGAATGTGGGAGCTCATAGATGGATATCTGTGTGATCCAAGGCAAACACATCAGCAGCAAAGGCCTGCAGACGGAGGAACTTCGACTCAGAGTTGTTGAGCTGGAGGGGGCAGAGTCATAGGCTCTGCAACACGTCAGGGAGGAGGAACGTTAATTGAACACTCTGTTGCAGGTGGCAGTTATGCCCCTTAGGTGAAGAGCGTAGCCACCTGAGTTGGCCACTTCCCGACTTGAAATGGAGAACCGCAAAGGCTGAAGGGAAATTCAGCCAACACAGGCAAAGACTAGCAAATACAGGAATCATGTATATTGGAACCTGTAAAACAACCAGACAGCACTGAAACCAGCAGCCATCTGCATAGTAATGCAGCAGCCATCTGCATAGTAATGCGCGATCCCCAGGCACAATGGCAACAGTAAAGGTAAACAAAGCCAAGCCAGACTCCTCGGCGCCAGCAGGAGCCAAGACAAAGGAAGGCCAACGGACACTTAGGACCGTCTAGCGATCAGGGAACCGCTCCAGCATTGAAGAAATCGATCCAAGTGATCGGAAAGTAGTCCAATCACTTGGACCCAGGTACGGGGTCCACCCCGAAGGGCGGGAAGCCCCTGGGGACTATAAAGTAAAGCCCCCCAAGTTCAAATTGTCCTTCTTGACAGGGTCACTCAGCAGCGAATCAACCCTTGAGAGTGAACTGCCCAAGCTGCCTCCAAGCAAGTAAGTCTCAAGTCAACGCTCGCTACGAGATGGGCGCTCCTAGCTACCAATCCATACCAGCTTTTGAATCCCGTAGACTCAGGACCTGAACGAAAGGCCATTTGTTCCCCTGACCTGGTGGGCCAGTCCAAAGCTAAGTATAGGCCTGTTAGTTATAGAGATAGTTTATTAAGTAGAATTTATGCATGAGTAGCAATTGACTGTGTATAATAAATGTGTTTTGATTTGAATCTTACGAATTGGTGTTTTGAGTTATTGATCATTACTTGAACTTGAACCTCATGGCGGTATCATAAAGATACCTGGCAACTCTAGAGCAAAGGTTATAAAACAGAGCCAATTGAACCAAACAAAAGTTAGCAACACATTACTGGCGACATTCTGACGGGACCCGATCTCGTAGTGGCTTAACCACTCCGGGAGAACCCAAAATTTGAATTAGAAATCCAATTGGGAACAGAAAAACCACAAGTGTTCAAGCAGTTCTGATCAATCCTCATAATTCGGAAGTGTGTTAATGCATGCGTAACTAACAGGGCGATAAGGTAATACTGATAGATTTTTTGTTGCGACAAAACTTTTTTTTAAAATATTTTTTATTAAGGTTTTTTAACACAATTTTTTCCCCTTACAAACAGTAACCCCCCCCCAGCCCCCCCGTAACAAAATAACGCAAAATCTCCCTGAGCAAGATATATACATGGCAAGATGGTATATTTACATAGCTTTATACACTGGCTCTTGGCCGCACGTACCGTTTCCCCCCACCCTCCATGCCATCTCCCGCTCGTCCATCCCCTCAAACAATCTCTCGTTCCCCCCCCCCCCAGAGGGTTGCTGCTGACCGACCTTCTTCTAACGCTCCGCGAGATATTCTAGGAACGGTTGCCACCGCCTGTAAAACCCGTGTGCAGACCCTCTCAAAGCAAACTTAATTCTCTCCAATTTTATGAACCCCGCCATGTCGTTAATCCAGGCTAGGGGGCTTCGCCTCCTTCCACAATAGCAAGACCCTTCGCCGGGCTACTAGGGACGCAAAAGCCAGAATTCCGGCCTCTTTCGCCTCCTGTTTTCCCGGCTCATCCACTACTCCAAATATTGCTACTCCCCAGCTTGGCTTGACCCGGACTTTCACCACCTGGGATATTACTCCTGCCACACCTCTCCAGAACCCCTCCAATGCCGGGCATGACCAAAACATATGGACATGGTTCGCCGGGCTCCCTGAACATCTTTCACATCTATCCTCTACCCTAAAGAACTTACTCAGCCTCGCCCTCGTCAAATGCGCTCTGTGAACCACCTTAAAATGTATCAGACTGAGCCTGGCACACGAGGAGGAGGTATTAACCCTACCCAGGGCATCAGCCCATAGCCCTTCCTCAATCTCCTCCCCTAGCTCCTCCTCCCATTTACCTTTCAATTCTTCTACTAGCGCTTCCCCCTCTTCTTTCATCTCTTGGTATATTTCCGACACCTTGCCCTCCCCGACCCATACCCCCGAGATCACCCTATCTTGAACTTCTTGTGCCGGGAGCAACGGAAATTCCCTCACCTGCCGCCTCACAAAAGCCCTCATCTGCATATATCTAAATGCATTTCCCGGGGGTAACTCAAATTTCTCCTCCAGTGCCCCTAGGCTCGCAAATGTCCCGTCAATGAACAGGTCCCCTATTCTTCTTATCACCGCCCGATGCCAGCCTTGGAACCCCCCCGTCCATCTTCCCCGGGACAAACCGGTGGTTATCCCTGATCGGGGACCACACCAATGCTCCCATTGCACCCCTGTGCCTTCTCCACTGGCCCCAGATCCTTAGTGTTGCCGCCACCACCGGGCTTGTGGTGTATTTTGTCGGCGAGAGCGGCAGCGGTGCCGTTACCAAAGCCCCCAGGCTCGGTCCCTTACAGGACGCCATCTCCATCCTCGTCCATGCCGCCCCCTCTCCCTCCATGACCCACTTGCGGATCATCGCCACGTTTGCTGCCCAGTAGTAACTCCCTAGGTTTGGCAAAGCCAACCCACCTTGGTCCCTGCTGCGTTCCAAGAACCCTCTCCTAACCCTCGGGGTCTTATTTGCCCACACATACCCCATAATACTCCTACCTACTCTCTTGAAAAAGCCCTTGGTGATCACGATGGGGAGGCACTGAAACACAAACAAAAACCTCGGAAGGACCACCATTTTGACCGACTGCACCCTACCCGCCAACGAGAGCTGGAGCATGTCCCATCTTTTAAAATCCTCCTCCATTTGCTCCACCACCCTCGTCAAATTCAGTTTATGTAGGGCCCCCCAACTTCTGGCTATCTGGATCCCCAGATATCGAAAACTCCTCTCCGCCCTCCTCAGCGGTAGGTCCTCTATCCCTCTTTCTTGGTCCCCTGCCTGTAATACAAAAAGCTCACTCTTCTCTACATTAAGCTTGTAGCCCGAGAACTCGCCAAACTCCTTCAGAGTCTGCATGACCTCCACCATCCCCTCCATTGGGTCCGCCACGTATAGCAGCAGGTCATCCGCATATAGCGATACCCGATGCTCCTCTCCCCCGCGGACTATCCCCCTCCATTTCTTAGACTCCCTAAGTGATATGACCAAGGGTTCGATCGCCAATGCAAACAACAGGGGGGACAGGGGGCACCCCTGCCTCGTCCCTCGGTACAGCCGAAAGTACTCCGACCTCCGCCGGTCCGTCACTACACTCGCCACCGGGGCGCTGTAAAGGAGCTTAACCCATCTAATAAACCCTCCCCCAAACCCAAACCTGCGCAATACCTCCCAGAGGTACTCCCACTCTACTCGGTCAAAGGCTTTTTCCGTGTCCATAGCTGCCACTATCTCCGCCTCTCCCTCCTCCGATGTCAACATTATCACGTTTAAGAGCGGCCGCACATTGGTATTTAACTGCCTGCCCTTTACGAATCCCGTTTGGTCCTCGTGAATCACCCCCGGGACACAGTCCTCAATCCTAGTGGCCAGTACCTTCACCAATAGCTTAGCATCCACATTGAGGAGCGAAATCGGCCTGTGCGATCCACATTGCAGTGGATCCTTGTCTCGCTTTAGAATCAAGGAGATTGTCGCCTCCGACATTGTCTGGGGCAGGGTTCCCTCCTCTCTTGCCTCGTTGAAGGTCCTCACTAGTAGCGGGGCCAGCAGGTCCACATATTTTCTATAGAACTCCACCGGGAACCCGTCCGGCCCCGGGGCCTTCCCCGCCTGCATGCTCCCCAAACCCTTACTCAACTCCTCCAACCCAATTGGTGCCCCCAAACCAACCGCCTCCTGCTCCTCCACCCTCGGGAACCCCAGCTGGTCCAGGAATCGCCTCATCCCCCCTTCCCCCTCCCTGGGGGCTGGGATCTGTACAGCTCTTCATTGAAGGCCTTGAATACCTTCTTTATTTTCGTTGTACTTCGAACCGTGGCTCCCCTTCCATCTTTGATTCCCCCTATTTCCCTCGCTGCCGCCCTCTTACGGAGCTGGTGCGCCAGCATCCGACTAGCCTTTTCCCCGTACTCCTAAGTCGCCCCTTGCGCCTTCCTCCACTGTGCCTCCGCCTTGCCCGTGGTCAGCAGGTCAAACTCCGTCTGCAGCCGTCGCCTTTCCGCAAGTAATCTTTCCTCCGGGGCCTCTGCGTATCTCCTGTCCACTTGCAAGATCTCCCCCACTAACCTCTCCCTTTCCATTCCCTCTGTCTTCTCCCTATGAGCCCTGATGGAGATCAGCTCTCCCCTGATCACCGCCTTCAACGCCTCCCATACCACCCCCACTCGCACCTCCGCGTTGTCGTTGGCCTCCAAGTACCTTTCAATACACCCCCTCACCTTCCCACACACCACCTCATCGGCCAGCAGTCCCATATCCAGCCGCCACAGTGGGCGTTGGTCCCTCTACTCTCCCAGCTCCAGTTCCACCCAGTGCGGGGCATGGTCCGAAACGGCTATGGCCGAATACTCCGTCCCCTCCACTCTCGGGATGAGCTCCCTGCCCAGAACAAAGAAATCTATCCGAGAGTAAGCCTTATGCACGTGGGAGAAAAAAGAAAATTCCCTGGCCTGCGGTCTTGCAAACCTCCATGGGTCCACTCCCCCCATCTGATCCATAAAACCCCTGAGCACCTTGGCCGCCGCCGGCCTCCTTCCCGTCCTTGATCTGGAGCGGTCCAGTGCTGGGTCCAGCACCGTATTGAAGTCCCCTCCCATTATCAGTCCTCCTACCTCCAGGTCCGGAATGCGCCCCAACATGCGCTTCATAAATCCAGCATCATCCCAGTTCGGGGCGTATACATTTACCAACACCACCCACGACCCTTGCAACCTACCACTCACCATCACATATCTCCCTCCATTATCCGCTACGATAGTCTTGGCCTCAAATGACACATGCTTTCCCACCAGAATTGCCACCCCTCTATTTTTTGCGTCCAATCCCGAGTGAAATACCTGTCCTACCCATCCCTTTCTTAACCTGACCTGGTCCGCCACCTTCAGGTGTGTCTCTTGGAGCATTGCCACGTCTGCCTTCAGTCCCTTCAAGTGCGCGAACACTCGAGCCCGCTTCACCAGCCCATTCAGGCCCCTCACGTTCCACATTATCAGCCGGATTGGAGGGGACCCCCCCCCCCGGACTAGCCATCTCCTTTTCTGGGCCAGTCCCTTGTCCGCATCTCCCTCACTCTCCAGTCCCCCAGCCGGGGGACCCCCGTCCCAGCCACCTCTTCTGTGTCCCGTTCTCTTTCGGCCAGTGCAGCAGCAACCCTTTCCCCCCCCCCCCTCCTCTCCCCCCCCCGCTAGATCCCCGTCTAGCTTTTTTGCTCCCCCCATATCCCTCCCGTAAGTCAGCTGACACCTGCTGACCCCGGCTTCCCCCGCCATCCCTTTGACCCCCCCGCCCCGTGTGGGGAATCTCCCAATCAATGTACATTCCTTTGTTCCCCTTCCCGCCTTTCTTGCCGCGTGCGGGAAAGACAACCCCGCGCTTTCCAAAGCCTGCCCCGCCCCCCATGGCGCAGCTCCTGTCGTGGCCTTGTCCCTCTCCCCCAGCCCATATAGCATTTCCTGCGTGTGGTTGACCCCCTATGTTCAACAACCATCATACTTCAACCCTCAAACACCCCCCTCCCACACAAACCCTCAATTAGAGTCCAATTTTTCAGCTAGTATAAAGGTCCACGCCTCTTCGGGCGTTTCGAAGTAGTGGTGTTGGCCATTATGTGTAACCCACAGTGGCTGCAACATTCCAAATTTCACTCCTTTCCGATGCAGCACCGCTTTGGCCCAGTTGAAACCCGCTCTCCGCTTAGCGACCTCCGCGCTCCAGTCCGGGTACATTCTGATCTCCACATTGTCCCACTTGCTGCTCCGTTCCTTCTTGGCCCATTTCAGGACCCTCTCTCTGTCCGTAAACCGGTGAAATCTCACCACCATCGCCCTTGGCGGCTCTTTTGCCTTCGGCTTCCTCGTTAGCACTCGGTGCGCCCCATCCAGCTCCAGCAATCCCGGGGGGGCCTCCGCACCCATCAGCGTCCAGATCATTGTGCCCGCATATGCCGCGGCATCGGCCCCCTCCACTCCTTCTGGGAGACCCAGGATCCTCAAGTTGTTTCTCCTTGATCTGTTCTCCAGGTCTTCGAGTCTTCCCGCCCACGTCTTGTGCAGCGCCTCGTGCCGCTCCACTCTCTCCGCCAGGCCCACGAGCTCGTCGTCGTTCTCACTCACTTTTTCCTGCATCATCACCTCTTGGGCTTTCTGGGTTGCTCCAAGTCTTTCAATCATTGCCAGTATAGGCGCCACCATCTCCTTACGCAGCTCCTCGAAGCAGCACTTGATGAACTCTTTCATCTCCTCTCTGTCCGTGGGCGCCGCCATTTTGCTTTTTTCTTCTTTCTTCTCCCGCTGCTCCAGGGCCGCTTTTTTACCCATTTCGCTGCGGGTCCGATCCATGCACGTTAGTAGGGGACCTTTCTCCTTCCTTCCCCACGGATTGGTTTTTTTAAAAAGTGCCGTTGGGGCTCCGTTTGCGGGCCCAAACGTCTGTTTTCGCGGGAGCTGCCGAATCGCGCGGCTTAGCTCCGCATCGCCGCAACCCGGAAGTCTTGTTGCGACAAAACTGTCGGGAGTTTGTATTCTGGAAAATAGCGAAAGCCGTACCCGTAATTACAGCACCGCCTTAATACCCCTTGTTCCAAATTTCAGGAGAAGTATTCAGAGAGGAAAGATGGCAATGCAGGCAATGCAACGCCTCATGAACCCCGAAGAATTCGTGGTCACAGCGAGCAGCAATAGAGTAGGACAGTGTCCCGTTTGGGAAGAGGAAATCAGAAAGTACCTCAAAGGGAAAGGATGGCCCCTTTGGAGCGAATTCTGTGAAAATGAGGAAACAGGTCCCGGGAGTATGGGACATACTTGGTGGGAGAACCTGAGCGAAATCCATAAGAAAAGCTTGGGAAAAGCTCGCAAGCCGATGGCAATCGTGTCCTGTTTGGCACAATTGCGAGGCATAGAGGAAGTCGTTCGGACGCTCGGTAAAGAGATAGAAGAGGCACATCGAATGAGTAAGGTTTGTGAGCGAGCTAGAGAAAGAAAACCTAGAATTAAGAAGGAAGTTAGCAGCAAAGGACGGAGAGGTGGATGATGCCAAGTGGGCACACCAGTCTTGTCTGGCGCACTTAAGCAGCTTCCAATTCCAGTACGAGAAGGCCTATCAGGCCACGCAACGTGCAGTCCTGGTACGAGAGGAAACAGAGAAGCAGGTAGAGGCATTGCAAAGGCAGTGTAGCGACCTGAAGGCAGCGTTAAGAGCACTCCATACTATCACCACGGAGCAAAGACAAAGCTCATTAGACCACGCAAAGTGCCGGAAGCAGATTGCAGAACTGCAATCTCTGCTTCCAGTTCAAAAAGGATTCCAGGAAACCTTTGGATCACAGTTAGATGAGGAAGCCGGCCCTGATTGGGAAGAATTGAGTGAGACAGCACAGAGATATGTTCAGGGAACATGTGCGCAGGGAAAGCCCCAGAAGAGAAAAGCGCCCCAACCCCCCACAGAGCAGATAGTTCAGGCTCCAATGAACCCAGTCACCACCCACTGCACAGCCACATCGGACGACCACGGAATTTCTGTACACCACCCCCTTAACAGTGACCCAATTACGGGACGCGTGCGATAAAATCAAACCGTTCCTCCCCACCTCAGACCCCCACCACTTCTTTGCCAGAGTAAAACAGCAGGCTACAATGTACGGCCTGGATGAGCGAGAGCAAGTAAAGCTCACAGTTTTGAGTTAAGACCCTTCAGTCGTAGCAGCCCTTCCCGACCCACAGAATGTAGGAGGCACTGACGGTGTTCGGGCTCCCCCAGTTGGGTCTGCGACACCCTTTGGGATAGGTCCGGCCGACCAGTAGTTGCAGCAAAGATACGGGGACAGCCCATCGAGGTTCTCTGGGACACAGGAGGGTCCCGCACTACAATAAATTCCTCCACCATGTTTCAAAAGGACACGTGGCCCACTACAGCCACCATCACCCTCAGTGGCTTTACAGGCCACTCACAGCAGGGTCACATCACAGCCCCTGTACCCATTCAAATCGGCAACATCACCACCAGGCACCCCATAGTTTTAGTCGATCTACCCCACACAGCAGAACACATTTTAGGCATAGATTTTATGAATTCCCACAACCTATCCTTTGATCCAGTCAACCAATGTGTTTGGAAAATGGCAAAATCCACAGGAGCCCCCACAACGCTCACAATAGGCGAATACACCAACAAGATTAGCGCAGTCGGCAAATTTTGGTTTGACCCAACCACGATTAGCACAGATAAGCAGGTTAGGGTAGTTCTGCAGAAGTACAGGACAGCATTCGCGACCCACAAACACGACTGTGGCCGGGTGACTGGTTCCGTTCAAATCACAGGACCTGACCCTAGACCCCAAAAGCAATACGGATTTCCCCAAGAGGCAGAGGAAGAAATCGCAAACGTTATCGACAGCTTATTAGAGCAGGGCCTACTCAGATCAGTAGCCTCCACTAATCATGCCCCGATTTGGCCAGTGAGAAAGTCTGATGGATCATGGCGGCTAACCATCGATTACCGGGAACTCAACAAAGTCACCCCCGCAGCAGTCCCCACGGTAGCCACAAGTCCCGAGACCATGCTCAAACAGGGACTCAACTCACGATACTTTACGGTTTTGGACGTCAGTAATGGATTCTGGTCCATTCTATTGGCAAAAGCGTGCCAATACAAATTTGCCTTCACTTTTAAAAATCAGCAGTACACGTGGACATGCCTTCCACAAGGATTCCACAACTCCCCCTCCATTTTCCACCGACAGTTGGCAAATGGTTTGTCAAATTTTCTCATCCCGAATGTCTGGTCCAGTATGTGGATGACCTATTACTGCAGACAGACACCAAGGCAGAGCACATCGAGCTTCTGGCCGAACTCCTGGAACTCCTACAGAAAACTGGTTGTAAAGTTAACTCCAAAAAGGCCCAGATTTTGGAAAACAAGGTGATATATTTGGGGACAATTATATTGTCCCCAAATATCGAGATCGAGCATAAAAGGATTGACTCGATTGCCAAAATGCCCCTTCCCCAGAACGTTTCAGCCCTCTGGTCGTTTTTAGGACTGGTTGGCTACTGCCGAAACCACATTGACGGTTTCGCCAGAAAGGCAGCGCCCCTCTCGGAACTCCTAAAGAAAGGAGCCCCTTGGGAATGGCATCCGCAGCATATGGATGCTGTGGACTCTTTGAAAAGAGCACTCCTAGCAGCCCCCGCACTACAAGTTCCAGACCCGTTTTCCCCCTATGCGATAGAGGTAGCAAGCACAGACTGCACCCTTTCGGCCGTGCTCCTCCAGGAACGGCACGAACAGTTAAGGCCCGTGGCTTACGACTCCAGAGTTTTCGATGTTGTGGAGCAAGGATTTTCAGCCTGTGAAAGGCACCTGCTTGCAGTTTTTTGGGCAGTACAAAATTTTGCATACATAACCGGACTGAACCCCATCACAATCCTGACGGAACACACCCCCACCCAACTTTTAGTGGACAGACAACTTAAGGACGGTACAGTCAGTCAAATAAGAGCAGCCAGATGGACCCTTCTTTTGCAGGGATGGGACGTCACAGTTAAAAGGACCAAGACCCACACTTTCTTAGCAGATAACCTACAGTACCCAGGCACACCCCACACCACCCCTCATGAATGTGAAATCATCTCACCACACCACAACACAGGCCCCTTTATTGCAAAAACACCCCCCAGAAAGATAGGTAGTCCAACCCAGAGCCCCAAGCACACAGACACGTGCGAACCCATAAGAATATATGTGAATGGATCTTCCACAATATTAGAAGGGAAGCGCATAACAGGTTGCGCATTTATGTCGAGGAAGCGCAGGGACGCGCCCTGGAAGAAATCGCAATAAAACTTCCAGGACACTTAGGCGCACAGGCGGCAGAACTAGCAGCCGTGGCACACATTGTACAACACCCAGATTCCTTCCCCAGCCCAGAAGACATATACTCGGACAGCCTCTATGTCTGCAACAGCCTTACAGAATTCCTACCCCTGTGGAAAGCAAGAGGATTTGTTTCCGCAGGCGGAAAACCCCTCCACTCAGCCCCATTGCTCAGTCACATTTTAGGAAAAGCCCAGGGCAGGACTTTTGGAATAGTTAAAGTTCGTAGTCACCACCGTTCCTACCCCCCTGGAAATGTAAAAGCCGACGCACTGGCTAAGGCAGGTTCCAGGCACGGATATTTTAGACACCCCATTGAAAGCGCACCGTGAATGCAGTTCAGGTCTCGCAGACTAATATCGAGGATTTAGTACAGGCCCAGAAGCAGGACAGCAATCTCAGGGAGATTTTAAAGGGAAGATTCCCAGCACCCTATGATAGATTTAAAAATGCTCTGACCACACATGACGGTGTGGTGTTAAAAGACACCCTTTATGTGGTTCCTGAACAGGACAGGAATCAGCTCATTTGTTTGTTCCATGACAGTCATGGACATCAGGGAATTGATCCTACTACAGCCCACCTCAGGCAGCTCTGTTGGGGGCCAAGTTTAAAAGAAGACGTAACGCACTACATTGAGAATTGCCTTATCTGTGCCCAGAACAATCCGGACAGATACGCCAAGAAACCTCAACTTTGTCACACCCGCCCCGTTAATGGCCCCTGGACTAACCTCCAGATTGATTTTATAGGACCATTGCCCCCTTGAAGGAATGGTTATAAGTATGTACTCGTTGTGATAGACACGTTTACAAAATGGGTAGAGGCATTCCCATCCAGAACGAACACGGCAAAGACCACAGTCAAGATCTTAACCCACCACATCTTTACGGGGTGGGGTCTCCCCGCAGCATTGAATCCGACCAAGGTTCCCATTTTACGGGACGTGTCATGAAGAACGTCCTCACGATATTTGGCATTACCCAAAAATTCCACATCGCATACCACCCCCAGTCAAGTGGTATCGTGGAGCGCATGAATCGGACCCTAAAAGCTACCCTCCGAAAAATGGTCTAGCAAAACAACACCACTTGGGATTCAGTCCTCCCTTTTGCGCTGATGTTTTTGCAAAATACGGTTTCAACATCTACAGGTTACACCCCACACACCCTCATGACCGGACGACCAGGAAAGGCACAGAATTTTTATTGGGATTGGTTTGACCAGCCCCGAAGTGACGGCCCTCACACACGAGAAAGCAGTAGAACAACTGGTAGAGAATGTTAAAACGGCTCAGCTAGTACGATTAGGCACACAAAAGAAACAGAGCAAGGCCTGTTTCGATAAGACAGTACATGCGACTGAGTTCAGTGTAGGACAGCAAGTCATGCTCTCCATATACAACCCCAGCACATTCCGGTCACCTAAATACTCGGGTCCGTACTCCATTGCGGACAAAGTAAGCCCCTCCATGTACAAAATTAAGTACCCCAACGGAAAGACTGCGTGGTTCCACATCAACCAGCTTAAGGCATATGGCACACAGTCCAACCACGCACACCACGCCATGCTCGACGCAGCAGACCACACCCTGCCCACAGCCAACGTATCCCTACCCCCCCCAACATGCCATGCTCGACGCAGCAGACCACACCCGCCCACAGCCAATGTATCCCTACCCCCCCCAACATGCCCACCACATCCACGGACTCGCCCTCGACTCCACCCCCGAACTCTAGACTCCGCCCTGGAACACCCACAGACAGCAGCAGCAGAGACAGCGACTGTGACTCAGACAACAGCCACAGCACGCCTCCCTACTATCCCCATGCAACAGGACCCACACCCAGCGCATCTGACCATGATTCGAGTGATCCCTTCCTCATCACATTCCTCAATAAGCCCCACCAAAGACCACCGCCCTACGATTACTACCCCGATTCCGTCCCCACAGAACTAGACACCACCTTTTGGCACCGCGACAACTCATACAGGCTCGTCCGGAACGACGAGATGGACCCCAAATCGCACCATGCAGCCCTATCAGCCCTGATACATTCCAGAGTATGACATCCGGGAGAAGATGACGACTTTGAGTCTGACTCCCAAAGCAAGAACCCCTTTGCGACCCTGTTCGCAACCGATAACTGAGGTGTCCAGATGATGTTTTAAAAAGGAACCGCTTGGGAGAAAATGGTGTCCTTTCTGATGGAACATGCAGCATGTTTAATGTTGTTTGTAGTGGTATTGTTAAATGTTGTTTGTAAGATCGGAAATTATTTCCACTGCCCCACGCCTTATTTTTCCGCAGAAACCTTTGAGAACTTGCCCACACACTCATCGGCAGAAACCGCTGAGAGCTTGCCAAACCCCCGTTCATAACTGCTCTTCTGGTTCTAAGGTAGAACCTTTACGGCAACCCCCCATGATGACTACATTTCTTGCCCGTTCTTGTCGGTGGCTCAGGCAGTGGAGAAACGGCATTGGTCTCCGCCCTGCCTGACGACCCCCCTCTGGTCAGCTACGCTTGGGTAGAGCACACACGGCATTGGTCGCCGTCCTACCCGGGGATTTCATCCAAATCTTACCCGTCGTGGCCCATACGAACCTCATTTCGGCACTTTTGGTTCAAAAATTTGTGTTTTGTTCATCCCTATGCTATTTACATCCTCAAACATTTGGATGGTAAATCGCAGAGTCTGCGAGACGGCTCGCACTGTTTCAGTATTTTTACGTGGGTCTTGTCCTGAATATTCGGTTTAAAAATAAAGAATGAGGGGGTCACACATGGTGACAAATTGTAAAGGGAGAATTGGCATTAAGGACAGACATACTAACAGACGAGATATTAAATCAAGATAGTAACAGACACTATGCTTAATCGCACAGAACTCCAGAAGCTCCAGCGAAGAGAAGAGAAGAGAAAAGAGAAAGAACCATGAGGACATCCTCAGTGTTGCTCATCACCCTAATGAACATTTGGTTGCGCGCAAACGCGAACCCCCTGACCCCAACCCCCCCAGCCGTTATATGATTCACTTCCCCATAGCACCCAGAGCCCAGTCACAAGCGACACCACACCATCTTGGTGTGACAGGTTTATAACCTGGTACTCCCTGTCCTACTTAATAGAATCCCTACTAGTATTGGCGATACTCTGCAGCATCGTACAGACTATCCGCATGAGGAAATGGCGAAAGAGAGCCTACCTCGCTCGCACCCCGGTATATAGGATAAGATCCCCTATTTTCAGTTATGACCAGACCCCCGACACCCGCAATCTATAATAAAGGACATTCGTTTACGTTCCTTTTGTGAATAAAGAAATGTGTTTCATGAGCGATTGTACAATCCTGAGCTTGACTGCCAAGCCAGGCAAAATGTGAATAATGCTGCCATGATTTTGTGTGTATTGTTTAAGAAGTTAATATGATTGAATGTTTGAGTGAGTGTAGTTTAGTGAGGACAGTTAGACGTACCGTTTTTTTATTTTGTAATGCGTGTCCCTGTTTTGACATAGCGCCACTTAGAATGTTAGTTAAAACTTTTCTTGCATAGTTATGGTCAGTGTAGAGGCCATAGAAGAGTGCTCGCCGGGTCAGGGAATGAAGACAACGCAGTTATGTGATCCTTCACGCTTCGCGTTAGGATCACAAGGAGGGAGTGTAGCCACCTGAGTTGGCCACTTCCCGACTTGAAATGGAGAACCACAAAGGCTGAAGGGAAATTCAGCCAACACAGGCAAAGACTAGCAAATACAGGAATCATGTATATTGGAACGTGCTAAACAACCAGACAGCACCAAAACCAGCAGCCATCTACATAGTAATGTGCGATCCCCAGGCACAATGGCAACAGTAAAGGTAAACAAAGCCAAGCCAGACTCCTCGGCGCCAGCAGGAGCCAAGACAAAGGAAGGCCAACGGACACTTAGGACCGTCTAGCGATCAGGGAACCGCTCCAGCATTGGAGAAATCGATCCAAGTGATCGGAAAGTAGTCCAATCACTTGGAACCAGGTACGGGGTCCACCCCGAAGGGCGGGAAGCCCCTGGGGACTATAAAGTAAAGCACCCAAGTTCAAATCGTCCTTCTTGGCAGGGTCACTCAGCAGCGAATCAACCCTTGAGAGTGAACTGCCCAGGCTGCCTCCAAGCAAGTAAGTCTCAAGTCAACGCTCGCTACGAGATAGGCGCTCCTAGCTACCAGTCCATACCAGCTTTTGAATCCCGTAGACTCAGAACCTGAACGAAAGGCCATTTGTTCCCCTGATCTGGTGGGCCAGTACAAAGCTAAGTATAGGCCTGTTAGTTATAGAGATAGTTTATTAAGTAGAATTTATGCACGACTAGCGATTGACTGTGTATAATAAATGTGTTTTGATTTGAACCTTACTAATTGGTGTTTTGAGTTATTGATCATTACTTGAACTTGAACCTCGTGGCGGTATCATAAAGATACCTGGCGACTCTAGAGCAAAGGTTATAAAACAGAGCCAATTGAACCAACCAAAAGTTAGCAACAAGAACATCCGATTTGGTCCATGGTCAGGGACACGAGGGTGTGGCTGCGAGTGAGGCAGGTATAGGGATTGAGAAAGTATAAGTGGAAGTGCCTCAACTTTTGCAATTCTGTCCAATAATTTCAAAGTCCGTGCAGCCTGTAAGGTCGAAAGTGGGGATCCAGACCATGGCAGAGGGAAGTTCATAGGAATGTATTGTTAGTTGGGAACAGTATAATCAAAGGATAGAAACAGTTGTCTGCAGCCAAGTGCAAATCCACAAGGCTGCGTTGCCTGCCTGGTGATAGATTCAGGACATCTGCTCTGGGCTAAAGAAGAACTTGCAGTGGGAGGGGATGCAATCCAGTTGTCATGGTCCTTGTAGGTGCCAACAACATAGGTAGGACTAGTAACAAGGTTCTGCGTGAGGGCATGAACAGCCAGGGGCTAAATTAAAAAGAACCTCAAAAGTAATAATCTTAGGATTATTGCCTGTGCCATGAGCAAATTGGAGTAGGGCACATAAGATTAGCAAGTTAAATGCTTGGTTCAAAAATTGGTGGGAGAGAAATGGATTTTGATTCATGGGCACTGGCACAGGTACAAAGGAAAGTTAGAGTTGTACTGTTGGGATGATCATCACCTGAACCATGCTGCGACCAATGTTCTGGTGAGTGGGAGAACTAGGATGGTGGAGAGCTTTAAACTAAATAGTGGGGACGAGAGATCAGGTGAGGGAAGTTTTGATAAATTAAAGAGAGGGAACAAATCAAAAGAGCAAGGTTAGAATAAGGGAATTGATAATCTGAGTGTGGTAAGAAGGGACAAAGTGTACAAACTTAAGAGTGTGCCAGCAGATAAGGCTAGAGATTGTGAAAATAATCGAAGTAAACTCCACAGTCACCCAAGGCCGGAAATGAACCAGGATCCCTGACACAGTGATGCAGCAGTGCTAACCACTGTCGCACAGTAGTTGTAATGTAGGGTACAGTATAGATCAGGAACTTAGAGCTATATGTTACAAGTGTATTACAGTAATTATGAGGGATTTCAATCTACATATAGACTGACTAAACCTAATTAGCACCAAGGACAAACTCCTGGAATATAAATAAGATGGCTTTCTGCAACAGGATATTGATAGCACAATAGCACAGTGGTTAGCACTATTTCTTCACAGCTCCAGGGTCCCAGGTTTGATTCCCGGCTTGGGTCACTGTCTGTGCGGAGTCTGCACGTTCTCCCTGTGTCTGCGTGGGTTTCCTCTGGGAGGTGCTCCAGTTTCCTCCCACACATCCCGAAAGATGTCTTTTAGGTCATTTGGACATTCTGAATTCTCACTCTGTGTACCCGAACAGGCGCCGGAGTGTGGCGACAGGGCTTTTCACAGTAACTTCATTGCAGTGTTAATGCAAGCCGACTTGTGACAACAAAGATTATAATTTTATATTAAGTTTGAAAGTGATATAGTTCAATCCAAAACTAAGGTCTTAAATTGAAACAAAGATAACTATGAAGGTAAATTTGCTGTGGCAGATTTGGAAACTACATTTAAAGGTAAGACAGTAAACTGGTAATGGCTAGCATTTAAAGAATTAATACATGGTTTGCCACAAATTCAGATTCCGTTGAGGCACAAAAATCCAAAAGGAAAAGTGATCCAACCATTACGAACAAGTGGAGTTCAAGAGTGTATTTAATCAAAGGAGGCAGCTTTAAAAATTTCCAAAAAGGTAATAATTCAGAGGAGTATTTTAAAATTCAGCAAAGGGAACCAAGAAACTAATAAAAACAAAATGGAGTATGAAAGTAACTCGTGAGACATATAAAAACGAACTGTAAAAGTTTCTACTCCTGCATTTCTCTAAACTCCAGACTGCGAGGTGCACCTATCTATCTATTTGGACTATCTACAAGTTCGCTGACAATACGACCATAGTGGGGCGGATCTCGAATAACGACGAGTCAGAATACAGAAGGGAGTTATAGAACGTAGTGGAGTGGTGTAATGACAACAATCTATCCCTCAAAGCCAGCAAAACTAAAGAGCTGGTCGGTGACTTCAGGAAGCAAATGGTTAGCAGCTTCAAATTCCGAGGAGTACACATCACCAAAAAATCTGGCCTGGTCCAACCACGTCGACGTTACCACCAAGAAAGCACAACAGCGCCTATACTTCCTCAGGAAACTAAGGTAATTCGGCATGTCTACATTAACTCTGACCAGCTTTTACAGATGCACATCGAAAGCATCCTATCTGGCTACATCACAGCCTGATATGGCAACTGCTCGGCCCAAGACCACAAGAAACTTCAGAGAGTCATGAACACAGCCCAGCCCATCACACAAACCTGCCTCCCATCCACACCTCCCATTGCCTGGGGAAAGCGGGCTGCATAATCAAAGACCCCTCCCACCCAGCTTACTCAAATTGAAACCAGAAAACCTTCATAAGTTTCATCCATCATCATAATATGTAGGCTTGCAGGGTTCACTAAATGCTTTTAAAATAATTTAGCTCTCCCAAAACAAAACATTTTTCTGGTCTGTACTTCTTTGCAAGCAGTGGAGTTATCACATTTCTAATTCTCCAGCTAAGTAAGCTTACCTACTATTTTACAGCTCTATCTGTTCTATTCTAACTCTCGTAAACATAGATGGGCAACCTTCTCAACTGCCATTTCCTTTAAGTTGTTCTGGCATTTCCAAGTCATTTTAATTAACTTTACAATAAGAATCTTCCCAGAACTAAACATGATCTCCTAAACATCCAAATCTCTCCTTGAAATGTGGTAGCATTGATATTGATGCCTGGAAATAATTTGTTACCTATTTTTCAAAATGGTGACAACTTGTCCATCAAGCTTTGAGTCACCACGTCTAATGATGAAGCAGAATATGGCAGGTAAGGAAAGAAGAGGAACAGCACCCTGATCCCACTACCTCATGGAGCATGCGGGCCCACAAGTCCAAAGATCCATGGGTCAAAAATCAGCCCATTCATAGAACGTAGAAAATACAGCACAGAACAGGCCCTTCGGCCCACGATGTTGTGCCGAACTTTTGTCCTAGGTTAAGAACAAATTAATCTACACCCCATCATTCTACCATAATCCATGTACCTATCCAATAGCCGCTTGAAGGTCCCTAATGTTTCCGACTCAACTACTTCCACAGGTAGTGCGTTCCATGCCCCCACTCCTCTCTGGGTAAAGAACCTACCTCTGACATCCCCCCTATATCTTCCACCATTCACCTTAAATTTATGTCCCATTGTAATGGTTTGTTCTACCCGGGGAAAAAGTCTCTGACAGCCTACTCTATCTATTCCCCTGATCATCTCATAAACCTCTATCAAATCTCCCTTCATCCTTCTCCGTTCTAATGAGATCGGAAATTGGCTAGCTGGAAGAAGACAAAGGGTGGTGGTTGATGGGAAATGTTCAGACTGGAGTCCAGTTACTAGTGGTGTACCACAAGGATCTGTTTTGGGGCCACTGCTGTTTGTCATTTTCATAAATGACCTGGAGGAGGACGTAGAAGGATGGGTGAGTAAATTTGCAGATGACACTAATCACACAGGTGATTCATTTTGGAAGGAATAGCAGGAAGACAGATAACTGGGCTAATGGTAAGATTCTTGGCAGTGTGGATGAGCAGAGAGGTCTCGGTGTCCATGTACATAGACCCCTGAAAGTTGCCACCCAGGTTGAGAGGGTTGTTAAGAAGGCGTACGGTGTGTTAGCTTTTATTGGTAGAGGGATTGAGATTCGGAGCCATGAGGTCATGTTGCAGCTGTACAAAACACTGGTGCGGCCGCATTTGGAGTATTGCGTGCAATTCTGGTCGCCGCATTATAGGAAGGATGTGGAAGCATTGGAAAGGGTGCAGAGGAAACTTACCAGAATATTGCCTGGTATGGAGGGAAGATCTTATGAGGAAAGGCTGAGGGACTTAAGGCTGTTTTTGTTAGAGAGAAGAAGGTTAAGAGGTGACTTAATTGAGGCATACAAGATGATCTGAGGATTGGATAGGGTGGACAGTGAGAGCCTTCTTCTTCAAATGGTGATGTCTAGCACGAGGGGACATAGCTTTAAATTGAGGGGAGATAGATATAGGACAGATGTCAGAGGTAGGTTCTTTACTCAGAGAGTAGGAAGGGCGTGGAATGCCCTGCCTGCAACAGTAGTGGACTGGCAACACTAAGGGCATTCAAATGGTCATTGGATAGACATATGGACGATAAGGGAATAGTGTAGATGGGCTTTAGAGTGGTTTCACAGGTCGGCGCAACATCGAGGGCCGAAGGGCCTGTACTGCGTTGTAATGTTCTATGTTCTATGTTCTACTCTCTCCCTATTCCTAGCCTCACTATCACGTGGCACCGGCAACAAACTAGAGATGACAACTCTGTCTATCTTGGCTTTTAACTTCCAGCCTAACTCCCTAAACTCGTTTATTACATCCACACCCCTTTTCCTACATTCGTCGTTGGTACCAATGTGCTCCACGACTTCTGGCTATTCACCCTCCCCCTTAAGGATCCTGAAGACACGATCTGAGACGTCATGGACCCTGGCACCTGGGAGGCAACAAACCATCCAAGAGTCTCGCCCATGCCCACAGAACCGCCTGTCTGTACCTCTAACTATTGAGTCCCCTATAACTAGTGCTCTCCTAATCTCCCTCCTTCCCTTCTGAGCCCCAGAGCCGGTCCTCGTGCCAGAGCCCGGTCACTGCAGCCTACCCCTGTTAGGTAATCCCCCCCCAACAGTATTCAGTATAACAGCATTCAGTCAGATGAAGACCTACAGTAGAAACTTGCGATCCCAAGTAGACATCATACTTAAAGGTTAGCTGAAGGTGACAATCAGGAGCAAGTACTGAGGAGATTGCTGGAATATATCAGTTTAGTTGCAGGAAGGTGGAATATTAGTCAAGCTTATTTCTTTTCTGGGACCTTGCTATCTCCATGATCCAAGTATCACATGCCGAGATATTAAGCATCCTTTAATCACAAAACAGCATCTTAGTTTAAAAGACCTGACCATATCCACAGCAGGATGAGATGTTCTGGAATGTGATTGCTTTGCAGTTTTACTGGTATTTCTTAAAATTCCCTACTATTGTTTTACTCTTTCCATGACTTTTTCGGTGTTCGATTGAGAAAATCTGACATTTTTAGCCAAATTCTTTGCCATAGAAGTCAACCCTGGACAGCAGACCCATTAGCAACTGCAAGTCCAAGATGACCTAACGAGGCTAAATCACGATGGAATAACTTTTTTGAATTGCATTCTACATTATGTGTCATAAGGGTGCATCCTTCTCAGTCTATATCTTTCTCTCGATATGTCCAACTTTTGTTTCCTGTGGAACACAGGTTTTACGTAAAATATCAAATGCTCAACAGGGGTAAAGGAAGGGCATCTGTATGGTTCTAGGAATTATATATGACTTGGCTGCAACCAACGTAAACCTTCCTAAATAATCAGTTAAAAGCTCTGCATGAGTGGTCAGTAAATTTAAAAGCTTGGAAAACTGGAGAATGTTAACAATGTTAATAGACCCGGAATAGAGTTCCCAGATACAGAGGCCTTGGGCGGGATTCTCCGTCAGATTTCTGGTGCGGCTCGCCCCCGGGATTCTCCATCTCACCAGCCGGCCAACGGGGGCAGCCCCACATTATCGGAAAATCCCCGGGCTGCCGGCGCAACGGAGAATCCCGACAGCGGAGAATACAGACCCTTATTGTTAGGTAGCACTTGTGTCAAAACATCGAAAACAAACATGCAACTCTTAAAAAAACAGCTATAAAAGGATTTTGATGCCTTATTTTTGAATAGCAATATTCTTGGCCAAGAATCTGTTGCATCCTTCACAGCATCAGTGGCATCTAGAATCCAAGTCAAGTAATTTTTCTCTCACTAGTAAGGAGACAGGTCTACAAATAATACCTTTGATCAACATCAGCAAGCATTAAAAACAGAGATATTACGTTGGCAATGGTAGCACAGTAGCTGAGTTGTCTCCTGCTGGATAATATTTACAGACATGGAGTGTTCAAAACCGCTATCAAATTATTTCAATTACTCTTGTTCCAGTATCAGCATCTTCCTTTCATATCACACCTTTAAACCTAATGGGCTGGTTTCTGCAGTAGAATTAGCAGTGATATTAACAGTGCTTGTTGTTATGTCCAGAGACATCGAAGAGCAAGTTCCAGCAACCACATGCAAAATTAATTGCAGAAATGAGTGGTCCGAATCTTGCAGTCGGCGGCAAAGCGGTAGTGCATCGACATGCCTACAGTGTCATGAATTGCAGCAGGAACCTGATCTCCCAGCTGCAGCATGGATCAATCAGCAAGGTGACTGGGGAGCCCTAGTGAAATGGCACATTTCTGGTGAAGACTTGTACCTCTGATAACTTGAACTGAAGGTATACCCTTTGAATTCTGTCTTGAGCCGAATAGCCACCTCTAAATTAATGGCCGTATTGTTTAGTGATGTGTCTCAATATCCAGATAATTTTCTCAAGTAAAGTCAGAAGCAAAGTTGACATAAAGATTGCTTAAAATGGTCATTGATAAAGTTTTCAACACTGATAAATGTTCTTTCATTAAGAAAATCAATGGCTTTACATGTGACAGGTCCACTATAGCTCAATTTTGGGATCATTTGCCCAGCTCATCCTTTTGGGCCCAACCATATTCAGGTGGAGTGGAAATGAAGAAGGAAATTGGAGCAGAAGCCATCACTGCCAGCCCTTAATAATCTCAGCTATCTTTTGTTCGATGGGACAGGGGTGCATCTTCTTGCCCATCTATCCTTCACTCCAATCTTAGTTTTGGATAAGTATCCAGTGGGATTCCAGGTCTTCTCTGGTAAATTATATTGCTATATAGGGTCAAATATGAGCCTCACAATGCCGTATTCCCCACCCCCACTAGGCCTCCGCAGTCAATTGATCGATGCTGCAGTTGGGAGAGCATGTTCCTGTTGCAGTCAGCGACAACGTAGACAAGTAGGCACGCTTTCGCTTTTCTGCTGACCGCAAGATCCGGACTACTGATTTATGCAATTAACTTTGCATGTATGGCTGCTGGAACTAGCTGCCATCCCACCTCTTCTCCCTCTCCAGATGGATAGCTTCATTTTGCCAATCCAACTGCAATCTGTCCAAATGCCTGCCTGGAAAGCCCTGCACTGCTGGTTGGGGGAATTCCCTGGTCCCTTTGATGCAATACAGAATGTAATTTTGTCTCTTTTAGATCTAGACCATTAGAGTATGGCTCTGACTTGTTCGAAAATCTTTTTTTTTTTCCAGAGCTCTCTTGTGGATAAGGTGAAGTCAGTGGTCAGCAAACACTCAAACTATGTCCTATAGTTTAATTTGGGACAAACTATACCCGTTTCTGAAAAATACACAATAATGAAAGACGGTGTAGACTGGTATGGCCCTGGAATGTAACAAAGTGTGTATGTACACAACACACCTTATATTCCCGAAATAAAATTAGAAAGTACTGGTAAACCCAGCAGAACTGGCAACACCTGTCAAGAGAGCAACAAGAGTTAATGTTTATAGCCCATACAGGGGCTGGTTTAGCACAGTGGGCCAGCAGCATGGGTTCAATTCCTGTACCAGCCTCCCCGAACAAGCGCCGGAATGTGGCGACAAGGGGCTTTTCACAGTAACTTCATTGAAGCTTACTTGTGACAATAAGTGTTTATTATTATATGACTAGATAGATAAATATGTTTAATGCTGCTGAAAAGATGGGGTGAAGAAGGTGGAGCAAAATGAAAGGTCATGAATAGGTAGGGGCTCAGGAGAGAATTGACAAAGACGGCATGTACACAAGGGAGTGGGAATGACAGTGTTAAAGACTGAGGTAGGTGTTAATCGTGGTATAATAGTCAGTTAGCAGAATGTATTAATAGCAGAACAAAGGTCATTCTGATATTGGATCTGGCCAACAAAGAAAATGTCTACACAATTACAATGCAGAACTCAATCATCAAAGTTGAGGATAAAAATAAAAAGTCTGTTTTGAGATAGTAATTTGTTGATGACAAACAAGTTAAAACTGAAGAGGAATTTCATCGAAATATTCCATAAAGTAATCATGAATTGTGAGGGGCCATGTGCAGTGAAAAAGAGCTCTATCTTCATGCACTAACAATGTGAAGGATAATGCCAGATTGCAACCATAAAAAAAAGAGACTTTTACAATTCTTAATTGAGAAACTAAAATAAAACATCCATCTCTAATTTGGATATTTGTCTAACTGGTTACATTATTAAATGTGAAGAATATGGCAGGGGATTGTGGGAGAGAGCATAAAATAGATTAATAAGTCAGACACAAGGCATGAAAAATAAAATGACCTATATGCATACTACCAGGAATTATGCTGAAATGGGTCTGGAGGAAGGGTAATCGAGAGCTAGAATTTTTAACAGAGTTAATGTTAACATTTTTAAACAATGATGGGGAGGAACCAACAAAGTCAATAGAAAAAATACAGTTTAATAAAGAAATTGTGATTAAGCTGTACCAAGGACCAATCAGACAGCGCTGAGTACCATGTGCAGTTCTGATCATGAATGGCAAAAGGAAGATATTTAAGTGGTGGATACGGTGCCGAAAACAGGCAAACACCTAGTGTTGGAGGTCGGAATCATAGAATCCGCACAGTGCAGAAGGAGGCCATTTGGCCTATCACGTCTGTACTGACCCTCCGAAAGAGCACCTAGACCAAATTCTCTGCCCTATCCTCGTAACCACACCTTACCTTTTGGACACTGAAAGGCAATTTATCATGGCTAAGCCACCTAACCTGCACATCTTTGGACTGTGGGAGGAAACCGGAGCACCCAGATGAAACCCACACAGACACAGGAAGAATGTGCAAACTCCACACAGTCGCCTGAGGTCGAAATCAAACCCGGGTTCCTGGCACTGTGAAACAGCAGTGCTAACCAATGTGCCACCGTGCCGCCCTATTTTATGGAAATATGGAAGAAACTTGATCTTATTAGCCTTGAAAGGAGATATACAAAATAGATGATATGAAGAAGTACATCTATGTACTTCATCAAATTAGAATGCAATAGTAAGACACAATGATAGGTTCTAACTAGTAACAAGGAAAGCTAAAGACAGATAGAACATTACAATGCAGTACAGGCCCTTCGGCCCTCGATGTTGCTCCGACCTGTGAAACCACTCTAAAACCCATCTACACTATTCCCTTATCATCCATATGTCTATCCAATGACCATTTGAATGCCATTAGTGTTGGCGAGTCCATTACTGTTGCAGACAGGGCATTCCACGCCCTTACTACTCTCTGAGTAAAGAACCTACCTCTGACACCTGTCTTATATCTATCTCCCCTCAATTTAAAGTTATGTCCCCTCGTGCTAGACATCACCATCTGAGGAAAAAGGCTCTCACTGTCGAACCCGATCCAAACCTCTGATCATCTTGTATGCCTCAGTTAAGTCACCTCTTAACCTTCTTCTCTCTAACAAAAACAGCCTTAAGTCCCTCAGCCTTTCCTCATGAAGATCTTCCCTCCATACCAGGCAACATTCTGGTAAATCTCCTCTGCACCCTTTCCAATGCTTCCACATCCTTCCTATAATGCGGTGACCAGAATTGCACGCAATACTCCAAATGCGGCCACACCAGAGTTTTGTACAGCTGCAACATAACCTCATGGCTCCGAAACTCAATCCCTCTACCAATAAAAGCTAACACACCGTACGCCTTCTTAACAACCCTCTCAACCTGGGTGGCAACTTTCAGGGATCTATGTACATGGACACCGAGATCTCTCTGCTCATCCACACTGCCAAGTACTCTGTCTTCCTGTTATTCCTTCCAAAAAGAATCACCTCACACTTTTCTGCATTAAACTCCATTTTCCACCTCTCAGCCCAGTGCTGCAGCTTATCTATGTCCCTCTGTAACTTATAACATCCTTCCACACTGTCCACAACTCCACCGACTTTAGTGTCATCTGCAAATTTACTCACCCATCCTTCTACGCCCTCCTCCAGGTCATTTATGAAAATGACAAACAGCAGTGGCCCCAAAACAGATTCTTGTGGTACACCACTAGTAACTGGACTCCAGTCTGAACATTTCCCATCAACCACCACCCTTTGTCTTCTTCCAGCTAGCCAATTTCTGATCCAAACTGCTAAATCACCCTGAATCCCATGCCTCCGTATTTTCTGCAGTAGCCTACCGTGGGGAACCTTATCAAATGGTTTACTGAAATCCATATACACCACATCAACTGCTTTACCCTCATCCACCTGTTTGGTCACCTTCTCAAAGAACTCAATAAGGTTTGTGAGGCACGACCTACCCTTCACAAAACCGTGCTGACTATCTCTAATCAAATTATTCCTTTCCAGATGATTATACATCCTATCTCTTATAAACCTTTCCAAGATTTTGCCCACAACAGAAGTAAGGCTCACTGCTCTATAGTTGTCTCTACTCCCCTTCTTGAACAAGGGGACAACATTTGCTATCCTCCAGTCTTCTGGCACTATTCCTGTAGACAAAGGTGACTTAAAGATCAAAGCCAAAGGCTCAGCAATCTCCTCCCTAGCTTCCCAGAGAATCCTAGGATAAATCCATTCCAGCCCAGGGGATTTATCTAGTTTCACACTTTCCAGAATTGCTAACACCTCCTCCTTATGAACCTCAAGCCCTTCTAGTCTAGTAGACTGAATCTCAGGTATTCTCCTCGACAACATTGTCTTTTTCCTGTGTGAATACTGACAAAAAATATTCATTTCGCACCTCTCCTATCTCCTCGGACTCCACGCACAACTTCCCACTACTGTCCTTACAGATAACTGTAAGCTTTCTTCACAAAGTGTGAACAACACATAAAACAGACTTTTAGATAGTTTATTAAAGGTAGATATCTTGCAATTATCTAATAAACAATCGGAAGTTGAATGGGAACTTTCTGAACAGATGAATTAGAATAGTCCAGTTTGCTTTCCTCACAATAATTACTTTGTGATTTTCTGATAGCCTGTAGATCAATGCTGTGCAATCCAGTGATTAATTACAAGGAGTGATGAAAAAGCCATGTGAGAAAGTCAGCTCTGAAAGATCAATAATGGGAGCTACAGATAAAACCAAAATCTCAAAATATTATTTCAATGTTGGAATAGCCAGGGATCAGGATTGTATCCTTTTCCTAGTTTAAAATTACAAAACAATCAATTTACAATTGAATCAAAATGAAATATATTAATCGCTAAGCATTTCTTACCATTCCAAAATTACAGTATTCAGCCTTAGAAATTCACTCTACAGACGAGGAAGATCTAAATTTCAATCCAAACTTTGTTGGGTTCACTGAACTCAAGTAGGGATAATGCAACTGCTAAACTATATAGCTTCTGAAAAGTCACTATCTTTACATGATTAAATGAATTAATACAAAATAGATTTTTTTCCAACAGCAGTCCATAAATGTTTTCTCTTATAGTCTTTACCTGGTATCAGGAGCATGTTATGATAATACAGCCTCTCTCTCATGTGTGCATAACTATCACACACAACAAATATAAATCAGTTACTACAGCAAAGAATATTTTGATCTAACTGACTGCACTAGTATGTGACTAATTTTAAAATACTTCTCTTCTAATCATAATGAATGATGTGTTAAAATGGTGTTAAAATGACTAATCACCGCTGAAATTCCCAAAGTAGACTCGGATATGAAACAGTTCCTCGATGGAACTGATAGGAGGAGGAGGCTGGAAGCACCTCTAGAATTGGGAGAAGTCATAGTCATTAAATCCATGCAGGCGGGAAAGGCACCGGAACCGGACGGGTTCCCAGCGGACTTCTACAAAACATTTGTGGGGGCACTGGCCCCGCACCTGTGGGAGAGTTTTGGAGACTCGCTAGCAACGGGCACCTTAACTCCAATGTCAGTTCTCTCCCCGGATCGGGCCATTTTCACGTTCAGCAGGCACCTGATGTTTGCTGTTAGCTGTGTACCCTTTGTGCCCTTGACAAAGCCCGTCTGGTCTTCTGCGACCACCTCTAGTACGCAGTTCTCCAATCGCCTGGCCAGGATTTTTCCTAGTATTTTCGTTTGGGCTAGAAACAGGGTTAATCTCCTGCACAACCCCCCCATGGCGAGCATCTGAAGCAACTGCACCAGCTCTAAACACATCCAGCTGAACAGGGGCACAAGGCCTGCTGTCCTCGCTTCCATTCGCTCTGGCAATTGAGCCGCTGGCGATCGCCCTCAGAACAATGAGAAATTGGAAGAGGATCCAGAGAGAGGACATAGAGAGCACAGAGTTTCACTCTATGCGGATGACCTGCTCCTCCAGGTCTCATTCCGCTACCTGGGGATCCACAGTTTGGGGGGGGGGATTTATCATGGCCAATCCACCTAACCTGCACATCTTTGGACTGTGGGAGGAAACTGGAGTACCCGGAGGAAACCCACGCAGACACGGGGAGAAAGTGCAAACTCTACACAGTCACCTGAGGCTGGAATTGAGTCCAGGTTCCTGGCGCAGTGAGGCAGCAATGCCACCTTGCCGCACATTGGTAAAAGCAAATTATTGATGCTGGAATCTGAAACATTGGTTATGGTTGTTGGGCACTGACTTTTATTGCCCCAGAACACTGCTGCAAAGTTCCTCCTCAAGGAAGTGTCCTTCCTAACCAACCTCAGCTGCATCATCAAAGATCTTGTTCTGTCAAAAGAACAGTATTGGTTTGTTTACTGATGATTCCACAGTGCTAGCTACATCTACATCTCTCCTGGTCATGAAGCAGTCCATACCATCCTATAGAAAAAGCTGAATAGCATTCAAGCTTAGGCTGGCAAACAACAGGTAACATTTGTGCCAGGTGTTGATTATCTCGAATAAAAGGAAGTTCAGCTACCACTTCCGATCTTCAGCAGCACCTCCAGCGTGCTTCCTACAGTAAACGGTTTGCAAATGACCGATGACCAAAAGCATAATTGGACTAGCCACTACAACAACGGACACTACAAAACCAGGACAGTGTAATGAATAAGACTCGTCTCTACAAATCTCAAAGCTTCTGCACCATCTATAAAGCTTAAGTCAGGAGTGCACTAAAACACTGTTCTAGCCTGGATGTTTCCACCTGCAACAATATTCAAGAATCTCAGAGTGGCCAATTTGATTAATACCTCAACTGAGCTCAATATCAATCCTCACCATCACCAACCCACTGTGATTATATTATGAACATCTACAGCTTACTTTGACAACACCGTACAACCTGGGACCTCCACCATTAAGAGCTGGAACAGCAAGGTTAATAGAAAGACCATCACCTCCAAATTCCTTTCTAAAGTTAGACACCTTCTCAACTTAGACATATTCTATTATTCCTTCATCACAACAGGTTCTTCAACCTGGAAATCCCTCCTATTATCACAAGAACAGGACCTTCATTTTCTATAGGTGCCCAAGGATCAAAAATGTACATAGCCTTGGCAGCAAGAATCCCATCCCAAATACAGTTTAGTTTTGAAAAAGATATTCAATTCATAGATTGCTTCTACACAGCAATAATTAATTGTTTTGAAGAGTATTTACACCATCAATATTGATAAAGCAAAATTAAGTTGGCAATACGTTTTTGCTACTCTCAAACCTATAACTATAACTCCTATAAATTCACTGGGCGGGATGCTCCGCCCCGCCACATTTCTGCCTCACCACGCCGGCCGGTCAATGGGGTTTCCCATTGTGGGGCAGCTCCACGCCGTCGGGAAACCCCCGGGCGCCGCCAAAACGGAGCATCCCGCCGGCGGAGAATCCTGCCCACTATTCTTGATCTTTCCCACATGCTTTCTATTACAAATTATTTTCTTCTCTTTCTTTGGATTTTAATGGTGGACATGCAATCTGTTCTTGTGTCTCTGCCACCCTCAATCTACTGACTAGGTTTGTACAAGTGCACGTTAACTGGACTGCTGATTATTGCTTTTGTTGTAGACAGAGGAAAAGAATTACTTTGGCGAAAATATGTCCCATCATTTCACAGGAGTCTATGCATACTAACTGTCTCAGTGATGGGTTTTGTTAATGCAGACTGAAAGTATATAACCCCAAAATAATCCCCAATGTCATATCTAAAATGATCTGCATTGAAATACATCTGCCATAATGTGCGAAATTAAAATAAAACCTGCGCAGTTTCAATCCTGTGAACCTAGATCATTCCAATCAGAGCTAGAAACGAGTCAAATAAGAGGGATCCTATAATTTTTAAATAAATATTGAGTACATCAAAACAGTTTTGCGTCTTGGTGCATCATGACATTAAAAAGACCCAGTTAAATAAATGCCTAGAACTTGAATTTCTGGGAAACATTGAATGGCAAAAGATACAAGCCACCCCTATCCAGCAAACTACATTGTGGAAAACACCTACAAATAGCATATGCTATTTCTTTTCTAAAAAAAAAATATGCAACTGAATTACAATAAAATACTTTACCATGTCCTGCACAAGCATAAGCTTTGGCACAATCACTCAATAGGCTGGGTGAGCTGCTGCTGTTAGCTTGCCTCTGTAAACAAAAACAAGTATTATTATAACTGTGACTTTTATGATGTCCATTCTCTCACACATCAATCTACATGTTACTTTACAAACTCTACCTGCCTTTCATCCTATATTTAAATATATCAAGTTACCAACAGACACCACGACCACAAATCTTATTATCTGCACCGTACAAAGGAGAGTTTAAATATCCCATATCAACTGAGGTTCAAACAATATAAGGGGAACAGAGAGGCCAGAAAAAAAGATTAGCAAGTAAAGTTAAAGAAAACCCAAAGATATTTTACCAATATGTAAGTTGTAAAAGATTAGTGGAGGAAAAAGTGGGACCTATCAGAGATGAAGAAGGGAACTTGTGTGTAGATGCAGAGGCTGTGGGAAGGGGTTTAAATTAATATTTTGTCACCATGTTTACAAAGGAAATGGATGATGCCGATATAATAGTCCAGGAGGAACACAGAGATATCGGACGGGCTAATCATAAAGAGAGAGGAAGTACTCCAACGGTTGGAATCTTTGACAGTTGATACGCCGCCAGGGCCAGATGGATTGTTTCCAAGGCTGCTGAAGGAGGTCAGGGAGGAGATAGCAGATGCTCGGAGGATGATTTTCCAATACTCACTAGATACAGGGGAAGTATCGGAAGACTGGAGAAATGCAAACACAGTTCCATGTTTTAAAAAAGGGATCGAAGGAAATGCTAAACAATTATAGGCCGGTTAGTCTTACATCAGTAGTGAGCAAATTAGTAGAATCAATCATGAGAGATAGGATTAACCTGTCACATAGAAAGGCATGGACTAGTCAGGGATAGTCACCATAGATTTGTTAAAGGAAGGTCTTGCTCCCAAATTTGATTGAATTCTTTGAGGAATTGACAGGAAGAGTTGATGATGGTAGTGCAGTGGATGTTGTGTGCATTGATTTTAGCAAGGCATCTGACAAGATCTCACATGGCAGATTGGTCCAAAACGTAAAATCCC
Organism: Scyliorhinus torazame; assembly: GCF_047496885.1. NCBI lineage: Eukaryota > Metazoa > Chordata > Chondrichthyes > Carcharhiniformes > Scyliorhinidae > Scyliorhinus > Scyliorhinus torazame. Next base: position 151,936,755 of record NC_092721.1, on the reverse strand, counting down.
ATGGGATACAGGGCAAAGCGGAAAACTGGATAAAAAGTTGGCTTAGTAACAGGAAACAAAGGGCAATGGCTGTCTTTGAAAATGGAAAGCTGCTTCAAGTGGTGATCCACAGAGATAGGTGTTGGAGCCTTTACTGTTTGTGTTATATATTAACGATTTGGACATGAACGTGGGGGGCACGATTGGGAAATTTGCAGATGACACAAAGGTTGACCGAGTGGTGGACAGTATAGAGAATAGCTATAATCTCCAAAATTATATAGATGAGTTGGTGGAGTGGGCGATAAAGTGGCAGATGGAATTTGACACAGAGAAATGTGAGGTCATGCATTAGAGAGATCAAACAGTTAAGGTGTACACAATAAATGGGGATATACTTATAGAGAGGTAGATGAAGTGAGAGATCTTGCCATACAAGTACACAGGATCCTAAAGGTAGCAATTCAAATCAACAAGTTTGTAAAAAAAAAAAAAAAAGAGCATATGGAATGCTCTCCTTCATTGGCAGAGGTGTAGGATATAAAAATAAGGATATAATATTGGAATTGTATAAAACACTGGTGAGGCCACAACTGGAGTATTGTGTGCAGTTCTGGTTGTTAAGTAATGGGTTAAGAGACATTCCAATTAGTTGTCTCATTGATGTTCTAACACTGGTCACCACATTACAGGAAAGATGTAATTATCATAGATTATCATAGAATTTACAGTGCAGGAGGCCATTCGGCCCATCGAGTCTGCACCGGCTCTTGGAAAGAGCACCCTGCCCAAGGTCAACACCTCCACCCTATCCCCATAACCCCACCCAACACTAAGTGCAATTTTGGACACTAAGGGCAATTTATCATGGCCAATCCACCTAACCTGCACATCTTTGGACTGTGGGAGGAAACCGGAGCACCCGGAGGAAACCCACGCACACATAGGGAGGATGTGCAGACTCCGCACAGACAGTGACCCAAGCCGGAATCGAACCTGGGACCCTGAAGCTGTGAAGCAATTGTGCTATCGTGCTGCCCCAATTACTCTGGAGAGAGTGCAGAAGAGCTTACAAGAATGTTGCCAGGGTTAGAAAAGTGTAGCTACGAGGAGAGATTGAATAGGTTGGAGTTATTTTACTTGGAACAAAGAAGGCTAAGGAGTTAATTAATTGAGGTGTACAAAATTAAGAGGGGAAGTGATAGAATGGACTGGATAAAATTGATTCCCTTGTGGGAAATTCTAGAACCAGGACAAAGGTTCAAGATAAGTGGCAGAAGGCGTAGAGGAGACATGATGAAACACTTTTTTCGTAGGGGGTAGTACATGGGCGGCACTGTAGCACAATGGTTAGCACTGTTGCTTCACAGCGCCAGGGCCCCAGGTTTGATTCCCGACTTGGGCTGTCTGTGCGGAGTCTGCATGTTCTCCCTATGCCTGCGTGGGTTTCCTCCGGGTGCTCCGGTTTCCTCCCACAATTCCCGAAAGACATGCTTTTAGGTAATTTGGACATTCTGAATTCTCCCGTACAGGCGTCAGAATGCGACGACTAGGGGCTTTTCACAGTAACTTCATTACAGTGTTAATGTAAGCCTATTTGTGACAAGAAAGATTATCATAAAGATTATTATAGTGGGAGTCCGAATTTGCTGCCTGAGTTGGTGATGGAAGCAGAGATCCTAAGCTCTTTTAAAAGGTACCTGGATCTGCACCTTAAGCTACTGGGCTATGGACAGGGTGCAGGAAAGTGGGATTAGAAGCACCTTTGTGTCTTTGGGCTGGCATGGACAAGATGGACTATTAATTAAATTTACAATACTTTAAAAGTCTACTTCGGCCAGTAAAAGTACCAGAATCAACCATGGGCCAGGAGCACTGACAGCTTCTTTAAGCAGGGAGGGCTCACTGTACACTTTGGATGGCCAGGTAGTACTGTAGCCACCTAAAATGGCTGATTCCCTATTAATTTGGTCAAAACCCAATTTAAAATGGCTAACCGAAAAGGCTGATGGGAAAAGCAGCCAACAGGACACAAACGGACAGCTGCAGACAGAATAGCGTATTCGGCTCTGGGGAAGTCGGCACAGATCGATACTCAAGACCATTAGCAGCACATCAACCCAGACATCTGCAGTTTAATCGGCTATCCCCGGGAACAATTGCAACATATTAGCAATTGAATGCCGGGCCACACCTGCCGGCGCCTGCAGTGGCCGAAACAAAGACAGGTGAACGACCACCCCCGATCGAGGAATCGCCCCGTTATTGGACATATCGAACCCAGGGATTGGGAACAAGTCCAATCACTTGGGACTCAGAGTCAAGGGCCGCCCCGAGAGACGGGAAGCCCCGGGACCCTATAAAGTGAGGGGTCAAGTTCAGATCGCTCTCTCTCTCTCCCTTCTTCTCCTGCTCGAGACCTTCGCAAGAACATCAACCAGAAACTGTAAGTTTGACTCCAGCGATCGCTACCCGATAAAGACTCCTAGCCATCGACCTGTATCAGCCTTTTTGAATCCCGCGGGCCAGATCCGATTCGATAAGCCATTCGTTTCCCTGACCTGGTGGGCCCTTCCTAAAGTTAAGTATTGGCCAGTAGTGGTAGGTTTCTATATAGATAGTAGGATTATTGTGTAAGCATTACTTGTTGTATATAATAAATGACCGTTGATTTCAATCTTACTAAGTGGTGTGCTGACTTATTAATCATAACTCGAGCTTGAACCACGTGGCGGTATCAGAAAGGTACCTAGCAACTCGTGAGCAAAGGTGACAGAATTAGAGCTAATAAAACTAAGGCTAAAAAGAGCAACATAATTGGCGACTCCGCCGGGACCCGACATAGAAGTGGAAAACCACTCCGGGAGAACCCCAACAATTTGAATAGAATCCAATCGGAAACAAAAAAAAAAAACACAAGTGTTCAAGCGGTTCTGGTTAATAATTCACAATTCGTAAGTGTGTGTATGCATGCGTAACTAACAGGGTTATAAGGTAAAACTGATAGATTTTGTTGCGTCAAAACTGTCGGAAGTCTGTATTTTCGGAAATTAGAGCAAGCCGTACCCGCATCTACGACACCACCTTAGCCCCCGTTCCAAATTTGAACGTAACGAGCAGATAAGAGAGATGGCCATGCAGGCAATGCAACGCCTCATGAACCCCGAAGAATTTGCGGTCGCACCGATCAGCAGCATTAAAGTGGGACAGTGTCCCATTTGGGAAGTGGAAATTCGCAAATGTCTGCAGGGCAAAGGATGGCCCGTTTGGAGCGGTTTCTGTAATAATGACGACTCAGGTCCCGGAAGTATAGGGCATACTTGGTGGGAGAACATGAGTGAAATCCAGAAGAAAAGCTTAGCGAAAGTGTGCAAGCCGATGGCAATCGTGTCCTGCATGGCACAATTGCGAGGCACAGAGGAGGTCGTCAGGACGCTCCGAAAAGAAATAGAGGGCATACATCGTATGAGTAAAATCGATGTATGCAAGATGGAAAAGGAAAACCTGGAATTGAAAAGGCAGTTAGAAGCCAAGGACGAAGAGGTGGCTGACGCCAAACGGGGTCACCAGTCTGGTCTGGCGCATTTAAGCAGTTTTCAATCCCAGTATGAGAAGGCTTATCAGGACACGCAGCGTGCCATCCTGGTTAAGAAAGAGACGGAGAAGCAGGTGGAGACACTACAGAAGCAATGTAGTGATCTCAAGGCAGCCTTGAGAGCGTTCCACACTGCAAACACGGAACAAAGGCAGAGTACCTTAGACCATGCAAAGTGCCGAAAGCAAATTGCAGACCTGCAATCAATGCATTCTGTCCAAAAGGGATTCCAAGACACCTTTGGGGAAAGTTTAGACCAGGAAGACGGCCCTGATTGGGAAGAACTGCAAGAGACAGCGCAGAGATATGTTCAGGGAGCATGTGCGCAGGGAAAACCCCAAAGGAGGAGAGCACCCCCACCCCCCACACAGCAGGGAATACAGGCTCCCATGAACCCTGTGACAACCCACCGCACCGCCACAGCAAACGAGGCGGAAGTCTTATATTCCACCCCCCTCACAGTGACCCAATTACGGGACACGTGTGCTAAAATCATACCGTTCCTCCCCGTTTCAGACCCACACCATTTCTTTGCCACCGTCAAACACCAGGCGACCATGTACGGCCTGGATGAGAAAGAGCAGGTAAAGCTCACGGTCCTCAGCTTAGACCCATCGGTCGCAGCAGCCCTTCCCGACCCACAGAATGTAGGAGCAGGCACCCTTGCAGAAATGCATACCGCGATCCTGGATGCGATCGGGTACAAACGGGGCGACCCCGTAGACGGTCTAAATAAGTGCAGACAGAAAAAGTCTGAACACCCCACAGCGTTCGCAGGACGCTTGTGGATTCACTTTGAAGCCGTTTTCGGAAATGTAGACCGTGCCCATTTGTCCGCAGACAATATGGCCAAATGGACCCGCACCCTTATCTCCCATGCCACGGAAGCAGGACAGAATGCCTGTAGTAATTATGACCCCTCGGAGGAGGCTCATAATGAGAAGTGGGTGGTCAAAAGATTGTCCCGCGTTTGGGAACAAGCGGCTCACGGTAAACCCGCAGCTAGAACCCCTGAGGAAAACCAAGCCGCCGCAGACGTGCAGGCAATAAGAACCACTCTTCACAACCCCGCCTGGGTAAACGAGGGAAAGAGCAGCCCCCCAGCGAAACCGCAAGAATGCTACAATTGCGGACAGTTGGGACATTTTGCCAAAGAATGCAATGGCCCTAAAACGTCACAGAGAGCCCAACAGACAGGCACTCTCAATAAGAAAAAAGCAGAACCAATACATAGCGTTAGCGCCCAGTCCGATCAGACAGACTTGACCAGAACGGACTGACGGTGTACAGGCTCCCCCAGCTGGGTATGCGATACCCTTTGGGATAGGTCAGGACGACCCGTAGTCGCAGCAAAGGTTAGGGGACAGCCGATCGAACTTCTCTGGGACACAGGAGGGTCCCGCACAACCTTAAATTCCTCCACCCTTGGTAAGGACACGTGGCCCACCACAGCCACTATCACCCTCAGCGGCTTCACAGGCCACTCACAACAGGGACATATCACAACCCCTGTACCCATCCAGATCGGAACCATTAATACAAAACACCCCGTAGTGTTAGTCGACCTGCCCCCAACAGCAGAGCACATTTTGGGGATAGACTTCATGAATTCTCACCACCTCTCTTTCGATCCAGTCAACCAGTGTGTCTGGAAGATGGTGAAATCCGCTAGAGCCCCCGCAACACTCAATATAGGGGATTATATGAACAAAAGCGCAGTCGGCGAGTTTTGGTTCAACCCCACCACACTCAGCACGGACCGACAGGTTAGGGCAGTCCTGCAAAAGAACAGGGCAGCATTCGCAACCCACAAAAACGACTGTGGACGGATGACCGGTTCTGTACAAATAACAGGACCGGACCCTAGACCCCAGAAACAGTACGGATTTCCCCTAGAAGCAGAGGGAGAAATCCTAAAGGTCATAGAAAGATTATTAGAGCAGGGCGTCCTACGATCTGTAGCCTCAACTAATAATGCCCCGATTTGGCCAGTAAGGAAACCCGACGGATCATGGCGTTTGACCAATGATTATCGGGAACTCAATAAAGTCACCCCCGCAGCAGCCCCCACCGTCACAACAAGTCCCAAGACCATGCTCAAACAGGGACTCCATGCCCGATATTTCACGGTTTTGGACGTCAGTAATGGGTTCTGGTCCATTCCATTGGCAAAGGCGTGCCAGTATAAATTTGCCTTCACTTTCAAAGCGCAGCAGTACACGTGGCCATGCCTGCCACAAGGCTTCCACAACTCCCCCTCCATTTTCCACCGACAGCTGGCAAATGGACTAGCGAAATTTTCTCGCCCCGAATGCCTGGTACAGTATGTAGACGATCTACTACTGCAGACAGACACGAAGGAAGAGCACATTGAGCTTCTGTCCGAACTCCTGGAATTACTGCATTCCATTGGCTGTACAATCACCCCCAAAAAGGCCCAGATATTGGAAGAAAAAGTGGTATATTTGGGTACAATTATCACACACGGCAAACGCGAGATCGAGCACAAAAGAATTGACTCGATCACTAAATTGCCCCTTCCCCAACACGTTTCAGCCCTCCGGTCGTTTTTAGGACTGGTTGGCTACTGCCGAAACCACATTGACGGTTTCGCCAGCAAGGCAGCGCCCCTCTCAGACCTCCTAAAGAAAGGAACCCCCTGGGAATGGCTTCCGCAGCATACGGATGCTGTGGAATCATTAAAACAGGCGCTCATAGCCGCCCCCGCACTACAAGTTCCCAACCCGCTTTCCCCTTACGCCATAGAGGTAGCGACCACAGACCGCACCCTTTCAGCCGTACTCCTGCAGGAACGGCACGACCAGCTAAGACCCGTGGCTTATGCCTCCCGGATTTTAGATGCTGTGGAGCAGGGATTCTCAGCCTGTGAGAGGCACCTGCTCGCAATTTTCTAGGCAGTCCAGTACTTCTCATACATTACCGGACTGAACCCCATCACCATTTTGACCGAGCACACCCCCACCCAACTTTTACTAGACAGACGACTTAAAGACGGTACCGTCAGCCAAATCCGCGTTGCTAGGTGGACCCTTCTCTTACAAGGACGGGACATCACAGTAAAACGGACAAAGACTCACACATACTTAGCGGACAATCTACAGTACCCCAAAACCCCCCCCATGAGTGTGAAATCATTTCACCCCACCATAATATAGCTAAAACACCCCCCAGAAAACTAGCCACTCCATCTCAGAACCCCCCTCACCCGGACACGTGTGACCCCATTAGGATTTATGTGGATGGGTCTTCCACAATCGTGGATGGGCAACGCATAACAGGTTGTGGGATTTATGTGGAGGACGCGCAGGGACGCGCCTTCGAGGAAATCGCATTAAAATTACCCGGACACTTAGGCGCGCAGGCAGCAGAGCTTGCGGCTATCGCTTACATTGTAGAGCACCCAGACTCCAACCCCAGCCCAGCAGACATATATTCAGACAGTCTATAAGTGTGCAACAGCCTCACTAAATTTCTGCCCCTCTGGGAAACGAGAGGATTTGTTTCCGCGGATGGGAAACCCCTCCCCTCAGCCCCATTACTCCGCCATATTCTGGAAAAAGCCAAGAACAGGACTTTTGGCATTATAAAAGTCCGCAGCCACCATCGTTCCTCCCCCCCTGGAAATGTAAAAGCCGACGCGCTGGCTAAGGCAGGATCCAGGCATGGGTATTTTTGGAAGCCCCCCCGAGAGCGCCCCAGTGAGTGCGCCAGTGAGTGCAGTTCAGGTCGCGCAGACTAGGATCGAAGATCTAGTAGAGGCCCAAAAGCAGGATAGCGCTCTCACTGAAATCGTGAAAGGGAAGTTTCCAGCCTCATACGAGAGGTACAGAAATACAATAACCACACATGACGGTGTGGTGCTAAAGGACACCCTTTATGTAGTTCCTGAGCAGGATAGGAATCAAATGATCTGTTTATTCCATGATGGTCATGGACACCAGGGAATCGAACCCACCGCAGCCCACCTCAAACAGCTTTGTTGGTGGCCTCATCTCAAAGAGGATGTATCCCATTACATTGAGAATTGCCTCATCTGCGCTCAGAACAACCCAGATAGATATGCCAAAAAGGCACATCTCAGCCACACCCGACCCGTTAACGGCCCCTGGACTAACCTCCAGATCGATTTTATAGGTCCATTGCCCCCTTGCAGGAATGGCTATGAATATGTTCTGGTGGTCATAGACACTTTTACAAAGTGGGTGGAAGCATTTCCAGCCCGCACCAACACCGCGAAAACCACAGCCAAAATCCTAACCCACCACATTTTTACAAGATGGGGACTCCCCCGCAGTATTGAATTGGACCAAGGTTCTCACTTTACGGGACGGGTCATGCAGAACGTCCTCACGATATTTGGCATAAATCAAAAATTTCACATTGCGTTCCACCCTCAGTCGAGTGGTATAGTGGAGCGCATGAATCGGACCCTAAAAACCACCCTTAGGAAAATGGTCCAGCAGAATAACACCACTTGGGATTCGGTCCTCCCCTTTGCGCTGATATTTTTACGTAACACTATTTCCACCTCCACAGGTTACACACCACACACCCTCATGACCGGACGCCCCATGAAAGGGACAGAGTACTTGTTGGGTTTAGACCTGACCAGCCCTGAAGTTACGGCCCTCACCCATGAGAAAGCCGTTGAACAATTACTCGCAAATATAAAAACGGCTGAGGTAGCAGCCGCTGTTAAACTGGGCACGAAAAGAAAACAGAGCAAGGCCTGTATTGATAAGGCAGTACATGAAACGGAGTATAATATAAGACAACAAGTGATGTTGTCTGCGTATAACCCCAGCACATTTCTGTCTCCGAAATACTCGGGTCCGTACTCCATTACGGATAAAGTAAGCCCATCGGTATACAAAATCAAATACCAAAATGGCAAGACTGCGTGGTTTCACATAAACCAGCTAAAGGTTTATGGAGCACAGTCAAACCACGCCCACCACGTCATGCTTGACGCAGCAGACCAAACCCCGCCCACAGCCAACGTAACCACACCAACCCCTTCCACATCCAGTCCAGACACGGACTCGCCCCTGACTCCACCCACAAACTTTACACTCCGCCCCGGAACGCCCACAGACTACAGCAGAAGAGACAGCGACTGTGACTCTGACGACAGCCACAGCACACCTCTCTACTATCCTGGTCCCACACCCAGCGACTCAGACTTCGACTCCAGTGACCCCTTCCTCATCACTTTCTTAAACAAACCGCTCCACCGACCACCGAACCACACGGACAACCCCGACTTTGTTCGACCCCAACTCACACCACGCAGCCCTTTCCGCCCTAATTCACTCCAGAGTTTGGCACCCGGGAGAAGGTGACGACCTCGGGTCTGACTCCCAAGCCGCCAACCCCTTTGCGACCCTGTTCGCAACAGAGAACTGAGGTGTCCACATGATGATTTAAAGGAGACACTTGGTGAAAAGTGTTGTCCTTCCTGATGGAACCTGCAGGATGTTTTCCGTTGTTTGTATGTTTGTTTAATGTTGTTCGTCCGACAGGAGAAATTTCTCACACGCCCATTCTGCCGAAACCTCTGAGGACTTACCTCAGAGACCCACCGAGACCAGACGCTTGTTCAGAGGAACTAGCTTTTCAGCTGATACTTGTTCGGGTATCAGACGCCCGATCGTAACTGCTCTTCTGATTTGACGGGAGAATCAGAACAGCAACCCCACCATGATGACTACATTTTTGCCCGTTCATGTCGGTTGCTCAGGCAGTGGAGAAACGGCGTGAGACCCGCCCTGCCTGGGGACCCCCCCGTTGGTCAAAAACGCTCGGGTAGGGGACATACGGTATTGGTAGCCGTCCTACCCGGGGACTCCATCCAAATCTTACCCGTCGCGGCCCATACGCACCTCATTCGACCTTTTCCTTTCAAAAACAGGTTTATTTATTTAGGCAACCTTTGGGTTGCCGCCAAATGCTATTTACATCCTAGAACATTTGGATGATAAACTTAGCACTGGTCCACCATTGGGAAGTGTGCCGTGTCCTAACATTTGTTTTGAAAAAAAAAAATGGGGGAGAAGTCACATATAGTGACCAATTATAAGGGTTTAATTGGCCCCAAGAACGACAGACACACTAACACACCGGATATTAAACCAAGGTAGTTACAGATACTATGCTTGTTTTACAGAACTCCAGAAGCTCCAGGACTGGAGAAAAACAGAGAACACAGAGAAAAAAAAGAAAGAGGACAACCGTGAGGACTTCTTTCATCGTGCTCAACATCTTTTTGGACATTTGGTTGCGCGGGAACGCGGACCCCATTACTCCAAACCTCCCTGCCGTTAATGTTTCACTGCCCCGCAGTACCGAGAGCCCAGTCACCAGCCACGCTGCATTATCCTGGTGTGCCAAGTTCATAACTTGGTACTCCCTGTCGTACGTTATTGAGGCACTGTTAGCATGGGCCATACTCTGCTGTGCAGTACAGACCATGCGCCTCCACAAGTGGAAAAGGAGAGCGTACCGCGCTCGAACCCCGGTATATCGGATCCGATCCCCTATATTTGGTTATGACCAGACCCCAGACCCCCGCGACCTATGAAACCAGAATAATAAAACATGCACTTGCGTTTTTCCTGTCAATAAAAATAAATGTATGATCCTGAGCTTGACTGCCAAACCAGGAAAGAATATATGGAATATTTTGATTGTTGTTGTATGTTTAGAGAGATAGGATTATGCAATGCTTGATGTGTGTTTTAGAAAAAATTAGAGGTTCCAAGTTTTTATTTTTTTAGATACATGCCCCTGCCTGACATAGCGCCCTCAAGAATTGTTTAGGTAAATTTTTGTGCATAGCTAGAGTCAGAGTAGTGGCCATGTAGGAGGTGTCCCCACCCCCCCCCCCCCCCCTCCAGGTCAGGGAACGGAAAGGACAAAATTCATGTGATCCTTCACGCTTCGCGTTAGGATCACAAGGAGGGACTGTAGCCACCTAAAATGGCTGATTCCCTATTAATTTGGCCAAAACCCGATTTAAAATGGCTAACCGAAAAGGCTGATGGGAAAAGCAGCCAACAGGACACAAACGGACTGCTGCAGACAGAATAGCGTATTCGGCTCTGGGGAAGTCGGCACAGATCGATACTCAAGACCATTAGCAGCACATCAACCCAGACATCTGCAGTTTAATCGGCTATCCCCGGGAACAATTGCAACATATTAGCAATTGAATGCCGGGCCAGACCTGCCGGCGCCTGCAGTGGCCGAAACAAAGACAGGTATACGACCACCCCCCGATCGAGGAATCGCCCCGTTATTGAACATATCGAACCCAGTGATTGGGAACAAGTCCAATCACTTGGGACTCAGGGTCAAAGGCCACCCCGAGAGACGGGAAGCCCCGGGGCCCTATAAAGTGAGGGGCCAAGTTCAGATCGCTCTCTCTCTCTCCCTTCTTCTCCTGCTCGAGACCTTCGCAAGAACATCAACCAGAAACTGTAAGTTTGACTCCAGCGATCGCTACCTGATAAAGACTCCTAGCCATTGACCTGTATCAGCCTTTTTGAATCCCGCGGGCCAGATCCGATTCGATAAGCCATTCGTTTCCCTGACCTGGTAGGCCCTTCCTAAAGTTAAGTATTGGCCAGTAGTGGTAGGTTTCTATATAGATAGTAGGATTATTGTGTAAGCATTACTTGTTGTATATAATAAATGACCGTTGATTTCAATCTTACTAAGTGGTGTGCTGACTTATTAATCATAACTCGAGCTTGAACCACATGGCGGTATCAGAAAGATACCTGGCGACTCGTGAGCAAAGGTGACAGAATTAGAGCTAATAAAACTGAGGCTAAAAAGAGCAACAGTACCATTTTCAAAAGTAAAACACACCAGACTCAGACTGGGCACACTGGATCTGACCATGATGGACTGACCTTCAATCCATCTACATAGGTCAGCAATGTGCTTTTATCATTGCTGTAATGTGCAGGGATTCTCCCAAATTTGTGCAGTATTGCATGAATGTTGCCTTTCAATTCAAACATCTGAGGAATTTGCATGAAATGTTGCCAGGACTATCTGATAATAATGGACCTCATATAATTGCAAAAACTTTTATCCTTTCATGAACTAATGGCAGATTTGACAACATGCCCATTAAATACTTCCTGCAGTGTGATTCGGCCTGGTGGTTCCTGTTGGGAACACTGACATTGTTTCAGCTATAATCCTCCACTCCCCACCAGTTCATTAAACAGCTGCTGATGTTTCAGGGATTTTCCTCCTCTTCTGCTGTTTACTGGCCTGGCTGCATTGGAATATCACTGACATGCAGCCTTGTGTGCGACATTTCTGCTATCTAGACACCTGTCAGTAACTGGGGCCGCAGCTTCAGTCCGGGTCCAGCTGTCATACTCAGTATATAAAGCCACTGAGCTAGATTGTCATTTCAGATTTTTGGAGAAGTAGCAGTTCCTTCCTATCCTTCCCCAAATCCTGCCCTGTAAATCCATCCCTGGCGTCTTTGGGGCCTCTGCTCGTTCAGGTCCATAGTCCGTTAATCTGTTTCGAAAATTGCCTCGGCTCCAGTGCCCACTCAAATAAATTGCCAACATTTCACAGAATCCATCGAGTCTGCACAGACCCTCCGAAAGAGCACCCGAGTCCCACTCTCCTGCCCTTTCCCCATAACTCCACCTAACCTTTGGACACTAAGGGGCAATTTTAGCATGGCCAATCCACCTAACCTGCACATGCTTCCCGTATCAGCCTCCCCAAACAGGCGCCGGAATGTGGCGACTAGGGGCTTTTCACAGTAACTTCATTTGAAGCCTACTTGTGACAATAAGCAATTTTCATTTTTCATTTCATGTTTGGACTGTGGAAGGAAATCCGAGCACTTGGTGGAAACCCACCAGACACAAGGAGAATGTGCAAACTCCAAACAGACAGTCGCCCAAGGTCAGATCAAACCCAGGTCCCCGGTGCTGTGAAGCAGCAGTGCTAACCACTGTGCCATCTGTTTCAATGTATGAGTGCACCATTGCCCTTTCCCATGACATGTGATCAGAAAAGCACTTGCATCTACAATTAAGGAAGTCTTATTAGGCAAGTGGCTAGCACTGTGGCTTCACAGCGCCAGGGTCCCAGGTTCGATTCCCCGCTCGGTCACTGTCTGTGCGGAGTCAATCATTGCTGGATCTGAACTATTTACAATCTAAAGCAATGTCCTGGATGAAGGATGGAATGTATGGTTGCTAAATTTGCTGATGACACAAATATAAGTTGGTGCATAAGTTGTGAAGGGGACATAAGGGGCGGGATTCTCCACCCCGCCGGTGCGGTGCGCTGGCCAGCGGGGTTTCTCATTGTGGGCAGCCCCACGCCGTTGGGAAATCCCTGGCTGTGGGTGCGCTGCCGGCGCAACGGAAAATCCCGCCAGTGGAGAATCCAGCCCATGGAGCCTGCAAAGAGATATAGATATAGGTTAACCAAGTGGGGAAAAAAATTGGCAGATGTGGTAGAATATGGAAAAATGTGAATTTGTCCACTTTGACAGGAAGAATAGAAAAGGAATATATTATTTAAATGGTGAAAGATTGGAGAACTTTGTGGCAGAGGGATGTACGTGTCCAGGTACATGAATCGCAAAAGGTTGGTGTGATTAACCATTCAATTAGAATGTTGGGGTGTAATCTTAGCAAAACTGCACAAAGTGCTGGATCAGGTGAGAAAAGCTATCTGAAACTCACTGGCTTCACAGTCATCTTTTCTCACCTGATTAAACGGCTCTCTGTGCAATTTCATAGTGCAGGTGAGGATCACAGCCAGCTGGAGAGACGGCACCTAAACATGCTGGCAAGTCCGAGAATCTGCGATCAGGGCACCATTTTTTAAAGGGCACCCAATTTCAAAGGGGGGGGGGGAGAGAGAGAAAGAGTGCAGGAAAGATCTCAAAGCTGAAATCTCACCGGCACAAATCCTGTTTTTGGCCACTCACAAGATTTAGAAGCCATTGTAGGATTTACGCCCGCGATAAACGAGGCCGCTAGGTTGCAGCTTTATTGCAAGAGGAATGAGGATAAAAACAGTTTTGTTCAATTGTATGAGGCATTTGTGAGACCACATCTGGAGCACTGTGTACAGTTTGGACATAATTGTATTTGAAACAGTTCAGATAAGGTTCACTTGGCTGATTCCTGGGATGAAGGAGTTATCTTATGAGGAAAGGTTGGACTGGTTGAGTCTGTATTCTCTCTTTCTCCGCTTTCTCCCAGTGTCTGCGTGGGTTTCCTCTGGGTGCTCCGGTTTCCTCCTACAGTCCAAAGATGTGCAGGTTATGTGGATTGGCCATCGTAAATTGTCCTTAGTATCCAAAAGGTTAGGTGGGGTTACTGGGTTATGGGGATAGGGTGGGGCTTTTTCAGAAGGTCGGTGCAGACTCGATGGGCCGAATGGCCTCCATCTGCACTGTCGGGAGTCTATGTATTCATTGGAGTTCACCCTGTGTCTGCGTGGGTTTCCTCCGGGTGCTCCGGTTTCCTCCCACAGACCAAAGACGTACAGGTTAGGTGGATTGGCCATGATAAATTGCCCTTAGTGACCAAAACGGTTAGGAGGGGTTATTGGGTTACGGGGATAGGGTGGAAGTGAGGGCTTAAGTGGGTCGGTGCAGACTTGATGGGCCGAATGGCCTCACTGTATGTTCTATGTTCTTAATGCGCGGAGAAAAACATATGACAAAAGCAAGTCAACATTCTATTAGAAAAGGGAAATCCTGTTTTTCAATTTTATGAATTTTGCTGAGTATGTAACTAGTAGGTAAAGGGGTACATGTGGTATTCTTGAATTTCCAAAAGGTATTTTGTTAAGTGCCACACGGTAGGTTAACACACAAGCTCATGGAGTAGATATGGTCATAGAATCCCAACAGTCATTCAGCCCATCCAGTCTGCACCGATCCATTCGCCCTATACATGTACCCTAACTTGCGCATCCCTGGACACATGGCCAATCCACCTAACCTGCACATTTTTGGACTGTGGGAGGAAACCGGAGCACCCGGAGGAAACCCACGCTGACACAAGGAATGCAAACGCCTCACAGTCACCCAAGGCCGGAATCAAACTGGTCCCTAGCGCTGTGAGGCAGCAGTGCTAACTACATATATTAGTTTGGACAAAGAATTGGTTAACAGGCAGAAGCAAAGAGTAGGTATAATGGGGCATGTTCAAGTTGCAAACTGCGAATAATGGAATGCTATAAGGGTCAATGCTGGGGCCTCAGCTATTTACATTCTATGTTAACGACTTGGATGAAAGGATTGATGTATGCTTACTAAATTTGCTGATGATACAAAACTAAATGGGAATGCAAGCTGTGAGGACTCAGACTGCAAAGAAATAGATAGGTTAACTGAGCGGACAAGATGATGATAGATGGAAAATAATGTGGGGAAGTGTTAGATTATTCACTTTCGTCACAAGAATAAAAAAGCAGAATATTTTTTAGGGGGTAAAGCATGAAAATGCTGATGTTCAGAGAAACTTGGGTGTACTTGTATAAGAAACATAAAAAGTTAGCATGCACATGCAGAAAAAAATTAAAAAAGCAAATGTAACATTGACCTTTATTTCAAGTGCACAAGAATAAGTCTAGCTTCAATTGTACAGGGCTTTGGTGAGGCCACACCTAGAATACTGTGTGCAATTTTGGTCTCCATTTATAATGAAGGATATATTTGCATTGAAGGCAGTACAGGGAAGGTTGATCCCTGGGATGAGCAGGTTGTGCTTTGATGAGCGCCTGAGCAAATTGGGTCCATATTCTCTGAAGTTTAGAAGAGACTACCTCACTGAAACATTCAAGATTATGAAGGAGCTTGACATGTTCAATACTAAGAGGTTGTTACCCCAGCTATGGAATTTAAAAACAAGGAGACACAGGGCGGGATTCGCCGTTTCAAAGACTAAGTGCTCCCACCAGCGGAGAATCGGGACATTTTTGTGCTGCTGCTAGGAGTGCTGGGGAGGTGCAATTCCATCCATGCAAATGGGTCAGCACGCTGCCCACATGCATCCTGCCCAAGTCCTCGTTCCCCAAGCGTGGGATTCTCTGGGGTCGGGAATCCTACTGTGAACTTCACTGGCTTTTAAGGGCTGCACTCATGCCAGACTCTCATTCCAGCCTAGGAGGCTGCTAAAAGACCTGCACCACGCTTCCCTGATGCAGACATCCACAGGATGTTGGACGGCATTGAGGAGAGGAAGGACACCCTCTTCCCCAGGGCGGGGTGGAGACACCAGCTAATTGTAATTAATTAAGTGTGGGATGAGGTGATAGATGCAGTGATGCTGGCAGCCTCACCAAAGAAGACCGGCATGCAATGCAGGAAGATGATGAACGACCTCCTTCGAGCAGCTCGGGTGAATACCACCTGTGACACCCTGGTATCACTCTTGTCCTTGGTCACTGACAACTGTCCCCAAACTGTTATATGTCAGCAAAACTCCATCTACCAACTTGTCCCTCAGAACCACCCTCTAGGAATCCAAGCACACAACCTGCCCTCTTTGGCCATGTACCATACCCGCAAATGCCACCAGTTAGAAATCTCCCCCTCCCATCCCCCATAAAACTGGCGTAGCATCATCTCACTATGTCCTTTTTATGTCGCCAAGGATAAAGCGGGCCATAATTGAAAGGAGCATCAGAAGACGGGTTGGGTCATGCTCGAGATAAGAGTCTATTAGGGGAGGCAGTGGCATAATGGTAATGTCGCTGGACTAGTAATCCAGAGACCCAGGGTCATACTCCGGGGACCCAGGTTCGAATCCCACCATGGCAGATGGTGAAATTTGGATTCGATAAAAATGTAGAATTAAAAGTCTAATTATGACCAAGAAACAATTGCAGATTGTTGTAAAAATCCATCTGGTTCACTAATGTCCTTTTAGGGAAGGAAATCTGTTGTCCTTACCTGGTTTGGCCTACATGTGAATCCAGATCCACAGCAATGTGGTTGACTCTTAAATGTCCTACGCTCACATACCATGAATGAATTTTTTTTAAAACACCCCCTTCGAAGAAAGGGCCATGGAACTCACACGAGAGGCAGAGGAGCGAGCTACGGCTGATAAAGTTAAGCATGCGCCATGAGTCCACTCCAACTTTAACCAACTGTCCTATCTCAAGTGGGTCTTTCATCTCCCATAGCTCCATCCTTCCCAAGAGATGGTCCCCTCTCCCACCCAACCCCTCACTGGTGCATCTGATGGGCAGCGAGAGGGCAGAACAGGGGGACATGTCGTCGCTGTGACATCGGAAAGTCGGCTGGCCCCATCCAGGCCCAGCCCCTCCAGAGGACGGCAACCAAGGGCATCACAGCAGAGGGCAAGACAAGCAGCAGGCCGTCTCCACTCCTGATGTGCAAACTGGGGGAACACCTAGTAGGAGCAGGAGGCCACAAAGTTCGGAAAGTTAGACAACACTTAAGTTGACACAGGTGTAGTTGAACATAAGTGAGTCGTGGGAAGGGGACAACATGTGTAAAAATGCATCATTAAATACTTTATATCAACATCCTCCATCCAGCAGACAAGACTTGCTGCTACTGGTTTAGCACAGTGGGCTAAGACAGCTGGCTTGTAATGCAGAACAAGACCAGCAGCGTGGGTTCAATTCCCATTCCAGCCTCCCCGAACAGGCGCTGGAATGTGGCGACTAGGGGCTTTTCACAGTAACTTCATTGAAGCCTACTTGTGACAATAAGTGATTATCATTACTGCTAACCCAGCCCCAACACTCTTATGATGCTGAGATGACAGTCGGAGGGGAGAGGCGGAGCTGTGGTCGTGAGAAGGGGTGAAAGGCTAAGGGGAAGGTGGGGTGAAAGGTTAAGGAGAAAATGGGGGGGAAAGGCTAAGGAGAAAATGGGGGGCAAGGCTAAGGAGAAAGTGAGGTGAAAGGCTAAGGAGAAAGTGAGGTGAAAGGAGAAAGTGAGGTGAAAGGCTAAGGAGAAAGTGAGGTGAAAGGCTAAAGAGAATGTCGGGGCAATGGGGGCCAATGGGATAGAAGGGACTGAGGGTTTGCGCGTGGGTAGGGGGCGGGGGGGTGGAGCTACTGGTCTTTGGGCCTCCTAGTCGTCGAATTGGGAGGTGATCAGGTTCTCCTTGGTTTGACAGCCCTGGAGGACTCGTTGCTCAGCCTGTCAAGCCAGCTCCGGATCCTCGCCTGGCTCATCCTGGACACCATCCTCGTCCTCATCCAACGATGCCTGTCGATCTTCCCCTTCCTCCAGCACGCCACACCACCGCTGCGCGATGTTGTGCAGTAGGCTTACCACAATGCGCGCGTCTCTCTGGGGACTGTATTCGAGAGCCCCACCAGAGTGGTCCCGACAGCAGAAGTGCACCTTTAGGAGTCCAATGCACCGCTGAATGACGCTCTTGGTTGCAGAGTGAGCGTCGTTCGAACGTCTCTCCGCCTTGTTCTGGGGTCTCCGCACAGGTGTCATCAGCCATGACGGATGTGGGTAGGCCTTGTCACCCACTAGCCAATCCCTCACTGGAAAGAGCTTCTCAAAGGTGCCAGGAACCGGAGTACACCAGGATGTACGCATCTGGGTATCGTGCACAGACGTGCATAATGTGCAGCTGACTATCGTGCACCGACTGCACATTGAAAGTGAACACCTTCTTGGTCATGAAGGGTATCCACCTGTCAAGCCGGTGCTCTGAGGGCGACATGCATACTATCAATAATCTCCTGGACCTGGATATGCATATGAGCTATTTGCAAGTTCCCACTGGCACAGGGTGGGAAGCCCGCTATGGGCGGTGGTGCAGGACCGAGACTAGGGATGGGTTTCCAACCCGTTTTTGGGCCAACGCGGGATTCTCAATCTTAGCGACGGAGAGTGGCGTATCCCCCCCCCCACAAATTTAGGATAAGTGGATGATCATTTGGGACTGAGATGGGGAAACAGTTCTTCATTCAAAGGGTTGTGAATCTTTGGAATTTTCTACCCTAGAGGGTTGTGGATATGCCATCATTGAGTATATTTAAGGTTGAGGTAGACACATTTTTGGTCTCTCAGGGAATCGAGGAATACAGGGAACAGGTGAGAAAGTGAAGTTGAAGATCCAAGATCAGCCATGGTGATATTGAATGGCAGAGCAGACTCGATGGGCCTCATCATCTTCCCTTGCTCCTATTTCTTATGTTCTAACGCCGCTTGAGCAGGGAAATGAAATCAAAATAAAATCCAATACCCTGTGCTCAACTCATGTCATTGCAGCAACAGGTCCCGTTCACATTGTTCTGTGGACAACAGTTTCAGGGCCACTGACTAGCCTGTATACCAGTGGCTACATTTTTAAAATAATGAAGTACCAGCCACTCTTGGACATCTTGATCATTAAAGTATTTACATAAATACATGTTCTTTATCAAGAATGCTCCTGCTATATTGGCAATCTCTACTAGATTAGCAATCACAAAATGTATTTTCCGATTGAAACTGCATGGAGCATGGAGATGCATACTTCCAGAACCACAGAACCATAGAAAGGTTACTGTGCAGAAAGAAGCCATTCAGCCCATCGGGTTGTGTTTGCGTCGGCCAAAGGAAAAGAAACTAGCCCCTCATTTTAATCCCACTTTCCAGTATCTGGTCCACAGCCTTGCAGGTTACAGCACTTCAAATGCAGATTCAAGTACCTTTCAAATGGGTTCAACATTTCAAACTCAACCACGAGCTTAGGCAGTGAATTCCAGATACCCACCATCCTCTTGGTGAAAACATACTTCCTAATGTCTCCTCTAATCCTTTTAAAAATCACCTTAAATCTATACTCCCTGGTAATTAACCCCTCAGCTAGGGAAAACAATTCTTTCCTGTCTACTCTATCTAGGTCCCTCATAATTTTGCACAACTCAGTTAGGTCACCCTTTAGCCTCCTCTGTTCTAAGGAAAACAATCTTACCCTATCCAATCTTGCCTCATAGTTGCAATTTCCAAGCCCTGGCAACGTTCTTGCAAATCTCTTCTGCACTTTCTCCAGTGCAATTATGTCTTCCTGTAATATGGTGACCAGAACTGTGTATAAAATTCCAACTATGGTCTAACCAGCATTTTATACATTTCCATCATTACATCCCTGATTTTGTTTTCAAAACCTCACTGAATAAAGCATTCCATATGCTTTCTTGACCATCTTGTCCAACTGTCCTGCCATCTTCAAAGATCTGTGGACATGCGCTTCAGGTCTTTCACTTCCTCAACCCCTCTCAATATTTCCCCATGTATTGAGTATTCCCTTGCTTTGTTTGCAGTCCCCAAATGCATTAACTCACACTTTTCCGGTTTGAATTCTAATTTGCCACTTCTCCGCCCACTCATCCAAACCATTGATACCTTTCTGAAGTCAACAGCTATCCCTCTTCACCATCAACTGCATAGCCAATTTTTGTGTCATCTGCAAATGCCCCAATCATGCTTCCCACATTTAAACTTGACTATTATATACAACAAACAGCAAGGGCCCCAACATTGAGCTCTGTGGAATGCCACTGAAAACCGTTTTCCATTAGCGAAAACGTCCACTGAAAACCGTTTTCCATTAGCGAAAACATCCACTGAAAATCATTTTCCATTAGCAAAAACGTTCACTGAAAACCGTTTTCCATTAGCGAAAACATTCACTGAAAACCGTTTTCCATTAGCGAAAACGTCCAATGAAAACCGTTTTCCATTAGCGAAAACATTCACTGAAAACCGTTTTCCATTAGCGAAAACATCCACTGAAAACCGTTTTCCATTAGCGAAAACATCCACTGAAAACCGTTTTCCATTAGCGAAAACATCCACTGAAAACCGTTTTCCATTCGCGAAAACATTCACTGAAAACCGTTTTCCATTCGTGAAAACATTCACTGAAAACCGTTTTCCATTAGCGAAAACGTCCACTGAAAACCATTTTCCATTTGTGAAAACGACCATTGAAAACTGTTTTCCATTCACGAAAACGTCCATTGACCATTAATTACACTTTGTTTCTTGATACTGAGCCAATTGTGGATCCAACTTGCCACCTTCCCCTGCATCCCACTTTCCTGACCGGTCTGCCGTGTGGGGCCTTGTCCAATGCTTTACTAAAATCCATGTAGACAACAACACTACACTAGCCTCATCAATCCTTCTTGTTATTTCCTCAAACATTTCTATTAAGTTAGTAAGACACAATTTCCTCCTAAAAAAACAATGCTGACTATCCCTGATCAAACCAAGCCTTTTGAAGTCACAATTTATGCTGTGTCTCAGATTTGCTTCCAATAATTTACCTCCCACCAAAGTCAGGCTGACTGGCACTAGTTTTCTGTCCTATCTCTTGCACCACTTTTAAATAATGGTACAACGTTCGCAGATCTCCAGTCCTCTGGGACCTTGCCCGTGTATAGAAAGGATTTGAAAATGATCCTCAGAACATCCGCTATTTCTCCTCTGGCTTCAACAGCCTCGATTACAATCCATCTGGCCCTGGCAATTTATCCACCTTCAAAGATGCCAGTCCCTGCAGTACCTCCTCTCTCACTATGCATATTGTGTCTAATATTTCAATTTGGTCACCCGTGTAACTAGTATATCTGCATCATCCCTCTGCTTAGTGAAGACAGAGACAAAGAACTCAATAAGAACCCTGTCCACATCTTCAGCATCAACCCACAGTTATCAAGTACATTTCTGATAGGTGCTAACTTTTCATTTATGCTCTTGCTCTTAATGTGCTGGTAAAACAGCTCAGGATTTTCTTTGATTTTACCTGCCAATATTTCTCGGTAACCTCGCTTTGCTTTCCTAATTTCCATTTTTACTTCTCCCTGTTCTTTCTATACTCCTCTAGGCTTTCTACAGTATTAAGTTTTTTGTGACTACCATGTGCATTCCTTTTCTGCTTTATCTTGGTCTTTATATTTCTGGGTAACCAGGAGGCTCGAGATTAGGCAGTACCACCCATTTTCTTTGTGGGGACATGTCTACACTGTGCACATAGAATTGTGCCTTTGAATGTCTCTCACTGATTTGACAGTTTTTTCTTCTAATAGCTCTCGGCAGTCCACCACTCAGCTTTGTAAAATTGGCCTTCTCCCAATTTAGAACCTTTACTCCTGTTCTATCTTTGTCTTTTTCCACAATGATACTAAATCTAACTATACAATGGTCACATTCTCAAAAATTGTCTCCCACTAATGCTAATCAGTGTAGAAATAGGAGGTTAGTCCAGAAGAACGCATGGCTGGAGAGATGGTGCAGGAGGGAGGGCTTCAGATTTCTGGAGTTTTCGGACCGTTTTGGGGGGCAGTGGCACCCGAACAAGGCGGAGTGGTTGCACCTGAACCAAAATGGGACCAGTGTCCTTGCAGGGAGGTTTGTTAGTGCTGTTGGGGAGGGTTGAAACTAATTTGGCACGAGGGTGGCATAGTAACACAGTGGTTAGCACTGCTGCCTCACGGTTCAATCCCGACCATGAGTCCATGTGGAGTTTGCATTCTCCCCATGTCTGCGTGGGTCTCACCCCCACAACCCAAAAAAGATGTGTGGGGTAGGTAGATTGGCCAAGCTAAATTTCCCCTTAATTGAAAAAAAAATGAATTGGGTATTCTACATTTATTTTTTAAAAGAAACTAATTTGGCATTGGGGTGGGATCCTAAGAGAAGGTTCAACAGTGGGAGATGTACAGCCAAAATTAGAAGAGATAGCAAATGAGTCAGGAAGACATAGAATATCTAGACCTGTTAAGTCACAAGGGAGTTTGGCAAGATTGGATGGTATTTATTTTAATACAAGGAGTCTGATGAACAAGGCAGATGGGTTGAGGCCACAAATTAAAACATGGAGGTATGTTTTTTTTATAAATTTCGAATACCCAATTCATTTTTTTCCAATTAAGGGGCAATTTAGCATGGCCAATCCAGCTACCTGCACATCTTTTGGGTTGTGGGGGCGAAACCCACGCAAATACGGGGAGAATGTGCAAACTCCACGCGGACAGTGACCCAGAGCCGGGATCGAACCTGGGAACTCGGTGCCACACTGAGACATGGTTGAGAGAGGGGCAGAATTAGTAGGTCAATATTCCAGGATACAGGATCTTCAGGCAAGATAGGGAAGGAGGTAAAAGAGGAGGGAGAGTCGCAATTTTGATCATGGAATCAGTTACAGCAGTAGGGAGGGATGACATCTTAGAAGGCTCTTCAAGTGAAGCCATAGGGGTAGAACTTCAAAACTAAAAAAGGAGCAATTACATTTCTGGGAGCGATCTATAGGCCCCTAACAGTCCGGGAGAAATAGAAAAGCAGATATGCAGGCAAATTTCATAGAAGTGTAAAAGTAATTGAGTAGTGATAGTGGTGGATTTCAATTTTCCCAACATTAACAGGGGTAGTCATAGTGTAAAAGGTTTAAAGGGAGTGGAATCCTTAAAATGCATCCAGGAGATGGGCAGCACGGTGGCTAGCACTGCTGCCTCACAGCGTCACGGACCCGGGTTCGTTTCCGAACTTGGGTGACATTCTCCCCGTGTATGCATAGGTTTCCTGCAGGTGCTCCGGTTGTGCAGGTTAGATGGACTGGCCATGCTAAATTGGCCCTTAGTGTCCCAAAGGTTAGGTGGGGTTATTGAGTTACAGGGATAGAGTGGGGCTGTAGGCCTAGGTAGGGTGCTCTTTCAGAGGGTTGCTGCAGATACGATGGGCAGAATGGCCTCTTTTTGCGCTGTGATTCTTTTATGAAAACCTTTTAAGCCAGTACGTAGAAGGTCCTACAAGAGCGTTCTGGACTTAATTTGAGGTAACGAGGCTGGACAGGTGGTTGAAGTAACGAGGTTGGACAGGTGGCTGAAGTATCAGTGGGGGCACATTTTGCAGACATCAATCATAACTCTGTTAGATTCAAGATGGTTTTGGAAAAGGACAAAGATGGACCGTAAATCAAAGTTCTAAACTGGGAGAAAGACGGTTTTATAAGATCAGATATGATTTGGCTGGAGTGGACTAGGAGCAGACATTTCTAATGTTCTGTGACAGAACAGTGGGACGCATTCAAGAAGGAAATAGGGCGAGCACAGGGCCAACATGTTCCAGTAATGAAAAAGGGTGGGACCAACAAATCCAGTGAACCCTGGATATTGAGGGATCTACATACAGCATTGGATAAAGAGAAGGGAGATTTATGGCAGATATTGAGGGCTCAAAACAGCAGAAGGCTTAGGAGTATAGAAAATGCCGGAGATTTAAAAAAGGACATTAGGAGAGCATAAAAGGGCTCTTGAAAGGATACTGGCAAGTAAAATAAAAGCAAATCCTACGTAGTGTTACAAGTATATTAAGGGTAAAAGGATAGTTAGGGAAAGAGTAGTGCTCATTAAAGTACAGAAATCAGGCAGAAGAACAGTAGTAAAATTACAGAAATTAACATAGAGAGAGAGAAGGTTCTGAGTAGTCTGCAGTCTCAAAAGTAGATAAATCTCCAGAGTCGGATGAAATATATCCCAGGCTGTTGAGTGAGGCAAGGGAGGAAAGAGCAGGGACGTTGGTAATAATTTTCAATTCCTCTTTGGCCGCAGGAGGGCCGCAGGAGAGCAGACGGAGGAATGGAGGATAGCTAATGTGGTACAATTATTCAAGAAGGGAGGAAGGGATAAACCAGGAAACTATAAACCAGTCAGTCTAAACTCAGTGGTGAGGAAACTACTGGTATCAATTCTGAGACACAAAATGAATCGGCATTTAGAGAGGCAGCGATTAATCAAAAACAGTCAGCACAGGTTTGTTAAGAACATAAGAACTAGGAACAGGAGTAGGCCATCTGGCCCCTCGAGCCTGCTCCGCCATTTAATGAGATCATGGCTGATCTTTGTGGACTCAGCTCCACTCTCCAGCCCGTACACCATATCCCCGAATCCCTTTATTTAAGGGGAGATCATGTCTGACCAACTTGATTGAATTTTTCGAAGAGGTGACCAGGTGTGTAGATGAAGGCAATGCATTTGGGATTGTCTACCTGGATATCAGCAAAGCTTCTGACAAGATCCCACACGGGAAACTGGTAGTGAAGGTAAGAGCCCATGGGATCCAAGAAAATTTGGAAAATTGTAATCCAGAATTGGCCGAGTGGTAGAAAGCAGAGGGTGATGATCGAGGGGGTGTTTTTCTGACTGGAAGCCTATGCCTACTGGGGTCCCACAAGGATCAGTGTTGGGGCTCTTGTAGTTTGTGGTTTATATAAATGATTTAGACTTGAATGTAGGAGGTTTGAATCAGTAAGTTCGCAATGATACGAAAATTGGTAGGGTAGTGAATAATGAGGAGGATAGCCTTAGATTACAGGGAATACCTGATGAATGGCAGGGTCCTTTGGAAGCACCAAGGATCAGAGGGATCTTGGTGTGCATGTACACCGGTCCCTTAAGGTAGCAGGGTAGGTGGACAAAGTGGTTGAGAAGGCATATGGTATAGTATTTAAGAGCAGGGAGGTTATGCTGGAACTGTATAAAATGTTGGTTTGGCCACAGCGTGAGTATTGTACACAGTTCTGGAATCCACATTATAGAAGGGATGTGCCAGCACTGGAAAGGGTACAGTGGAAACTTACCAGGATGTTGCCTGGGCTAGAGTGTCATTTATACATCTTAATACTTCTCTTTCCCAGCATCATCACCATCCTTCCTTCTTCCAATCTGCCTCTGCTGCAAAAATCTGTATGCATCCCTCTTCATTTTTTGTAGTCACCTGTTTGTCCCCTAATTTTTGCTGTGCATGGCTGGCCCCATGTCTCTCTCTGCTCACATCCCCCAACTTTACCCATCTGTATTTTCTGTCCCATCTCTTCTCTTTCCTCCCTATTTATGCACATTGGGTTCTGCAAGTCTTTAATGCCTGCGATGTTTCAGATTCAGGTTCTTGTGTGTCCAAATAAATTGTATGTAATGAGACTTATGTAAGTTCAGTTCTTCCTGTGACCAGTCAACAACACCAATATCCACATACAAAACAGCGATAGATTGTTAATTCTCCTTGTTTTCCTCAAATTCTCTGCAACATTCAACAGTCAACTACCCCAACATTCTGCACCATACTTTACATGAGCACTCATTTCAGAATCAGTTTTTCTTTATTCAAATCGACCCAGATCTCCAAAAATGCTTTCTTCCAGTACACAACTTTACCTCGCGTTCTTCCCATTTTTGTTCCGCGGTCCTTTTTTAAGCAGGTCAACAGAGTGATCATGGGCTTTGTCTGGGCGGGCAAGACCCCGCGAGTAAGGAAGGTAATGCTTGAGCGGAGTCGGGGAGACGGCGGGTGGGCTGGCGCTGCCAAATTTTAGCAACTATTACTGGGCGGCTAATATAGCCATGATCAATATCTGGGTGGTGGGGGAAGGGGTCGGCATAGGTGCGCATGGAGGCAGCTTCATGTAAGGGCACCAGTTTGGCGGCGTTGGTAACTGTGCCTCTGCCGTTCCCGCTGGCACGGTACTCCACCAGTCCAGTGGTGGTGGCGTCCTGAGAGTTTGGGGCCAGTCCAGGTGGCATGTGGGAGGGGTGGGAGCATCGGTTTGGGCCCAAATCTGTGATAATCACCAGTTTGCCCCGGGGAGTATGGACGGGGGGTTCCGGTTATGGCGGAGGGCGGGGATTGAGATGATGGAGGATATGTTCATAGAGGGGAGCTTTCCAAGTGTGAGGGCGTTGGAGGAAAAGTTTGGGTTGGCGAGGGGAAACAAATTCAGGTACCTGCAGGTGCGGGACTTCCTACGTAAACAGGTGTCAATCTTTCGCTCCTACCGCTAAGGGGGATTCAGGACAGGGTAGTTTCCAGAGGGTGGGTAGGAGCAGGGAGCGTCTCGGACATTTACAAGGAACTTATGGGGTCAGAGGAGATGCAGACCGAGGAGCTGACGCGAAAGTGGGAGGAGGAGCTGGGAGGTGAGATAGAGGATGGTCTATGGGCAGACGCGTTGAGTAGAGTCAACGCGTCCGCAACATGTGCCAGGCTCAGCCTGATACAATTTAAGGTTGTTCACCGGACTCATATGACAGTGGTGGCCCGGGTGAGCAGATTCTTTGGGGTAGAGGACAGGTGCGCAAAATGTGTGGAAGGACCGGCGAACCATGTCCACATGTTTTGGACATGTCCAAAGCTTAGGGGATTTTGGCAGGGGTTTGCGGACATCATGTCCACAGTGTTAAAGACAAGGGTGGCGCGGAGTCCAGAGGTGGCGATTTTTGGGGTGTCAAGAAGACACGGGAATCTGGCCTTTGCTCCCCTGGCAGCCTGGAGACGGATACTATTAGCATGGAGGGACTCAAAGCCCCCGAAGTCGGAGACCTGGCTATCGGACATGGCTAGCTTTCTCTGTTTGGAGAAAATCAAGTTCGTCTCGAGAGGGTCACTGTTCGGGTTCACCCGGAGCTGTCAACCATTTATCGACTTCTTTGCGGGAAATTAATCGTCAGCAGACAGGGGGGGGGGGGGGGGGAGAAAGAGAGGTAGTTTAGATTAGAGTAGGTTGTCAATAAGGGCGGGACCTGTATGAGAGGTCAATGGCTTTTGCACTATGATTATGGTTTCATGTATATTGTTTATTTTGTTGTTACTATACCTAAAATACCTCAATAAAATGTTTATTAACAAAAATAAACTTTACCTCGCGTACCTCAAGACTCCACCCTTGACTCTTTCCTTATTTACATGCTGTCCAGATACATTACCTACTGCAAACTACTCAACAACAAGCTCTACCATGGTCTTTCATATACTCTAGTCACCTTAAGGTGTGAAACTGCATATTTGGAACCATGATGCACAAGCTAAAACTTTCTCAAACTGAACAATGGAAAAACCAAAGTTAACTTATTTGGTTCCTGTCAAAAACTCTACTCTGCCTATCTCGTTGACCTTTAATTCAGTCAACTCTCAATTATTGTGTCTATTCTGTCCATCTAAAACACCTTTCAACATTTTATTGCATTGAAGGGGCTCTACATAAATGTTGTTGCAATAATAGAAAGAATAATTCAGTGGCTCTCAATTTTTGGGTGAAAGACCCCTTTTCAAAATTATTTGTAATTGTGGAGCTCACCTCTAAATTAAAATACGTCACAAGATTTTTAATATCAAGTGCTGCATGTAGCGTGCTCAGTTATGCTTTTAAGAAAACTGTTACTTATAAGGAGATATGTGTTCCTGCTTCTCGCTGCAGAGTCTGCCTTTCTTTGACAGGAGCACAGAGGGGGAGGCTGAGAAAGAGTACGAGTGGAACAGGGGAGAGAAGGGGCACTGGAGAAGTACAACTCATAGGCACAGAAGCCTGGAGAACACTAGAGGAACAGGAGAATAGCAGGACCACTGTGGGAGCACAGAACTATGCAAGAGCAAAATACAGAGAAAGCGGAATCATGGAGAGAGCAGGTATTTGGGTTGGGTGAAGAGGAGTGTGGGGAGAGCATTAAAGGACCGGGACAGCAGGACCACAATTTGAGCACCAGTCACTGGCGTACTCCTGACCAATGCGCCGAGTGTTTGCACATGTTGTCGACCTGTCCGGCCAGCCCAGCGACACAGACCCCCTAAAATGGTTTAAGTAAATCTCAGTTTGAGAACCACTGAAATAGTTTATGTACCAAAATAGAGCCAACTACTTGAAATGCATAGATTGAGAAGTTGAACAGGTGATTAACTGCTAAAGTACTTGGCAAGTGTGGGCTGACATTGGGAAAATAATTTACCACAGAGACTGGCCTTCATCCAGTTTGCAAAGAAGTATCACACACATTTTAATACCACAGGAAACAGGATTCAAAGATTCATAATACATCTGGTCCAACTGGCTTGGTGCATTCATTATCTGCTTCCATTGCTATAACAGCCTTCCTGCAGATTGTGTGGTTGTAATTATTAGTGTGAGGGTTAGCTTGTTCTGATCATATTCCATAGACTTAATGAAAAGCATTCACCGTTTAAAATAAATAGGGACTTCATTTCTAAAAAGACCCAAGTTCCAAACATTAAATATTACATAAATGCAATTTAGAAATTAACAGCTGTGTGTTGGGGGGTGGGGGGCACAGGGTTCTTTAAAAATTCTATTGTTTTTGAAGCTGATTTAGTGCAGAAACAAATTAATGTGTTTCGCAATCAAACTTGCCAACCCCTCCCAAGACACAGAACTAGACGACTAGAATACTGATTTTGAAGTAAAAGAAGTTTGTGAAAATTTGAATTTCAGACTCAATTGAGCACGTACTTTCACTTGCATCTTTGAAACAAAGAATTTTTGCCAGCTCTCAAAAATAACGAGGGGAAAGGATTGGAAATATTGCTCTCATTTTGCATCGCTGAAATATATTCTTGAATTACACCAAACATTAATGCTGAGAGCACCTGTAACATCAATCACCAATTCAGCACCATACTTCACTAAATGAGGTCTGGAGGCCCATAAAACTGAAAAAAATATTTTATTTGCTTTTGAAAAGGCTAAAAATTGTAATGCTGTGAACCATTGTTTGTACCAGATATATATGGTTTATCTTAGTTCAGCAGAGTGCCTTTTTCTCTTCAGTATTACACAAGATAGAAGTAACTGATAGAAGTCCGAGAGTGGTGGTGGATGGCAAATATTCAGCCTGGAGCCCAGATACCAGTGGCGTACCGCAGGGATCAGTTCTGGGTCCTCTGCTGTTTGTGATTTCTATTAATGACTTGGATGAGGGAGTTGAAGGGTGGGTCAGTAAATTTGCAGACAATACGGAGATTGGTGGAGTTGTGGATAGTGAGGAGGGCTGTTGTCAGCTGCAAAGAGACATAGAAAGGATGCAGGGCTGTGCTGAGAAGTGGCAGATGGAGTTTAACCCTGAAAAGTGTGAGGTTGTCCATTTTGGAAGGACAAATATGAATGCGGAATACAGCGTTAACGGTAGGGTTCTTGGCAATGTGGAGGAGCAGAGAGATCTTGGGGTCTATGTTCATAGATCTTTGAAAGTTGCCACTCAGGTGGATAGAGCTGCGAAGTAGGGTTATGGTGTGCTAGCGTTCATTAGCAGAGGGATTGAATTTAAGAGCCGTGAGGTGCTGATGCAGCTGTACAAAACCTTGCTACGGCCATATTTGGAGTAATGTGTGCAGTTCTGGTCGCCTCATTTTCAGAAGGATGTGGAAGCTTTGGAAAAGGTGCAAAGGAGAATTACCAGGATGTTGCCTGGAATGGAGAGTAGGTCTTACGAGGAAAGGTTGAGGGTGCTAGACCTTTTCTCATTTGAACAGAGAAGGATGAGGGGAGACTTGATAGAGGTTTATAAGATGATATGGGGAATAGATAGAGTAGACAGTCAGAGACTTTTTCCCCGGGTAGAACAAACCATTACAAGGGGACATAAATTTAAGGTGAAAGGTGGAAGATATAGGAGGGATATCAGAGGTAGGTTCTTTACCCAGAGTAGTGGGGGCATGGAATGCACTGCCTGTGGAAGTAGTTGAGTCAGAAACATTAGGGACCTCCAAGCGGCTACTGGATAGGTACATGGATTACGGTAGAATGATGGGGTGTAGAATAATTTGTTCTTAATCTGGGACAAACGTTCGGCACAACATCGTGGGCCGAAGGGCCTGTTCTGTGCTGTATTTTCTATGTTCTAAGACAGTAAACCCTGATCACATGTTGCAACTGGTGTAAAATATAAATTGAAAGGCTAAAAACAGTAACTTGAATAAGGGACAACTAGAAAAAATGTGTTATGAAAATAGCAAGTGCAGTTTTTATTTCAGTTTTCCAGTATTCACAGTATTCTATGTTTATTTTAGAAAAATCGATGCTGGTAAATTGGAATGTACATGGATCACAGACTACGAAGATCATAGAGCATCAAAGTACTCGTTAGTAAAGGGGGAAAAAAAATCATTAAACTAACAACCACAGGTAAACAGCTGAAGGCATTAGCTCTGCTATAATTCTGATGAAAGGTCACAGACTCGAAACAATGAGCCAGACTTTCGTGGAGTAAGGCCAACTCCAGAGGCCTTTAAAAATGGCGGGCAGAGTTTTTGGCAGATCCCATTTTTGCTGACAGTGGAAACGGAGTGGAGTAAATTACACAGGTGGGAAACCCAAACTCAGAGAGCCATTTAAAATTAGTGCAGAGTGCAACAGGCCCATTTTGAAACCTCCAAGGGCTATACGGGAGTCATGAAGCAATGGAGATGATGCAAATACTCTTGAAGAGTGGACAAGGTCAGAAGTGCCATGATTTGGAGTTATTTAAATCACCAGACTTTTAAACATGAAAAAAACAGTCTGCAGCTACAAATCAGCGTAAAAGAAACAAAGACGTTCACTGATTGCCATGCTATCTGATGTAGCCTTAAAAAAAATGGCATCTATTTCTGCTGTTTCAAGAGTTGATTCTTAACACTTTACAAAAGATTATTATTAGAGCTAAACCCATTGAGAAAGCTTGGCTGAGTTTCAAGGTTGTGTTCACATTTTGACTGACAATTTCAAGAGATTACTAAAGGTTTTTGATGTTGTTAATTTTTTTATTCTTTCATGGGATGTGGACAACGCTGGCAAAAATTAGCATTTGTTGCCCAACCCTAATTACTCTGAACTAAGTGGCAGTCAAGAGTCAACCACATTTCTGTGGGTCTGGAGTCACATGTAGGCCAGACCGGGTAAGGACGGCAGATTTCCTTCCCTTAAGGACGCAGTGAACCAGATGGGTTTTCACAACAATCGACAATGGTTCAGACTTTGAATTCCAGATTTCGATTGAAATTAAAATTTCACCATCTGCTGTGGGATTTGAATCCAGGTCCCCAGAACCCTGGGTCTCTGGATTACTAGTCTAGTGGTAATAGCATTATGCCACCACCTCCCGCTAAATCGAGGTTTGGTTGCATATGTAAGAGATTTAAAATCTTTGAATGGATTTCAGAAATGAGAGTTTTTTTTGGTACTAAGTATGTTAGTCAAAGCTCTATTAGATTGCTAGAAGTTCTTTTTCATCTCCAATTAGCTCCCGAGACCTGCCCATAGTGGATACTGGGTGAGTTGTTATGGAGGGGGAATGGAGGTTGACATGATTGATATAGGAGCTTTGGGGCTGAGGGGTTAAGGGAGAGAGAGCCTAGCAGCTTTTAAAACAAGTGGGAGAGAGTCTCAGAAAACGGAGGCAAGCTTTCTCACCAGCCCACAATGGCACTCCCCCATCCCCAATGCCACCTCTAATCTGCTTCCAGAGTCAACGGAATTGACTTGATTCTGCTCCTGCAAAATTGTGTGTGATGGGGTCCTTTATATCTAGGTAGGTCTGCCAATTCAGAAAATTTTCCCATGTGGGCTATCCATCTTGATAGCAAATATTCAGCCCGTTAACTGTTTTTCTCCTCAAAGATGCAGCCTATTGAGTATTTACCGCATTTTCTGTTTTTAATTCAAGCATTCCAGCATCCACAGTATATTTGCCTTCGTATAATTCTACCAGTTAGCTTGAAGCCTGTTGATCAAACCTCAAACATGAAAACTGGGTCAGACATGCCCTGCATAGGTTCAACTTGGTTACTGAAACAGTTGACAAAAGGCAATATTACGAATTCTCTGCATGGCACAGAGTAGCTCCAAAATCCTCAAAGTATGCTGCAAAATAGACTGCCTAATGTATGATTTTATTTCACAAATTTTCCCCCCAGATCAGCATTTTTCTACTTCAACTAAATTAAAGGCATAATGCCAACATCAGGAACATTGGATTCCTTGTCTCAAAAAAAAGAGTAGATTTTGACTTTTGAGCAGCCACCTGAAGCTTGGGCCAATGGAGTAGTCAAAGCAATTTTGAGTATTGGGCCTCGTTAGCAAGACTCTGGCGAGTTGCACACTCCCAAATGCACCGCCATTTCAAACTATCTCTTGGCTAGTGGAGAAACGGACTGGCTGTCATGGTTACCAAGTCAGTCGGCACACAACTAGGTCTATTGGGATGGGGGCAGGGCTAGTCGGAGGAGGAGCTACCCACAGTATTCTGTTCCAAGTCCAGGAGAGGAAGGATCCCTCCAGCACCACAAAAATGAAGTTCCAAAGGATTGAGACCATCTTTTGTATTTATCTCCGAAGAAAAAAATAGACATAAACACCAGCATGGGTCTGTTGGGCCAAATGACCGGTTTCTGTGCAGTCAATACTATGGGAACCAGAGCGTTAGCTTAGAAGCTGTAATAACTGAGGGGGAACAGAGAACAAAAGTAAGAGAACAAAAACATCACCCTGTCTGCTCAATCGCAATGGTCTGAAGTATATTTGCTTCACCGCCAGAAGTATAGCAGGTAAGGCAGATGAACTTAAGAGCACTGATTAATACTATGAAATGAAAATGAAAAAAAGAAATGAAAATTGCTTATTGTCACAAGTAGGCTTCAAATGAAGGTACTGTGAAAAGCCCCTAGTCGCCACATTCCGGTGCCTGTTCGGGGAGGCTGTTACGGGAATTGAACCGTGCTGCTGGCCTGCCTTGGTCTGCTTTCAAAGCCAGCGATTTAGCCCTGTGCTAAACAGCCCCTGATACTGTGGCTATACAGAAATGTGGTTAAAGGAAGGGCAGGATTGGCAGCTGAACATTGGAGGATATAGATGCTTCAGGAGAGATAGAGGGGGATGTAAAAGGGGTGGGGAGTAGCATTATTGGTTAAGGAAAATATAATTGCCGTACTGCAGAAGGACACCTCAGAGGGTTCATACAATGAGGCAACAATCGGGTAGAGCTCAGGAAAAGGAAGGGAGCAATTTTGGGGGTTTATTACAGCCCCCCCCCCCCCCCCCCCCAACTGCCAGTGAGAGATAAAGGAGCACATACGTAGAGAGATTCTGGATAGGTGCAAATCTAACAGGGTTGTTGTGGTAGGGGATTTTAACTTCCCCTATATTGACTGGCACCCACTTGGTGCTAGGGGCTTGGATGGGGCAAAGTTTGTACTTTCATTGAGAGAATGAAGGATAAGTATGGGAAGTTTAGGAAGCCTTGGATAACGAGGGATATTGTGAACCTCCTCAAAAAGAAAAAGGAGGCTTTTGTACGGTCTAGAAGGGTGGAGACAGTCGAAACCCTTGAGGAATATAAAGAAAGTAGGAAGGTACTTAAGCAGGAAATTAGGAGGGCGAGATGGGGCCATGAAAAGTCCTTTGCAAGTAGGATTAAGGTGAATCCAAAGCTTTTTATTCATATGTAAAAAGCAAGAAGGTGGCCAGAGAAAGGATTGGACTAATTAAGGACAGTAGAGGGAATCTATGTGTTGAGCCAGAGGAAATGGGAGAGGTACTAAATGAGTACATGCATCAGTGTTCACCTAAGAAAAGGATTTTGTGGAAGATGATTCTTGGATAGGGTGTGTGGATAGTCTGAGTCATGTTGACATCCAAAAGGAGGCATTGGGTGTTTTTAAAGACATTAAGAAAGATAAGTCTCCTGGGCCGAATGGGATTTACCCCAGAATACGGAGGGAAGCAAGGGATGAAATTGCTGGGGCCTTGACTGACATCTTTGTATCCACATTGGCTACAGGTGAGGTCCCAGAGACTGGAGAATAGCTAATGTAGTACCGCTGTTTCAGAAAGGTAGCAGGGATAATCCAGAAAACTATAGGAGGCGAGTCTCACGTCGGTAGTAAGTGAATTATTGGAGAGAATTCTCAAGGAAAGGATTTATACCCATTTGAAAACAAATGGACTCATTAGCGATGGACAGCATGGTTCTGTGAGGGAGGCCGTGCCTCACTAACTTGATTGATCTTTTTGAGGAGGTGATAAAGATGATTGGTGAGGGAAGGGCAGTTGTTTACATGGACTTCAGTAAAGCCTTTGACAAGATGCTTCATGATAGACTGGTACAAAAGGTGAGGTCACACAAAGGTGAGGGGCTGGTTTAGCACACTGGGCTAAATAGCTGGCTTTTAAAGCAGACCAAGGCAAACCAGCAGCACAGTTCAATTCCCGTACCAGCCTCCCCGAACAGGCGCCGGAATGTGGCGACTAAGGGCTTTTCACAGTAACTTCATTGAAGCCTACTTGTGACAATAAGCGATTTTCATTTTCATTTTCACAAGGTATCAAGAGGTGAGGTGGTAAGATGGATACAGAACTGGCTCGGTCACAGATGGCTTAGGGTAGCAGTAGAAGGGCGTTTTTCTGAATGGAAGGTTGTGAATAGTGGTGTTCCACAAGGATCAGTGCTGGGGCCTCTGGTTGTTTGCAGTATACATAAACGATTTGGAGGAAAATGTAGCTGGTCTGATTAGTAAGTTTGCGAATGCACCAAGGTTCGTGGAGTGGCAGATAGTGTTGAGGATTGTCAGAGGATACAGCAGGACATAGATAGGTTGGAGACTTGGGCAGAGAAATGGCAAATTGAGTTTAATACGGACAAATGCGAAGTAATGCATTTTGGTAGGTTAACATAGAGGGGAAATGTACAGTAAATGGCAAAACTCTCAGGAATATAGAAAGTCAGAGATTTCTGGGCATACAGGTCCACAGATCTTTGAAAGTGGCAACACAAGTGGACAAGGTAGTCAAGAAAGCATATGGAATGCTTGCCTTCATTGGACGGGGCATTGAGTATAAAAACTGGCAAGTTATGCTACAGTTATGTAGAACCTTGGTACGGCCGCACTTTTAATATTGCGCACAATTCTGGTCGCCATACTACCAGAAGCATTTGGAAAGGGTGCAGAGGAGGTTTACCAGGATGTTGCCT
Organism: Scyliorhinus torazame; assembly: GCF_047496885.1. Classification (NCBI taxonomy): domain Eukaryota; kingdom Metazoa; phylum Chordata; class Chondrichthyes; order Carcharhiniformes; family Scyliorhinidae; genus Scyliorhinus; species Scyliorhinus torazame. The sequence goes on along the minus strand of NC_092721.1, from coordinate 151,901,378 downwards.
GGTCTGGAGGGTGTTAGCTATGCGGAGCAGCTGAATTGCCTCGGATTGTTTTCATTTGAACGACGGAGGTTGTGGGCGGCCTGATAGAGGTCTACAAGATTATGAGGGGCATGGATAGAGTGGATGAGCAGGCACTCTTTCCCAGGGTGAGGGGGTCAGTCACTAAAGGGCATAGGTTTATGGTTCGTGGAGCAAAGTTTAGAGGGGATGAACGAGGCAGGTTTTTTTTTTAAAACACAAGAGGGTGGAACGCGCTGCCAGGGGAGGTTGTGGAAGCCGATACATGAACGGCGTTCAAAAGGCATCTCGACAAATAAAGGGATACGACACTAGGAAATGCTGAGGGTTTTGGCCAAGGGTGGTATCATGACCGGTACAAGCTTGGAGGGCCGATGGGCCTGTTCCTGTGCTGTATTGTTCTTTTAGTCCTTTCCAGTGATAAATGTTACAGAGAGGGAAGTGTGATTGATGTAATCTTGGTGAGTTGCTTCAGTTGTTCTGTAATGCTCCTTAAAGCAAAGGAGGTTGATCGGAGCTTTGCTCAAGGTGTACATGATTTTGACAGGTTTACATAGACAAAGAAGAGCTGAAGGAAAAGGATTAGAGGGCAAATGTTTTAAGGTTTTGGACAAGAGTTGCAGGGGAGATGCCAGGAAGAATTATCTTTACAAGGTGAATGGTAATGACCTGGAACTCAGCGGAAGCAGAGATGATTAATGATTTCAAAAGGAACTTGGATGAGCATTTAAAATTTGCAGGGCAATGGAGACAGAACAGGCAAATGGGACTAATGAGGTTGTTCAACAGAGAGCTGATGTGGACTCCATGGGCCAAATTACCTCCTTTCTTTAGTTCTGTCTCTATGACTCCAGACAATATTGCAATATAATAAACCTTGATATAAATAAAATTTGAACACGGCCATTTCCTACTATATGATGCAACATTCTATACTTTGATAAAAAACTGCATCATCCTTCTTCCCATAATGGAGAATATTAATAATATGTATATCTTGAAGAACATGCCAGAAATGTATAAAGATCTCTTTCTTCATTGTGGTGGCCAATCTTTAGACAATTTAATAGATTACAACTCAAATCCTTGCTTTTCAACTGAAATGATACACCGCCATAAACAATCAGAATCAATATTGTTTAAATTCTGTACAGAACGTTTGTACAGGAGAACAGACATGTAAATATTTTGTGACATCTAGTCATTTATTTGGCGAACAGACCAAACTGATTGAAAAGGAAATACAGTCAAAATAAGCTCGCTTTAATGTTACAAATTTGTAAACAGCATTAGTCAAATAACAAGGACTGGTACACATTATAATTATACACCTGATGCTGTGTATTACTGATTACATATCAAAAGTTAGCTTTTTCCAGACAAAAACAATGTTATTAAAACCCTACAATAAATGGTCACAATTAGAAAGCAATACATCCAGTACTCCAGGTGAAACAGCCCCCTCACGTTTTCATGAATTACCCCATTACTGCCACAGGAACTGATGCCCCATTTCGTATGTAGTTAGCACTGACTGGATGTTTCATCCATAAGCATGAAATTACCTGTAAAATCTCAAGGGAACTGCCTTTCCCACAACAAAAAAACAGCCCCAGCCAAAATCCTGAAAAGCATTCTCTACAACTATAACTATGGTGAATTTTCCTTCCTTGCCCTCTCTACTGCCTTGAAAACTGTTGACCATATTATTCCCCTCCACTGTTCAGCTGAAAAGAAAATGTCTGTATTAATAAAATGCCTTTCACGTTCTCAGGACATCCCAAGATGCTTTTCATCCATTTAAGCACTGTTTTCAAAGTGGTCACTGTTATAATTCGTACATACAGATATCAATTTGTGCTAAGCAAAATCTCACAACCACCAAAAGGTTAATGACCAGATATGTTGCTTCAGCAATGCTGGTTTAAATAGGAATGCTCTGGCTTGGTTCTGCTTTCATCTCTCCAATCATAATCACAACAAAAGCATACCGACAAATGGCTTCCCTTCCCAAGGTAGCATAAGAAGTAGAAGTATAAGCAGGTCACCGTTCCCCTCAAGCCTGCTCCACCATTCAATAAGATCATAGTTAATTTAATCATGACAACAATTCCACCTTCCTGACTGTCCTTCCATAACCGTTGACTGTCTTGTAGAACAAATGTCTGTCAAACAGTCTTGAATACATTCAATGGGACCCAGCCTCTACTTGGGTAGAGAAGAACATCCTTCTTATCCCCATCTTAGAAAGAAAAACCTCTTATTCTGAAACTCTTCCACAATTCTAGGTTTACACCCCCACCCAGAGAGGAAACATCCTCTCAGCATCTACCATATCAAGCCCCCGGAGTATCTTATATGTTTCAATATGATCATCTCTCATTCTTCTAACCTCCAATGAGTGCAGGCCCAAACTGCTCAACAGCTCCTCGTATAAGGAGGAATCAGCCTAGCAAATCAGCCCGGCCTGGGGATCGAAGTTTCAGTAGGAGATCATTTCAGGAACAGTGATCATAATTCTGTAAGCTTCAAGCTGCTTATGAGAAAGGTCAAGAATGGTTCTCAGGTGAAGGTGTCAGACTGGGGGAAGGCTAATTACAACAGCATTAGACAGGATCTGGAGAGTGTTGACTAGGCGAGGTTTTTTTAAAAATATGTTTATTAAGAATTTTTTAACAAAATTTTCAACTATACTAACAACAAAGAAGGAAAGACATGAACATGGCAAGTCAATATGATACAGAACTTTGTACATTGGATTCCTCCCGTACATATCAGTTTTCCGGATCATTCATGTATTTTCTTGCTCAAATGCCCCCCAGAAAATAAAACCTCCCCCCCCCCCTATTGCTGCTGCTGCTGTCCGACCTTCATCTAACGCTCCGCGAAATGGTCTAGGAACGGTTGTCACCGCCTGTAGAACCCCTGCGCAGACCCTCTCAAGGCAAACTTTATCCTTTCCAACTTGATAAACACAGCCATATAATTTATCCAGGCCTCCACGCTGGGGGGCTTCGCCTCTTTCCACATTAACAAGATCCTTCGCCGGGTTACTAGGGACACAAAGGTCAGAATGCCGGCCTCTTTCGCCTCCTGCACTCCCGGCTCGTCTGGTACTCCAAATAGTGGTAGCCCCCAGCTTGGCTTGACCCGGACTTTCACCACCTTAGATACTATTCTCGGAACTCCCCTCCAGAACCCCTCCAGTGCCGGGCATGACCAAAACATATGGACATGGTTCGCCGGACTTCCTGAGCACCTCCCACATCTGTCCTCCACCCCAAAGAACCTACTCAGCCTCGCCCCCGTCATATGCACTCTGTGAACTATCTTAAACTGTATCAGGCTAAGCCTGGCACACGAGGAAGAGGAATTAACCCTACTTAGGGCATCAGCCACAGCCTCTCCTCAATCTCCTCCCCCAGCTCCTCTTCACATTTACCCTTCAGCTCCTCTACCAAAGCCTCCCCCTCTTTTTTCATCTCCTGGTATATCGCCGACACCTTGCCCTCTCCGACCCATACACCCAAAATCACCCTGTCTTGAATCCCCTGTGCCGGGAGCAGCGGTAATTCCCTCACCTGCCGCCTCACAAATGCCCTCACTTGCATGTACCTGAAAGCGTTTCCTGGGGGTAGCCCAAATTTCTCCTCCAGCGCCCCTAAGCTCGCAAACGTCCCATCAATGAACAGGTCCCCCATTCTTCTAATCCCTGCCCTATGCCAGCTCTGAAACCCCCCCGTCCATCCTTCCTGGGACAAACCGATGGTTGTCCTGATCGGGGACCACACCGAGGCTCCCATCGCACCCCTGTGCCGTCTCCACTGCCCCCAGATCTTTAGCGTTGCCGCCACCACCGGACTCGTGGTGTACCTTGTCGGCGAGAGCAGCAGCATTGCCATCACCAGCGCCCCCAGGCTCGTTCCTTTGCAGGACGCCATCTCCAGCCTCTTCCATGCCGCCCCCTCTCCCGTCATCACCCATTTACGGATCATCGCCACATTGGCTGCCCAATAATAGCCACCCAGATTCGGCAACGCCAGCCCTCCTCTATCCCTACTACGCTCCAGGAACCCCCTCCTTACCCTCGGGGTCTTACTCGCCCACACAAAGACCATAATGCTCCTGCCTACCCTCTTAAAAAAGGCCTTGGTGATCACAATTGGAAGGCATTGAAATACAAAAAGAAACCTCGGAAGGACCACCATTGTAATCGACTGTACCCTGCCCGCTAGTGAGTGGCAACATGTCCCACTGTTTAAAGTCCTCCTCCATCTGCTCCACCAGCCTCGTCAAGTTAAGTTTGTGTAGGGCCCCCCAGCTCCTAGCTACCTGGATCCCCAAGTATCGAAAGCTCCTATCCGCCCTCCTCAACGGTAGGTCGTCTACCCCTCTTCCCTGATCCCCCGGATGCACCACAAAGAGCTCGCTCTTCCCTACATTGAGCTTATAGCCCGAGAAGTCCCCAAACTCCCTTAGGATCTGCATGACCTCCACCATCCCCTCCACTGGGTCCGCCACATACAGCAACAGGTAGTCTGCATACAGCGACACTCGATGCTCCTCTCCCCCTCGGACCACCCCCTCCAATTCGCAGACTCCCTTAATGCCGTGGTCAAAGGTTCAATTGCTACAGCCGAACATAGTCTGACCTCCGCCGATTCGTAACCACACTCGCCACCGGGGCTCCATTTAGGAGTTTAACCCAACTGATAAACCCCTCTCCAAACCCAAACCTCCGCAACACTTCCCAGAGATATTCCCACTCTACTCGGTCAAAGGCCTTCTCCGCGTCCAAAGCTGCCACTATCTCCGCCTCTCCCTCCACCGATGGCATCATTATCACATTTAGGAGCCGTCGCACATTGGTATTTAGCTGCCTACCCTTTACGAATCCCGTCTGGTCCTCGTGAATCACCCCCGGGACACAGTCCTCAATCCTCGTAGCCAACATTTTTGCCAGCAACTTAGCATCTACGTTGAGGAGCGAGATCGGCCTATACGACCCGCATTGCAGTGGGTCCTTCTCCCGCTTCAGGATCAAAGAGATCGTCGCCTCCGACACTGTCGGGGGCAGGGTCCCCCCCTCCCTTGCTTCATTGAAGGTCCTTACCAGCAACGGGGCTAACAGGTCAACATACTTCCTATAGAACTCCACCGGGAACCCATCAAGCCCCAGGGCCTTCCCTGCCTGCATGCTCCCCAGTCCTTTAACCAGCTCCTCCACCATAATTGGCGCCCCCAAACCAGCCACCTCCTGCTGCTCCACCCTCGGGAACCTCAGTTGGTCCAAGAATCGTCGCATCCCCTCTTTTCCCCCTGGAGGCTGGGACCTATACAGCTCCTTGTAAAAGGCCTAGAATGCCTCATTCACTTTCACCGCACTCCGCACAGTAGTTCCCCTGCCATCCTTGACTCCACCTATTTCCCTCGCTGCCATCCTCTTACGGAGCTGATGTGCCAGCATCCGACTCGCCTTCTCCCCATATTCATACATCGCCCCCTGTGCCTTCCTCCACTGTGCCTCTGCCTTCCCTGTGGTCAACAGGTCGAACTCCGTCTGGAGACTTCGTCTCTCCCTCAGTAGTCCCTCATCAGGGGCCTCTGCATATCTCCTGTCCACCCTTAAAATCTCCCCCACTAACCTCTCCCTTTCCCTGCCCTCTCTCTTCTCCCTATGAGCCCTGATGGAGATTAACTTTCCCCTGACCACCGCCTTCAGCGCCTCCCATACTACTCCCACCTGCACCTCCCCGTTGTCGTTGGCCTCCAGGTACCTTTCGATGCACCCCCGCACCCTCCCACACACTTCCTCGTCTGCCAGCAGTCCCACATCCAACCGCCACAACGGGCGTTGGTCCCTCTCCTCTCCCAGCTCTAGCTCCACCCCATGCGGGGCGTGGTCTGAAATGGCTATGGCCGAATACTCCGTTCCCTCCACTTTCGGGATCAATGCCCTGCCCAGAACAAAAAAATCTATCGGGGAGTAGGCCTTATGTACATGGGAGAAAAAAGAAAATTCTCTGGCCAAAGGCCTGGCAAATCTCCACGGATCTACTCCCCCCATCTGATCCATAAACCCCCTGAGCACCTTGGCCACAGCCGGCCTCTTCCCCGTCCTAGATCTGGAACGATCTAATGCTGGGTCCAACACCATGTTGAAATCCCCACCCATTATCAAGCTCCCTACCTCCAAGTCCGGAATACGCCCCAGCATCCGTTTCATGAATCCAGCATCGTCCCAGTTCGGGGCGTATACATTTACCAATACCACCACCGTCCCCTGCAACCTACCGCTCACCATCACGTATCGGCCTCCATTGTCCGCTACGATGTTCTTGGCCTCAAACGACACCCGCTTCCCCACCAGTATTGCCACCCCTCTATTCTTCGCATCCAGCCCCGAATGGAACACCTGTCCTCCCCATCCCTTCCTTAACCTGACCTGATCTGCCACCTTCAGATGTGTCTCCTGAAGCATGACCACGTCTGCCTTCAGTCCCTTCAAGTGCGCGCGCACTCGGGCCCTCTTAACCGGCCCATTTAGGCCTCTCACATTCCACGTGATCAGCCGGATTGGGGGGGGCAACACCCTCCCCCCCCCCGCCGACTACCCATCTCCTATCTTAGGCCAGTCCCGTGCCCGCGTCTCCCGCACCCTCCAGTCCCCCAGACGGGGAACCCCCGCCCCGACCACCTCTTCCATTTTCAGCTCCCCCTCGGCCAGTGCAGCAGCAACCCTATTATCCCCCCCCCTTCCCTCCCCCCACCCCCCCCCTCCCCGCTAGATCCGCATATAGCTCTTATGCTCCCCCCATACTACTTCCGTGAGTCAGCTGACTTCTGCTGACCCCGGCTTCCCCCGCCTTCCCGTTGATCTCCCCGTGTGGGAATCTCTCCTCCTCTTTACATTCCTCCACCACCCCCCCCCCCCCCTCCCTAGCGCGGGAAAAAGCCCACGCTTTCTTGAGCCAGCCCCGCCCCCTATGGCGCAGCTCCTGTTGCAGCCTTATCACAGTTCCCCCGTCCCCGAGTCTCACCTCCCTCCAGCACCGACGCCCACATTCCCCACTATCTCATCAAAAGAAAAAAGAACTCTTCCCCCATCCCCATCCATCATCCCACCCGTGAAAAATTCTTTACCCATATTTACAACCCTGTATGCATTCAACATCTCCCCCACAACCACAGCCCCTCAGTTCGAGTCCAATTTTTCCGTTTGGATAAAGGTCCAAGCCTCTTCTGGCGTTTCGAAATAGTGGTATCGGTCCTGATAAGTGACCCACAGTCGCGCAGGCTGCAACATTCCGAATCTCACTCTTTTTTTATGCAGCACCACCTTGGCCCGGTTGAAGCCAGCTCTCCTCTTTGCCACCTCCGCACTCCAGTCCTGGTAGACTCGGATCACCGCATTCTCCCATCTACTGCTCCCCACCTTCTTGGCCCATCTCAGGACACTCTCTTTGTCCGCGAAGCGATGGAACCTCGCCACTATCGCCTTTGGCGGCTCGCCAGCCTTGGGTCTCCTCGCCAGGACCCGGTGAGCCCCTTCTAGCTCCAGGGGGCTCGGAGAGACCTCCGCACCCATCAGCGAATGGAGCATCGTGCTCACATACGCCCCGGCATCATCCCCCTCCACTCCTTCGGGGAGACCCAGAATCCGGAGATTCTTCCTCCTCGCCCTGTTCTCCAGGACCTCGAGTCTCTCGGCCCACCTCTTGTGCACCGCCTCGTGCGCCTCCATCTTTACCGCCAGGCCCAGGATCTCGTCCTCATTCTCATTAGTTTTATTCCTCACCTCACGGAGCTCCACCGCCTGGGCATTCTGGGTCTCATTCAGCCCCTCGATCGCCAACAGCATTGGCGCCAGCACCTCCTTTTTAAGCTCCTCCATGCAGCGCCTGAGGAACCCCTGCTGGTCCGGCCCCCATGATAAACTAAACAGTAAGACCTCAGAGGTAGTAATCTCGGGATTGCTACCAGTCCCACGTGCTAGTCAGAATAGGAATGACAGAAATGACAGGATAGTCAGGATGAATGCTTTCCTTGAGAGGGAGGGTTTCAGATTTTTGGAACATTGGAACCGGTTCTGGGGGAGGTGGGACAATTACAAATCGGACGGTCTACACCTGGGCAGGACTGAAACCAATGTCCTCAGGGGGGTTATTTGCTAGCGCTGTTGGGGAGGGTTTAACCTAATGTGGCAGGGGGTTGGGAACCAATGCAGGAAGTCGGAGGGTAGTAAAGAGAGGATAGAAACAAAAGTCAGTAGGGAGAAAAGTGGAATGCAGAGAGTCGGATTGAACTGCGTTTATTTCAATGCAAGAGGCCAATCAGGCAAGGCAGATGAACTCAGGGCATGGCTAGGTACATGGGACTGGGATATTATTGCTATTACTGAAACTTGCCTAAAGGAAGGGTAGGACTGGCAGCTCCATGTTTCGGGGTACAGGTGCTATAGGAAAGATAGAACAGGAGGTAAGAGAGGAGGGAGAGTTGCGTTTTTGATTAGGGACAGTATCACGGCAGTACAGAGACAGGATATAAAGAACAAAGAAAAGTACAGCACAGGAACAGGCCTTTCGGCCCTCCAACCTGTGCCGACCATGCTGCCCGTCTAAACTAAAATCTTCTACACTTCCGGGGTTCGTATCCTTCTATTCCCATCCTATTCATGTATTTGGCATGATGCCCCTTAAATGTCACTCGCGTCCCCGCTTCCACCACCTCCTCCAGCAGTGAGTTCTAGGCACCCACTACCCGAGGGTTATGTATATATTATATATCCGAGGGTTCGCCCATTGAGTCTATATGGGGAAAACTGAAAAAAAAGAAGGGGGAGATCACTTTGAAATGACTGTACTATAGGCCCCAAAATAGCCAGCGAGATATTGAGGAGCAAATATGTAAAGAGATTACAGATAGCTGCCGGAAAAATAGGGTGGTAATAGTTGGGGACTTTAACTTTCCCAACATTAACTGGGACAGCCATAGCACTAGGGGTTTGGATGGAGAGAAATTTGTTGCGTATTCAGGAAGAATGCATCATTCAATATGTGGATGGCCCGACCAGAGAGGAGGCAAAACTTGGCCTCCACTTGCGGAATAAGGAAAGGTAGGTGACGGAAGTGTTAGTGAGGGATCACTTTGGGACCAGTGACCACAATTCCATTAGTTTTAAGATAGCTATGGAGAATGATAGTTCTGGCCCAAAAGTTAAAATTTTAAATTGGGGTAAAGCCAATTTTGAGAGCATTAGGTGGGAACTTTCAAAAGTTGATTGGGGGTGCCTATTTGCAGGCAAGGGGACAGCTGGTAAGTGGGAATCTTTCAAAATGGTGTTAACTAGGGTTCAAGGTGAGCACATTCTTCTCAGAGTGAAGGGCAAGGCTCGTAGAAGGAGGGAACCCTGGATGACTCGGGATATTGAGGCCATGGTCAAAAGGAAGAAGGAGGCATATGACTTGCATAGGCAGCTGGGATCAAATGGATCCCAAGAAGAATATAAGGCTTGTCGGAGTAGAGGTAAGAGAGAAATCAGGAGGGCAAAAATGGGACACGAGATTGTCTTGGCAGATAAGGCAAAGGAAAATCCAAAGAGCTTTTACAGATACATAAAGGGTAAAAAGGTGACTAGGGTCTCTTAAGGATATCTATGTGCAGATCCAAAAGGGATGGCAGAGGTCCTAAATGAATATTTCTCGTCAGTATTTACTGTTGAGAAAGGCACGAACGTTAGGGAAATTGGGGAAATAAAAAAAGTGATGTCTTGAGGAGTGTATATATTACAGAGAAGGAAGTGTTAGAGGTATTAAAGCGCATCAAGATAGATAAATCCCTGGGACCTGATGAAGTGTATCCCAGGACGTTGTGGGAGGCTAGGGAGGAAATTGCTGGCCCCCGTAGAGGGATTGAGTTTCGGAGCCACGAGGTCATGTTGCAGCTGTACAAAACTCTGGTGCAGCTGCATTTGGAGTATTGCGTGCAGTTCTGGTCACCTCATTATAGGAAGGATGTGGAAGCATTGGAAAGGGTGCAGAGGAGATTTACCAGGCTGTTGCCTGGTATGGAGGGAAGATCTTATGAGGAAAGGCTGAGGGACTTAAGGCTGTTTTCGTTAGAGAGAAGGTTAAGAGGTGACTTAATTGAGGCATACAAGATGATCAGAGTATTAGATAGGGTGGACAGTGAGAGCCTTTTTCCTCGGATGGTGATGGCTAGCACGAGGGGACATAGCTTTAAATTGAGGGGAGATAGATATAGGACAGATGTCAGAGGTAGATTCTTTACTCAGAGAGTAGTAAGGGCGTGGAATGGCCTGCCTGCAACAGTAGTGGACTCGCCAACATTTATGGGCATTTAAATGGTCATTGGATAAGCATATGGATGATAAGGGAATAGTGTAGATGGGCTTTAGAATGGTTTCACAGGTCGGCACAACATCAAGGGCCGAAGGGCCTGTACTGCGCTGTAATGTTCTATGTTCTAAGTACTAGCTGAGATATTTGAATCATCGACAGCCACGCCCGATAATTGGAGGGTAGCAAATGTTGTGCCCTTGTTTAAGAAGGGCTGTAGGGATGAGCCTGGGAAGCACAGACCGGTTAGCCTTACTTCTGTAGTGGGTAAATTGTTAGAAGATATTCTGAGGGACAGGATCGACAGGCATTTAGACAGGCAAGGGCTAATTAGGGAAAGTTAGCCTGGCTTTGTACGGGGAAAGTCACGTCTCACCAATTTGATTCAGTTTTTTGAAGGGGTAACCAAGACGGTAGATGAGGGCAGTGCAGTCGACGTTGTCTACATGGACTTTAGCAAGGCCTTTGACAAGGTACCGCATGGTAGGTTGTTGCAAAAGGTTAAATCTCATGGAACCAAGCTGAGGTAGCCAATTGGATACAAAATTGGCTTGGCGACCGAAGCCAAAGGATGGTTGTGGAGGGTGGTATTTCAAACTGGAGGCATGTGACCAGCGGTGTGCCTCAGGGATCGGTGCTGGGTCCACTGTTATTTGTTATATATATATTAATGACTTGGATGAGAATGTAGGAGGCATGGTTAGTAAGTTTTCAGATGACATCAAGATTGGTGGCATAGTGGGTAGAGAAGGTTATATAAGATTGCAACAGGATCTTGCCCAATTGGGCCAGTGGGCCGATTAATGACAGATGGAGTTTAATTTGGATAAATGGGAGGTGATGCATTGTGGTAGATCAATCAGATCAGGACAGGACCTACTCAGTTAATGGTAGGGAGTTTTGGAGAGTTATAGAACAAAGCGAGTTAGGGGTACAGGTTCATAGCTCTTTGAAGATGGAGTCACAGGTGGACAGGGTGGTGAAGGAGGCATTCAGCAAGCTAGGTTTTATTGGTCAGAATATTGAATACAGGAGTTGAGACGTCTTGTTGAAGTTGTACAAGACATTAGTAAGACCACACATGGAACACTGTGTTCAGTTCTGGTCACCCTATTATAGGAAGAATAGTGTTAAACTAGAAAGAGTGCAGAAGAGATTTATGAGGGTGCTACCAAGACTTGATGGTCTGAGCTATAAGGAGAAGCTGGATAGGCTGGGACTGTTTTCCCTGGAGCGTAGGATAGAGGTCTATAAAATAATGAGGGGCTTAGATAAGGTAGATAGTCATCACCTTTTCCCAAAGGTAGAGGAGTCCAGAACTAGAGGGCATATGTTTAAGGTTAGAGGGGAGAGATACAAAAGAGACCAGAGGGGACATTTCTTCACACAGAGGGTGGTGAGCATCTGGAATGAGCTGCCAGAGGGAGAGGTAGAGGAGAATACAATTTTTTCCTTTAAAAAGCAGTAAAGACAGTTATCTGGGCAGGGTGGGTATAGAGGGATATGGGCCAAATGCGGGCATGTGGAACTAGCTTAGTGATAGAAACTAGGCAGCATGAACAAGCTGGGCCAAAGGACCTATTTCCTTGTTGTAAACATCTATGACTCTATGAAAGAGGGGGGAGGAAAAGGGGGGGGGGGGGGGGGCGGTGAGGAAAGGGGGGTATCAAATAATCCCAAAATTTTATAAAATAAAATACACCCATTATACATTTTAATTGCTCCTCTTTACTCAATTGAGGCACACCTGGCATGATGCGGATGTTGTGAATAAGGGAACCTTGCCTAGAACCTACCTATCCCACTGTTGTACACCTGTCACACTCAAATGCCAATATCCTACAATAAGCACAAGGAGAACAGAAAATTCTACAAGGAACAATATGACACATCAGGAGATTCTTATGCAGAAGATGTCTTTCTGGAGTACCTTCTGACCAGCAGTTCTAAAGCATGGTAATAGAGTGAATTTGATATGTGGTGGTGTGCTTTCCTGGAAAATATGGGTTTATGTGACAATTTGCTACTATACACTCTTTTTCCATATTTAGCACAGACCGACTCTGCAAAATAATGAGTCAGTACGGTAAAGTTAAATGGAGAATAAAATACCACTTACTGAAACAATTCGAGGTTTTCCAACAGTGGCAGCTAATCCAGAATTATGGACTTGCTTTGTGATGTCGAGTTATGGCCACCAGGAACTTGAATAGAACAGTCTGAAATCACTGTTGTTAGCCAATGGATGTTTGCCATCCAGAATGGAATGGATAAGATTCCAGCAAAGAAAACCTGAATTTAGTCCAATGCACACCCCAGTCCTCTACCATTTTCAGCAAATGTCCTAACACAGCAGTGAAACAGAATAAAACTTCAAGAATCACAATCAATATTGTTGCAACGGTTTGATGGCTATTAAAACCAAAAGCTTAATAGAAAGGTTCACTGGGTTAAATCTTAAAAAGACACTTCTAGGCCTATTAAATGCAATAATCAGGACAAGCAAAGCAACCAATCTGTAGAATGTTGAAACAATAATTGATTACATGAGGTTGAATACTTTTTAAAAAGGATCTCTATTTCTCTTGGCTAGTAAAACAAGATTAGTGTGCCTATTGTAAAATACTGAAGTAAAAGTGGATCCCTTAGAAGCAAAAGTGCACATGGGTTCCTTAGAGACTTGGATGCTAAAATTGAGGAATTAGCAGAGATGTCTGTCTTCACAAAAGCCAAAGAAATAATGGGGAGCCAAAAGTCAATTGGAGTGAGAAACTTAAAGTAATTAAAAGTACTGGAGAAATTAATTAGACTAAAACCTGGCAGCTGACACCTAAGGGTTTTAAAATAGGTGGCTATCGGGATAGTGGATGCATTAGTCATACTCCAAACTTCTTGCAATAAAAGCTAACAATGCCATGTGCCTTCCTAATTGCATGCTACACCCGTGTGTTAACTTTCTATGTTCCTTGTAAGAGCACACCCAAGTTACTTCGAACATCAACACTTTCAAGTTTCTCATCTTTTAAAAATATTCTGCTTTCTTATTCTTATGACCAAGTGTATAACTTCACATTTCCCTACATTATACTCCATCTGCCATTTTGTTGCCCCCTCACTTAACCTGTCTACATCCCTTGCAGCCTCTGTGTCCTCCTCACATCTTACCTTTCCACCTTGTTTGGTATCATCAGCAAACATAGATACATTATGCTGTTTTTTATCCAAATATAGATTGTAAATAGCTGAGGGCCCCAGCGCTATTCCTTGTGTATTGATTGTATTGAAACATAGAAGTTTATGAGAAGGCTTGGCAGGGTAGATGAAGAGATGTCTTTTCTCCTGGCTGGACAGTCTAAAACTAGGGGGCATGGACAGTATAGAACTAGGGTGCTAGCCATTTAGGACCGAGATGGGAAGAATATCTTCACTCCAGGTTGCAAGTGCCCAGTTACTTCGGCAGACTCTTGGAATCTCAGGGAATCAAGATATATGGGGATTGGGTGGGAAAGTGGAGATACGATCAAAGATCAACGTAACCTTACTGAACAGTGAAGTTGACTCAACAGGGTGTGTGTGCGCATATGAATGTTTCTCAACTAAATTTATAGGGGTCAGGTACCAGTTTGGGGCTTCATAACACTGGGTTGCACACCTTCCAAAGCACTATTGAAGCACCTGGGATGCTCATTTTTACACTGCTTGCGACTTATGTATCTTCTACTAAATATACATGGCATTGTTTTTTGAAAGCAATTTCATTCCACATTTATGACTTGTTAATTAATCTTCACTTGGATTATTTCTCCAAATCATCATAGAATCTGCAGAAGGAGGTCATTTGGCCCATTGAGTCTGCATCGGTCCTTGGACTTTAGCTCATCTTCCACCGTATCCCTAACCCAACCTAACCTTTTGGATACTAAGGGGCAATTTAGCATGACCAATCAACCTAACCTGCACATTTTTGGACTGTGGAGGAAACTGGAGCACCCGGAAGAAACCCACGCAGACATGGGGAGAAATTGCAAACTCCACACAGACAATCATTCAAAGCCGGAATTGAACCCGGGTCCCTGGAGCAGTGAGGCAGCAGTACTAACCACTGTGCCATGCCCCCCTTTTTTTTATTTTTTAAGAATTATTACAGTACAGGAGGTCATTCGGCCCATCGAGTCTGCATCGACCCTCTCAAAGAGCACTCTATCCAGGTTCCCCCCCTTTCCCTGCATCCCCACCCAGCCCACACATCCCTGGACACTATGGGACAATTTAGCATGACAATCCATCTAACCTGCACATCTTTGGACTGTGGGAGGAAACCGGAGCACCCGGAGGAAACCCACGCAGATACAGGGAGAACGTACGAACTCCACAGTCACCCAAGGCCAGAATCAAATCCGGATCCCTGGCTCTGTGAGCCAGTAGTGCTAACCACGGTGCCAAACTGCCTGTGTGGACCCTGTTAAATTTACTTTTTTTTGTGAAGATAAGAGTACATATTTTTGCTTCAATATTATACCGTTGCCGTTGCTATCTCCTCACTAGTTTATTTTGGGTCTCATGGTGCAATCAATTTGGACCTGTGGTCTTGTTCTCCTTAGACTTGGCTAGCTTGTCAAATATCTCCTTTCTATTTTAACTGTTGTAATATCCCACTTGCCTTCTACTGTTGAAGTTCTTCATTGATTAACTCTTCAGTGAAAATTAAAGTGAAGTATCAATCAGCATCCGTCAGTTCAGTACATTGTCATGAGTTTACCTTGCACATCCCATAATAGCCCTTTACTTTTGTTACTTGAGTGTCCATCAGATAGTTATAGGTTACAATTTTTTTATCGTCTTGATATTTCCATTTTATATTTCAATCCCTCACTCTCCACAAATTGTTTTTTTTAGTCTATTTCCTAGGTTCACACTCCTTTTTGGCATCTACTCCTTTACTTGTTATGTTATTTGCATATATCTTTTCTTTAGATTCAGGCTTATCCTCACTTCTATTTATCCATCACGGTAGCATTGTGGATAGCACAATTGCTTCACAGCTCCAGGGTCCCAGGTTCGATTCCAGCTTGGGTCACTGTCTGTGCGGAGTCTGCACATCCTCCCCATGTGTGCGTAGGTTTCCTCTGGGTGCTCCGGTTTCCTCCCACAGTCCAAAGATGTGCAGGTTAGGTGGATTGGCCATGATAAATTGCCCTTAGTGTCCAAAATTGCCCTTAGTGTCCAAAATTGCCCTTGGTGTTGGGTGGGGTTGCTGGGTTATGAGGATAGGGTGGAGGTGTTGACCTTGGGTAGGGTGCTCTTTCCAAGAGCTGGTGCAAACTCGATGGGCCGAATGGCCTCCTTCTGCACTGTAAATTCTATGATAATCTATGATATCATTCCATTCTATTCACAACAAAATCACACACTTTTAACAACAATAATCTTTACTATTGTCACAAGTGGGCTTACATTAACACCGCAACAAAGTTACTGTGAAAATCCCCTAGTCGCCACACTCTGGCGCTTGTTCAGGTACACTGAGGGAAAATTCAGAATGTCCAATTCACCTAACAAGCATATCTTTCGGGACTTGTGGGAGGAAACCGGAGCACCCAGAGGAAACCCACGCAGACACGGGGAGAACGTGCAGACTCCGCACAAACAATGCCCCAAGCCAGGAATCGAACCTGGGACCCTGATGCTGTGAACAAACGGTGCTAACCACGGTGCTTCAAACATCTCCTGCCACAAATCCTTCTTCAGTCCATCTGCTGCCCAAATCCTAATACCCACTTTTGTCACTTCCAGACACAACAATTCAAAAACTGTCCCTTCTTGCCTCCCACACTACACTTGGAACTTATCCATATCTCTACCGTCCAGATCTTATCCCACATCAAGTCCTGCTGGTCCCCATTCTTGAGCAGCAGCATTGGCTTTACTTTCCCCAATGCCCCACATTTAAAATTCTCATTCTCAAGGTTAAATCCTTTCATAGCCACTCCATCAGTCTCATTGCACTGTAACCTCCTCCAGCATTATAATGTACACTACACCAACCACCAACTCCGCATCAACATCCCATCTTCTTTGCCTGAATTCTGTTTCGCAGATTCTCATCTCAAAAATCTTCTTTAAAACCAATCTTGTTACAGACTAATTTGGCCACGCTTCCCATTATCTCCTCCTTTGGCTCAATATCCTTGTTACCTTATGCTATGTGAAGTACTTTGGGACATTTTTCTACATTATATAAATGCAGGTTTGTGTTGTTTTTGACAACACTAGCAGTGCTTTTACTCCAAGAACTAACCTCTTGAAAGTTTTACTATTCATTCCTACCCTTTCCTTTCTGTATCCTAGACATCCACTTATGCATTATGGGGCAAGGCCAGGAAAAGAACATAGAACATAAAACATAGAAAATACAGCACAGAACAGGCCCTTCGGCCCACGATGTTGTGTCGAACGTTCGTCCTAGATTAAGAACAAGTTAATCTACACCCCATCATTCTACCGTAATCCATGTACCTATCCAATAGCCGCTTGAAGGTCCCTAATGTTTCCGACTCAACTACTTCCACAGGTAGTGCATTCTATGCCCCCACTACTCTCTGGGTAAAGAACCTACCTCTGAATCCCCCCTATATCTTTCATCATTCACCTTAAATTTATGTCCCCTTGTAATGGTTTGTTCTACCCGGGGAAAAAGTCTCTGACTGTCTACTCTATCTATTCCCCATATCATCTTATAAACCTCTATCAAGTCTCCCCTCATCCTTCTCTGTTCAAATGAGAAAAGGCCTAGCACCCTCAACCTTTCCTCGTAAGACCTACTCTCCATTCCAGGCAACATCCTGGTAAATCTCCTTTGCACCTTTTCCAAAGCTTCCACATCCTTCCGAAAATGAGGCGACCAGAACTGCGCACATTACTCCAAATGTGGCCTTACCAAGGTTTTGTACAGCTGCATCAGCACCTCACGGCTCTTAAATTCAATCCCTCTGCTAATGAATACTCGCACACCATAGGCCTTCTTCACAGCTCTATCCACCTGAGTGGCAACTTTCAAAGATCTATGAACATAGACCCCAAGATCTCTCTGCTCCTCCACATTGCCAAGAACCCTACCGTTAACGATGTATTCCGCATTCATATTTGTCCTTCCAAAATGGACAACCTCACACTTTTCAGGGTTAAACTCCATCTGCCACTTCTCAGCACAGCCCTGCATCCTATCTATGTCTCTTTGCAGACAACAGCCCTCCTCACTACCCACAACTCCACCAATCTTCGTATTGTCTGCAAATTTACTGACCCACCCTTCAACTCCCTCATCCAAGTCATTAATAAAAATCACAAACATTGTGCCACTGGTAACTGGGCTCCAGGCTGAATATTTGTCATCCACCACCACTCTCAGACTTCTATCGGTTAGCCAGTTCGTTATACAACTGACCAAATTTCCCACTATCCCATGCCTCCTTACTTTCTGCATAAGCCTACCATGGGGAACCTTATCAAATGGCTTACTAAAATCCATGTACACTACATCCACTGCTTTACCTTCATCCACGTGCTTGGTCACCTCCTCAAAGAATTCAATAAGACTTGTGAGGCAAGACCTACCCCTCACAATTCCGTGCTGACTATCCCTAATCAAGCAGTGTCATTCCAGATGCCCAGAAATCCTATTCCTCAGTACCCTTTCCATTATTTTGCCTACCACCGAAGAAAGACTAACTGGCCTGTAATTCCCAGGGATATCCCTATTCCCTTTTTTGAACAGGGGCACAACATTTGTCACTCTCCAATTCCCTGGTACTACCCCTGTTGACAGTGAGGACGAAAAGATCATTGCCAACGGCTCTGCAATTTCATCTCTTGCTTCCCATAGAATCCTTGGATATATCCCGTCAGGCACGGGGGACTTGTCTATCCTCAAGTTTTTCAAAATGCCCATCGCATCTTCCTTCCTAACAAGTATCTCCTCGAGCTTACCAGTCTGTTTCACACTGTCCTCTCCAACAATATGGCCCCTCTCATTCGTAAATACTGAAGAAAAGTACTCGTTCAAGACCTCTCTTATCTCTTTAGACGCAATACACAATCTCCCGCTACTGTCCTTGATCGGACGCACCCTCGCTCTAGTCATTCTCATATTTCTCACATATGTGTAAAAGGCCTTAGGATTTTCCTTGATTCTATCGGCCAAAGATTTTTCATGCCCTCTCTTAGCTCTCCTAATCCTTTTCTTCAGTTCTCTCCTGGCTATCTTATATCCCTCCAGCGCCTTGTCTGAACCTTGTTTCCGCAGCCTTACATAAGTCTCCTTCTTCCTCTTAACAAGACATTCAACCTCTCTTGTCAACCATGGTTCACTCGACCATCTCTTCCCTGCCTGACAGGGACATACATATCAAGGACACATAGTATCTGTGCCTTGAACAAGTTCCACATTTCACTTGTGTCCTTCCCTGACAGCCTATGTTCCCAACTTATGCACTTCAATTCTTGTCTGACAGCATCGTATTTACCCTTCCCCCAATTGTAAACCTTGCCCTGTTGCACGCGCCTATCCCTCTCCATTACTAAAGTGAAAGTCACAGAATTGTGGTCACTATCTCCAAAATGCTCCCCCACTAACAAATCTATCACTTGCCCTGGTTCATTACCAAGTACCAAATCCAATACGGCCTCCCCTCTGGTCAGACAATCTACATACTGTGTTAGAAAAGCTTCCTGGACACACTGCATAAACATCACCCCATCCAAACGATTTGATCTAAAGAGATTCCACTCAATATTTGGGAAATTGAAGTCACCCATGACTACTACCCTGTGGCTTCTGCACCTTTCCAAAATCTGTTTCCCAACCTGTTCCTCCACATCTCTGAAAAGATTCAAACATAAGGATACAAACTTCAAGTCTATGGTGCGAAGGACTGAAAGGCAACCTAAGCCAGCAAAGAGAGAAATGATGTACAAGTGAGAGTTGGTGTGGGTTACAATAAAGGAAGCAATTATGAATACACTGAAGTTTACTGAGGATGTAGGATGGCAGACTGCCCATGAGGACACTACAAGTGTAGGTAGTCTCCAGTTGACAAAAGCATGAAAGTATAAGTCACACATGAACTAAGGTATGGCAAACTTATCAATATGTCAACCATATACCAGGGCATTTATGCACTTGCGAGCAATGTTACAATTCTAAATCATTCATAAGACTCGATCTTTGAATTTAGCCCTGTTCTATTGCATGTTTCTGGTTTTACCATTAGGTGCAACTCAAATTGTTGAGACATAATATGAAATTGGTTTATAATCCAGTTAAAGGAATAAGATTTGCTAAGATATATCCTGAACAATACTCATCACACTGCTGTTTATGGGAGCTAGCTGTGTGCAAATTGGTTGCTATGTTTCCTGAGTTACAATACATCAAAATTATTTCACTGGTAGTGAGTGCTTTGGGATATCCTGTGGTCGTGAAAACTACTACATAAATACAAATCTTAATTTTATAACTAATCTATTTGGAAGCGGAAATATAGGATAGTGAGGGTCATAGTACTTAATGGCTTGAAGGACCTGGTCCTTTTACCTACAGGAAATTCCCATTTTAAGTGTCCCCTTTTAAAATGGTTTCATTTTATTGTTCTTTATTTTTCATGTCTGGTTCTAATTAAATGGCAGTGTTCCCTGTTTTAAAGTGTGCAATCAGCATTATGATGCTGTCACGTCCCGAGTCTGGCTTGTGATCAGTGCCATTTTGGCCTTTCTGTACTTTCGGGAACATGGCTTTTTTGCTGCATTTTCAGCCCCCCCCCCTCTTTACTGTTTTTGTTTACTAGTTGAGGAACTCCATGGAATTAGTTTTTTTGAAAGAATTCTCTACTACAAGCTTTTGTTTTTCAATTTTTTTGCTGCTGGCACAGTACATACCCAAGGAACTGCTGTGGACTTCTGTTTTTATTTTTTTTGTTATACAATGGTGCTGCTCTGTACTGTGTTTGAGGAACCTGTTGCAAACTTGGTGTTTCAAATAGGTCTCTGCTAGAATAATGCCTGCAGGCAAGGCAGCAATTTTAAAGTCACTTATTGTACTGTACAGTATTTCAGAGTGTCTGGTGGTGTTTCAATTTTTACATTGATTTTCCAAGGCAAAAATTGTCCTCAGAAACCTACCTCCAGCTTTAACAATCTATGTCATCTAGAGGAGGGGCAGTGTCTCAAGATAAGGGAACGATCATTTAGTGAGATTAGGTGAAATTTTTTCACTCAAAAGGGTTGTGAATCTTCGGAATCCTCAACCTCAGGAGATTCTTAATGCTCCATCTTTGAATATACTTAAATGGAGACAGACAGACTTTTGGTCTCTTAGGGCAGAAGGCGAGAAAGTAGAGTTTTTTTCCCCACAACGATCCCAACTTGAAAATATATTGCCTTTCCTTCATTGTCATTAGGTCAAAATCCTGGAGCTTCCCCACTAACAGTGGTGGGTGTCTCTTCACTACATGGACAACAGCAGCTCAAGGTGGTGGGCTCAAAGGAAATTATGGATGGGCGACAAGTGCTGGCCTTGCCAGTGCAGCTCGCATTACAAAACGAAGAAAAACACAATTTCAGCCTTATTAGTAAAACTGCACCAGGCAGGTTAACACTCTTGAAAACAAAGAATTCTTATTAATGGAAAAGAAATTACATTCCATTACAGTACCGGATTACGCTGGATCATGGAAGATTGTGTTTGTGATTATGCAAATTATTTTTGGTAGAAACATGAGGCATAATCTAGCCCATGCAATGTCAAGAGTATTTTGCACCCAAAATGGAAACTGTACCCTAATATTACACTGGTGTGCTCTGTTTTTTCAAATGAACTTCAGCATTCCCCTTTCAACCACATGTAAACTATGTTATATTCAAGTGTGAAAACACCCGTCATCCTCCACACCTGATGCAATATTTGGGTTAATTAATAAAGCCATTTTAAGAATTTGTATTACATGTACAGTTAGAGGCAATTAATTTTCAATACCTGAATCAAAGGGTACTTTGGCTCAGCTGGCCCTCCTCCAAAGCCATTTACCCCAATAAAGCTGCTGCTGAAGTATGAGTTGGTGAGGTTGTCTGGTAATGCTGCATCCATTCCTGGAACTGAAAAATAAAGTAACTTCGTAAAAATTTTGGAATTATTTTTCACTGCATGATAAAAGGGTAGAAAGTAAGCAAACTGGCACAATTAATATTAAAATAAAACAATTTGAGCTCATTATTTGGGCAATGTGATTTTTATTGCCTTTCCTTAAGCAAAGGTTTGCTTTATTGCAATGGTTTTTACATGAGTACCTTGATGAGCCACTTCAGAGTGCATTAAAAGCCAATTATGTGATATGAGACTGTAGATCAGACTGGGTAGGAAGTGGTATGTTCCTTTACAATAAAGGTCAAAAGTAAATTACTTCAGTTTTTTTACAAATCTAGTACCAGCCCGCAGCAACCAGATTTAGTGAATTGAAAATCACAACAGGCCAGTTCCACTACTACTGCTACCACACTAGTGGGCCCTTCTAGACATGATAACATTTTCTCAGCATATGTCTTATGTTGAAATGCAGTGCTGTTGGAATACATTGTCATAATTATCTCTAGGTTGTTTTGCTAATATCATTTTCTTTTTAGCTACTTCCAATACTTTCTCAGAACTGAGAAGGAGCAAAGAGATTTCCAAGATACATTAATCACAAAAGCTAGCGCACAGGTACAAAAGGTCAGCAAAAGGCTAATGGAATTACAGAATATTACACAGCATTTGCAAAGCATAAATAAGTAATTTGTTTCAACAGGTCAATAACCATGTTTCAGCTCTATACAAGCCTCTTCCCATCTCATTTCATCTCCCCTTTTCAACATATCCTTCCATTCCTTTCTCTCCTTAGTTCATCTTTTTTCACCTCAACTACCCTGTACTCCCTCTGGTATAGTTCCATGTTCTATTCACTATCCGAGTAAATAAATTTCTCCTGAACTCACTATTGGATTTATTAGTGACAATCTTATATTTATGGCCCGAGTTCTGGTCTCACCCATAAGCAAGTATTTCTCTATGTTAATCTTATCCAACCCTTTCATAACCTTGAAGGTCTCATTCGGGTGGCTCTTTGGTTTTCTCTTTTCTAGTGAAATCAACAGTCTGTTGAATCTTTCCGAGAGATATAACCTCTCGATTCTGCTATAATTCGAAAAAAAAAAAAAATTGCACCCTCTCCAGTGTCTCCATATTTTTTTTAATAATACTTCTATTGTGACCTAACCAAGATTCTATACACGTTTGGCAGCACTGTGGTGCAGTGGTTAGCACTGCTGTCTCACGGCACTGAAGTCTCAGGTTCGATCCCGGCTCTGGGTCACTGTCCGTGTGGAGTTTGCACATTTTCCCCATGTTTGCGTGGGTTTCGCCCCCACAACCCAAAGATGTGCAGGGTAGGTGGGTTGGCCGTTAATTGGAAAAAATTAATTGGGTACTCTAAAAAAATTTTTTTTTTAAAGATTCCATACAAGTTTAACACAAATCATTTGCTTTCAATTCTATCCCTCTAGAAATACTTTGCCCATAACTTCCCCAAGGTTGCCCAGATTGTCCACTTTAAACATAAATGGGACAGCACAGCATGCAATAGGAAAGCAAATGGTATGTTGGCCTCTATCACAAGAGTATTTGAATACAGGAGTAAAGATGCCTTGCTTTAATTGTACAGAACCTTGGTTCGAATCAGAATTCCTACAGTGCAGAAGGCGGCCACTCAGCCCATCGAGTCTGCACCGACCCTTTGAAAGAGCACTCCACCCAAGCCCACTTCCCCACCCGAACCCCATAACCCCTTAACCTAACCTACATATCCCTGGACACTAAGGGACAATGAATCATGGCCAAGCCACCTAACCTGCACATCTTTGGACTGTGGAAGGAAACCAGAGCACCCGGAGGAAACCCATGCAGACACGGGGAGAACGTACAAACTCCACCCAAGGCCGGAATTGAACCTGGATCAGTGAGGCAACAGTGTTAACCACTGTGACACCGTGCTGCCCCAAAGAACAAAGGCAAAGATCATGTGCCGAATCTTCCAGGGAATGGTCGTCACCGTCAGATTGCCACTCTGCTCCTATTTTTCTATCTTGCACTGGGGTGTTACATTTCTTGCCCTGTCTTTCAAACCGGGCCTGCTGAAAACTGTGGAGCGTAGCTGCTCTTAGAATCCTTGAGTGCAGTGTGTGGGAAAACATGCTCCCTTTTTATGGCACTAGCTGTTGTATTCTGTCAAATTTGAATGTCCCTTTGTTTAAAAGCACTTTGATAAGTTAGGAGCGAAGGTAAATATATATGGTAAGTGGTGAGGGGTAGGATCGATTGGTGGCTTTGGGGAGGTGGAGGGTTAGTTGGGTGGTGGAGTCGGGGGTGGGAGACTAATCAGACGGTCAGGGAGAAGTGTAGTCAGGGTGGTCAGTAGCATAGCTACCCAGGAGTTAGAACTAGTTTTAATATTTTCTAATTTTTCCTGGGTAACTATTCTGCTCAGTAAATTGGAACCCTCCAAAGAATTTAATTTAAATCAGATTTTTGGGAGGATGTCAGACACAGGTAATTGTCCAGCAAAAGCACCCATGCAATTAGACCACTCCTTGGAGTATTGTTTGCAGTTTTGGTTCCCTTACCCAAGGATGGATATATTTGCCATAGAGGGAGTGCAACAAAGTTTCACCGGACTCATTTCTGGGATGACAGGACTGTCCTATGATGAGAGACCGAGGAAACTATTTAATCTAGAGTTCAGAAGAACGAGAGGCGATCTCATAAAAACCTACAAAATTCTTAAGGGGTTAGAAGGGGTAGGTGCAGGAGGGAGGTTTCCCCTGGCTGGGGGGAATGTGGGGGGTCTTGAACAATTGGGACACCATTTCAGGATGTGGCAAGCCATTTAGGACTGAGATTAGTAGGAATTTCTTCACTCGGTGAATAGCAAATCTTTGGAATTCTCTACCCAGAGGGCTGTGTTCAAGACAGAGATTAAATTCTAGATACTAATGACATCAAGGGATATAGGGATAGTCTGGGAAAATGCTGAGATATAGATTAGGTTGAATGGCAGGACAAGCTAAAGGGGCTGAATGGCCTACTCCAATTTCTATGTTTTGATCTCAAGAGGCTGAAATACAAAGCAGTAGGGAAAATAAAACACCAGTATTTTAAAAAGGAGGATGGGAGAAAACAGGGATTTACAGACTGATTAGCCTGACTTTAATAATAGGGAAAATGCTAGAATCCATTAAAAAGGGTATGATAACAGGACACTTAGAAAATATCAACATGATTAGACAAAGTCAATATGGATATAAGAAAGGGAAATCATGTTTAACAAACCTATCAGAGTTTTGTGAGGATGTAACCAGCAGGACAGATTAGGAAGAATGTGGCATATTTGGATTTTCAGAAGTTTTTGATAAAGTCCCACTTGAGGTTATAGTCTGCAAAATTAAAGCACATGGAATTGGGGTAATATATTGGTATGGATTGAGAATTGGTTATCAGACAGGGAAAAAAAAAAAGTAGAAATAAATGGGTCTTTTTTCTTCTTTTTTTTTTTAAAAAAGAGCAGCAGGTGGTGACTGATGGGAGTACTGCAGGGATCAGTACTTGGGGCCCCAGTTATTCACAATATATATCAATGATCTGGATGAGGGAACCAAATATAATATTTCCAAGTTTGCTGGCAACATAAAAATAGTTGGGAATGTGAATGGGGAGAAGGACAAGAGGCCTCAAGTTAAGCGAGTGGGCATATACATAGCAGGTGCAGTATAACGTGAGTAGGTGTGAAGTTATCTGCTTTGGTAGGAAAAACAGAATGACAGAGTATTATTTAAATAATGATAGTTTGGGAAAATGTTGATACACAAAGGGTCTTGGGTGTCCTTGTACAGCGATCACTAAAAGCAAGCATGTAGGTGCAGCAAGCATTATCATAGAATTTACAGTGCAGAAGGCCATTCGGCCCATTGAGTCTGGACCGGCTCTTGGAAAGAGCACCCTACCCAAGGTCAACACCTCCACCCTATCCCCATAACCCAGTAACCCCACCCAACACTAAGGGCAATTTTGGACACTAAGGGCAATTTATCATGGCCAATCCACCTAACCTGCACATCTTTGGACTGTGGGAGGAAACTCGGAGCACCCGGAGGAAACCCACGCACACACGGGGAGGATGTGCAGACTCCGCACAGACAGTGACCCAGCGGGGAATCGAACCTGGGACCCTGGAGCTGTGAAGCAATTGTGCTATCCACAATGCTACCGTGCTGCCATTAGGAACACAAATGGTCATTTGGCCTTTGTTGCAAGAAGACTCGAGTAAACAACTGTACACCTGGAATCCAGCT
Source organism: Scyliorhinus torazame (assembly GCF_047496885.1). Lineage (NCBI taxonomy): Eukaryota > Metazoa > Chordata > Chondrichthyes > Carcharhiniformes > Scyliorhinidae > Scyliorhinus > Scyliorhinus torazame. The sequence continues at coordinate 151,875,570 of NC_092721.1, read as the reverse complement.
TTGACAAAGAGTCATTGGACTCGAAATGTTAGCTCTTCTCTCTCCCTACAGATGCTACCAGACCGGCTGAGATTTTCCAGCATTTTCGCTTTCGCTTCAGATTCCAGCATCCGCAGAAATTTGCTTTTATCCAGTGTACACCTGGAATTGTGTGTGCAGTTTTGGTCTCCTTGCCTAAGAAAAGATACACTTGCCATAAAAGGAGTGCACCAAAGGTTCTCCAGACTTATTCCTGGAATGATAGGATTATCATATGAGGAAAGGTTGGGTCGACTAGGCCCGTGTTCACTGGAGTTAAAAAGATGAGAGGGGACCACATTGAAAGATATAAAATTCTGGCAGGGCTGGACAGACTAGATGTATGAATGATGTTTCCCCTGGCTGGGGTAGATCTCGAACAAGGAGTCAGTCTCAGGGTATGGGATAAACCATTTAGAACTGTAATGAGGAGAAACCTGTTCACTGAGAGGGTGGTGAACCCTTGAAATTCTCTACCACAGAAGGCTATGGAGGTCAAGTCACTGAATATATTTCAGGACAAGGATTTCCAGACTCAAGGTGTCAAGATATATGGGGAGAATGTGGGAGTACGGCATTGAGGTAGAGGATCAGCCATGGTCACATTGAATGTGGAGCAGGCTCAAAGGGCTGAATGACCTACTCCTGCTCCTATTTTCTATATTTCATTTGTAGAGACTTGGTCAGACATCTAGAGAGTACTGCATTCAGTATGGGCACAACCTCAGGAGGGAAATGCCTTTGAGAAACACATTTGCCATAGTCTTTAAAAGGATTAAGTTAGCGGGACAGCAGGCAGCACGGTGGCGCAGTGGGTAGCACTGCTGCCTCACGGCACTGAGGTCCCAGGTTCAATTCCGGCTCTGGGTCACTGTCCATGTGGAGTTTGCACATTCTCCCCGTGTTTGCGTGCGTTTTGCCCCCACAACCCAAAATATGTGCAGGGTAGGTGGATTGGCCACGCTAAATTGCCCCTTAATTGGAAAAAAATTGGGTACTCTAAATTTTTTTTTAAAGAAAAAGTTAGCAGGACAGGTTGTATAACTGTAGCTTGCATTCCTTATTTTGAAGGTAGGATTGTATATATGGTACAGATTCAGACCATTCACTCCAACCAGTGTGTGCTGCTATTTCTGCTCCACTCGAGCCTCTTCCCATCATAACCATCTAGCACCATCTCTTTCTACACTAGTCTAATTTCCCTTTAAATACAGCTATACGATTTGCTTCAACCACACCCTGTGGTGACAGGTTGAGGGGTAATCTAGCTGATATATTTAAAATCATAAAAATGATTTGATAGAGTACAGGGAATCTGGTCCCTCTGGTGGGGACATCCAGAAAAATGGGCACCAAGATAAAATTAGAGCTGCACTATTCAGAGTGAAATTAGAAAGCATTATTTTCCATGAAGAATTACAGAATTTACAGTGCAGGAGGCCATTCGGCCCATCGAGTCTGCATCAGCCCTTGGAAAGGGCACCCCACTTAAACCCACTCCACCACCCTATCCCCGTAACCCCACCTAGCCTTTTGGACACTAAGGGGCAATTTAGCATGGCCAATCCACCTAACGGGATTAGGGCAGCACAGTAGCACAAGTTGCTAGCACTATGGCTTCACAGCGCCAGGGTCCCAGGTTCGATTCCCCGCTTGGTCACTGTCAGTGCGGAGTCTGCACGTTCTCCCCGTATCTGCGTGGGTTTCCTCCAGGTGCTTCAGTTTCCTCCCACAGTCCAAAGACGTGCAGGTTAGGTGGACTGGCCATGCTAAATTGCCCTTAAGTGTCCAAAAGGTTAGGAGGGGTTATTGGATTACGGGGATAAGGTGGAACTGAGGGCTTAAGTGGGTCGGCGCAGACTCGATGGGCCAAATGGCCTCCTTCTGCACTGTATGTTCTATGTAAGCTGCACATCTTTGGGCCGTGGGAGGAAACCGGAGCACCGGGAGGAAACCCACGCAGACACGGGGAAAAGTTGCAAATTCCACACAGTCAGCCGAGGCCGGAATTGAACCCGGGACCCTGGAGCTGTGGGGCAAAAGTGCTAACCACTGTGCCACCGTGCCGCCAGAGAGTAGCAGAAATATGGAATTTTTCCCTCTCAGCCTGTGGATTCTGCACCAACTGAAATTTAAAGACTGATATCAGCAGATTTTTATGAGCAAGGATATTGTGTATAAGGATCAACTAGTTATTCGAGTTGCCAAGATTGAATTCAGTTGAGAAACAAACTAGAGATAAATAACCTACTTCTGTTCCTATATCCCAGATGTCTTAATCACTTTCAATTACAAAGACTAGTAACTTTATCACGCAGCTTAGTTTATTTTATTTCTGTGACCAGGTAATGCCCCAAGTTATTTTAAGGCACATCTGGGCTTGGTTACAATTTCCTACTGGTCACAGAAACAATGCAATTAACTTAAATTCAGATTATCAAATAAATACTGAATTCATCCAAGTGTAATTGCATGATACAACACAGTCCAAAGATGTGCAGGTTAGGTGGACAGGCCACTCTTTTGAGGTCAACCAAACAGGAGAAAGGAAACAAACTTTGGGACAATTGCTAAATTGCCCCTTAGTGTGTGAAGATATGTAGGGCATGTGGAGTTACGAGGATAGGGCAGGGGTGTGGGCTGGGGAGGGTCTCTTTCGGAGAGTGCCTTCTCATGTGCCTTCTGCACTGTCAGGACTCCATAGATTCTATATAAAGAACACTTAAAGAGCTGTGGCTGGAAATAAAGATAACTTTAAAAAGTTACTCTTCAGTAAGTTTATCTTTCATTTCTGAAAGGCATTATTGCCAAATAATCAGACAAGTTAGGTAATTTAAAAAATGCCAAACTGATCCAGGTTCCAGCCATGTGTATATACTGTACACCCCCACCTCCTTTCACAACGTCATTGATGTCTATTCTGTATATGTAAATGTCACTCTGCTTCCTGTCCTCAATTTGGGGGATTTCTACTAATCTCGTCCCTTGGTTTGAAGTCTATTTCAATCTTTCTTCTGTGCAGCGCCAGGGATTTTATTCGCATTAAAGGCGCTGTATAAATATAAATTGAAATACTCGATATTGAAGCCCGTCAGGTATAGCTATTAAAGTTATTTTATCCATTCAACATATTTGGAGTCGAGTTCATGTACTATAAATCATTAATCCCGAAAATAAACAAATGCACGTGGACAATTATGTGAAACGGCTACACCAAAAAGTCCTACAACCGGGCATTTCTGCCTCGCCCAGGTCAACAAGGTGTGCTCTCAAAAAGACGTTAAACCTGTCACTGTTGAGGTTTCATTCAAAAATGGACTTCCCATGACAGTCATTCTTTTCCAGAAAATCTTTTAATGGCAAAGATCGGCCAAAGATGATAGCCTGTCCTTTTTTTGTGTGTGTATGTTGAGACACCTACTCTTCCGGGTTCACTTGACAAGCACACTACCGTTTCCTTTGCAAAGGGGGGGTAGAAAAAGGGAAGCCAAGTGTATTTGCATCGAGCGACAACGTCTCCCCCGAGGCGCGGACACGTTGGGGGCTGGTTTTAATAAACGGACTGAAATATATCCAACACACTCACTGGTGAGCAACGGCCCTGGCTCCACCAGGCTGCCGAGTTCGCTTTTTTTGGGCCCTCCGTGTGGATATCCTCCCCCAGCGCCGCCGCCGCCGCCACCCCCTCCGCCGGCAGCTCCTCCTCCACCGCCGCCTCCCGGCGCAGCCGCGGCCGGCCCGACTCCCAGTCCCGGGTGGTTGTTATTGACGACAAGACCGAGGCTCGCGGAAGCGGCGCCATTGTTGGGATCCTCGTGCAGGAACTGGCACTCGTCGCCGTAGAAGCAGGTCTTGTCCTTGGCGTAGTAACGGCAGTACTTCACCTTGGAGCCCCCGCCCGCCAGCGCCCCGCCGCCGCCGTTCATGGCAGGCGGGGACGGGAAGAGGCTGGAGAAAGCCACCTTCAACGGCGGCGGCGGCTCGCCACACGCACGGCCGGGGGGGCAGAGCCGCAGGTCCAGCTCCGGCCTCGCTGCTCGTCCCACAATTCAAATCCGTGAGCCGAGGTGGAGAAGGGGGAGAACAACATTGGAAGGAAAAGGAGCGGGGCTGAGAATAAATAAAAAAACAACAAAAAAAAAACACACCAGATAGGCCCCGGTGCACCCGTCTCCGTCACTCGAACGGAGTGGGTGGGTATGGGGGGCGGGGAGACGGGGCGGCTAATCGGGTTAGGCTCAGGCTCCCGAGCGGTGATGTTTATTTCTGCCGGTGGTGGGAGCAGCTCCGACCGCAGCGACAAGTTTGTTTTTCGCCTCCTTGTTTTTTTTCGGCTGGAAGCGGCCTCCGCCGAGCAGCCAGCTGGCGCCTTAGTGCGCATGCGCAGCCTTGGCGCATTCTGGGCGCCCAAGGAATCAAAACAAATGTGGAGAGAGAGAGAGAGGGGGGAGGGGGCGCGCCGTGTCCCCGGGTGTCAGCCGCTGATGCTCCTTCCTCTCAGCTTCCCCCTCCCTCCCCACTTAGTCCAACTTGCGGGTGCGCGCCTACTGATCACATTCCTGTCAGAATCCGCTCTTACTGTCAGTTTTCTTCTCCGAGAGGTAAAACCGAGGCAATTCTAATCCAGCAATTATCTGAGGTATCGGTCAAAGGCGGCCGTCCGTCTCGTATTTTAAAGGATTGGCCCTTTCTTTTTGACCGTTTGTCGTCCACCTGTCGGCCTGTGCGCGAGAATTATCGGATTATACCTTACAACTGCTGACTGCACTTTATACCGTGGGAGACCAGAGTCTGCGTTGTCTCTTCTCTTGCCTTTCCCTCTTTTTGTTTTGCAAGCGTGTGTGCTGCCTCCTCCCCACGCAAACCCTCTTATGGTTACCCAAGGGGCCTGGGATTGAGCTCCCGCTAGGACACTACTGGTGAGCCTTCCAATCACAAAAACATTCATTGATCATTATTAGCCGCTACCAGCTACTGAGACAATTTTGACTCTAATTTTTTGGATCGCTGACTATTTTCTGACCAGTTTATAAATGTCAAATATTCGCCAGACACAACCTTCTCTTCACAAGTCAATGCCGACTGTCCTTAGCTGATCCATGCCTAACGGGCAGCACGGTAGTATAGTGTTTAGCACAATTGCTTCACAGCTCTAGGGTCCCAGGTTCGATTCCCGGCTTGGGTCACTGTCAGTGCGGAGTCTGCACGTTCTCCCCGTGTCTGCATGCGTTTCCTCCGGATGCTCCGGTTTCCTCCCACAGTCCAAAGAGGCGCAGGTTAGGTGGATTGGCCATGATAAATTGCCTTTATTGCCCAAAATTGCCCTTAGTGTTGGGTGAGGTTAATGGGTTATTGGGATGGGGTGGAGGTGTGGACTTGGGTAGGGTGCTCTTTCCAAGAGCAGGTGCAGACTTGATGGGCTGAATGGCCTCCTGCACTGTAAATTCTCTGATTTTCTACATAATTTGTGCTATTTTTTCCAACAAAGTCCATGCTGACTCTCCTTAGTTGATCCATACCTTTCTACATAATTTGTACCATTGAAATTTATTCCAACTATTTGCCCACCGCCAAGGTTTGGCTAATGGGCCTGTACTTGGTCTATATCCTTCCGTCCCTTTTTAAACCATGGTACAACATTAGCAGTTTTCTCGTTCTGCAACCTATTGCCAAAGAGGATTGGGAAATGATGTTCAAAGCCTCTGCCCCTCTTAGAAGCGTAGGGTGCATTTCATCACTAGCTAATGATTTATCATTTTTTAAAGATGCTCACCCTTTCATACCATTTAATATTTCAAACTTCTGTTTAATTGCATTGTCCCTCTTGTAAATAACAGTGCAAAGTACTCATTAAGATGCATGCCCTCAACCTCTTCCTCAAGACACAAATTACGTTTTTGCCTTTTTTAGCTCTATTCTTTCCTTAGTTATCCTCTTCATGTATTTTTAAAACCTCCTTGGGTTTTCCTTGATTTTACTTATCACTATTTTTCTTCTAAATGTTTCCTAATTTTCTTTTTAATTTCAGCCCTGCACTTTGTACTTCACGAGGCTTTCTGCCGTATTGAACTCTTAATTTCTGATGTAGAACTATAGAATCATAGAATGGTTAAATAACAGAAAGAAGCCATTTAGCCTGGCATATCAATTCCAGCTCTTTGCAAGAGCGATGTACCTAATCTAGCTCAACCACCTCTATCAAATCTCTTTATCTTCCCAAAGGAGAACAGCTCCAGCATCTCCTATATTTCCATATAACTGAAGCCTAGGATCCCATATGCTTTATTAACCATTTATCAACCTGCCCTGTCATCTTCCTATATCTCCACGTTCCTCTATGCTCCTGCACCTCCTTTATTTTATATTGCTTCTCCCCTTTTTCACATAAAAAATGAATCAATTCATACATCTCAGCATTAAATATGCCACTTTTCTGCCCAATCCACCAGCCTATGTCCCCTTGATGTTTATCACTATCCTCCTCACAATTCATAATGCTACCAAGTTTTGTGTCACATTTAGAAGTAGTGCCCTGTGCATATAAGTCTAGGTCATTAATATGTACCAGGAATAGCTTGGGCCCTAACACGTAAGCTTCCCTTTCCAGTCTTATCCTGCGGTATGATCTTTGTCACTGGGGGCTATCGAGATTTGAGAATCCCACTTTTTTGCTTTCTGGGAACATTTTGTTCCGAATCTACTCTATCTCTTTGATAATCTCCCAATGCTCTAACACTGTTACATCTTGTTAAGAACCCGCTGGTGTTAGCTGCGAGAGTATCTCAAAACCCCGAACGATAACTTGAAACATTGTCATACAATTTACAGTGCAGAAGGAGGCCATTCGGTCCATCGAATCTGCACCGGCTCTTGGAAAGAGCACCCTACTTAAGCCCACACCTCCACCCTATCCCGTAACCCAGCAACCCCACCTAACTAAGGGCAATTTAGCATGGTCAATCAACCTAATCTGCACATCGTTGGACTGTGGGAGGAAACAGGAGCACCCGGAGGAAACCCACGCAGACACAGGGAAAACATGCAGACTCTGCACAGACAGTGACCCAAGCCAGGAATTGAACCTAGGACCCTGGAGCTGTGAAGCAACAGTGCCAACTGTGCTACCGAACGGTGTATTTTTGTTTGGAATAATGCGAGGAACAATGCGCAACCCAGTGAGGAACCAGTCCAGTCATAGTGTAAACAATAAAGAATCGTTATTTAAGTAAAAGAAAAGACAAACACATGACAAAAGACTAATGTGCACTATGACACTTACATATAAGAATAACTAAACACACCATTTTATCTGAAGTTGCTTCTTGTTCCCAAAATATATGCATGTTCCCTGAACTTACTGAGACACCACTTTTCCCAAGCAACATTCAATTCTTCGCAACTCCGTAAGTGAAATCCAGCTAATAGTTACCACACAATACCGCTTAGATGACCAAGTTTGGGAAAATGTCTCTTCCTGGTTCAGCGATGGTGCAAAACTGTGTCTTTTAGAGGAGAATATCTGCAATCTGTCATGGCTCTAAATGTTCGATGAAACAGGCCTCCGTGGCTCGGATCGTAGATGCAACTAGTGACTGTTGCAGAACTAGCCTGTCTCTCCAATGGGGGTGCTAGCAGCTATACTGGTTAGTCCATTTGATATCCCCCTCTGTAGATTCTTCTGTCTACCTCTTTCAAAGTCCTTGCCTTTAGAAGTTATCATTTAGACCCCTCCCTGATTTCTGGTAAACAATGGCCAGAATTCTCCAGCCATTCAGGATTATCTGGTCCCACTGAAAATGTACCCCCTCCCATGCGTTTCCTGGCAGTGTGGGGTGGCTTCAATGGGAATTTCCATTGACAGCAACGGGAGCAGTGAATTCTGCCGCTAGTGAACGGGGAGCTGCCAAGAAATGGGAGATAGGAGAACCCCGCCCAATGTTTCTGATATGACCATTCACGCCTCAATGTCTCTAGTCTCCTGCTATTCCTGTTACTAGGCAAATCGTACCTCACTGTTGCTTCACAACGCCAGGGTCCCAGGTTCGATTCCCGGCTTGGGTCACTGTTTGTGCGGAGTCTGCACGTTCTCCTGTGTCTGTGTGGATTTCCTCCGCGTGCTCCGTTTTCCTCCCACAGGTAATTCGGACATTCTGAATTCTCCCTCTGTGTACCCGAATAGGCACCAGAATGTGGTGACTAGGGGCTTTTCACAGGAACCTCATTGCAGTGTTAATGTAAGCCTACTTGTGACAATAAAGATTATTATTATTGTCTAGTTGTCTGCTAGTCTTGTTACTTGTCTGTTATTTTATTTTCATCTCAAATTCACTGTTAATCTAATTAATTTCCCACATTCCTAACAATCTTGAAGTAGCGCTTTCCAGTCCACTTGAGCCAAAAGTATTGTGCAGACGACTTAAATTGAGTCACATGCTTGTGAAAACCCAAGTACCAGTATATTCGCAAACTGGAAACTGAATTGGACCTTTAATTGGGTAATCCTGCCATTTTATTCCTAGGAGGATGTGATAAACCTCAGAATTTATGTTTAAAGGAACACTTACTTAAAGTTGCTCTCTTAAGAATCACAGCAGCAATATTCTTTTTCGCTGTGGTAATTTGATTGGATTGAATTATTCTAAAATCAGTTGTAGAGAAATGTTTGGGTGCTGAGATATGATCAATTAAAACAAAAAATAGCCAATTGGAAAGAAGGAAACACAGACACACTCAATGAGCACAAAGATGCACAATCTTAATCATAGACAAAAATACAATAGACTCAAGAAAGCATTGTTGTAAAACTGTTACGTGGCACTTCATAAAATGCACAAACTAAATAAAACAATCCTATGACTAGACTACGACGTGGCTTTGTAGGATTGTACAGGGGCTGACATTAATCCAGTAATGGATAAATAATTTTTGCTCAAAAAATTGTTGATGTTTTCATCAAATTAATGTAATCCAAGCAAGAATGCAATTTTGTGGATTCATTTTTAAAAAAATATGTACCCCAAAATTATTTAAAGCTTCAATCTTTTTGAGATTAAACTAATTCCGAAATGTTCATAAAATACAGGAGCAGAATTCAACCATTCGGACCATCAAAATGTAATGTGTTAATCTGCTAGATGGCACATTGAAACCAATGGTGAACTATAGTTTAGATTCATGAACATGAACATAATTTCTGCATTATTAGTGCTGCCAACAACTCATAGCAGTAAAATAAAACTCAAAATTAAAAACATAACAGAGCAAAATACATTAAATTTATTATTGGTGCTTAATTCAGCAATTTATTCTATCAACTATTTTTTCAATTCGGTTATACCAGATACTTTAGACAAAATGTATCACTATATTTATTTATGATTCTACAATTTTCAATTGCTTTCAAGGCAAGAGGAAATTCAGTTACATTCATGCCAACTAAAACAAATTACCTTTCTCAGAAATAATGTAAAATGGTTTGAAAGTCAATTTTGCAATCAGATAATGATGATACTTAATTGTTAGTTTATTTATTACTGGAAATGCTGTTTTGATCCAGCGAGAATTAACTGCAAAACTGATTAGCTATAAGCAAAAATATTGAATTAATTATTTAACTTATATGATTTAAAGGTTTATTTTTAAAAAACATGGGTGGAACTTTCTTAAAAAATGGCAGTGTCATTTTCAATGCGGAAATTGGTGCAAATTCTGCCAGCTGTGGTGGCGCGATCCGGATCACAATCTTACGGCATTTTGAAAAACAATTTTTCCACATGTAAACCCCACGTCTGAGGTGCAAAGCGTCTGATCGCCTACCTGAAGGTTGTGCAGTGCTGGTCCGAGGAGACAGAAGAGCTCTTACGTGACTGCTTAGAGACAGTGAACTGGTCCATATTTAAGAACTCAGCGACCAATTTAAATGAGTATACCACCACCGTCACAGACGTCATCAGCAAATGTGTGGACGACTGAGTGCCAAAGAAAGCAGTACGTGCATTCCCCAACCGGAAACCATGGCTCAATCGCGAGATTGACTCCCTACTGAAGGACAGATCTGAGGCGTTCAAGACAGACGACCCTGACCTGTACAAGAAATCCAGGTACGACCTCCGCAAAGCCATCCGAGATGCCAAGAGAGAATATCAAACCAAGCTAGAGTCACAGACAGACTCTCGGCGGTTGTGGCAAGGACTAAACAACATAACGGGCTACAAAGCGAAGCCGAACAGTATCTCTGGCAGCAGTGCACCCCTCCCCGATGAACTCAATGCATTCTATGCTCGGTTCGAGCAGGTAACCAACAATCCACCGTCAAGTGCCCCAGCAGCCCATAATTCACGCATACCCACCATCACAGCTTCCGAAGTCAGATTGGCCTTCCTGAAAGTGAACCCTCGGAAGGGGGCGGGCCCGGGCGGGATCCCTGGTCGTGCACTCAAAGCCTGCGCGGACCAGCTGGCAGAGGTATTCGCGGACATCTTTAACCTGTCCCTACTCCACTCCGAGGTCCCCATCTGCTTCAAGAAGACCACCATCATACCGGTACCAAAGAAGAACCAGGCAACGTGCCTCAATGACTACCGTCCAGTGGCCCTGACTTCAGTCGTAATGAAGTGCTTCGAGAGGTTGATCATGAAGCGCATCACCTCCATACTCCCAGAACGCCTTGATCCACTGCAATTCACATACCGCTGTAACCGGTCCACATCAGACGCCATTTCCCTGGCCCTACACTCATCCCTAGAGTATCTCGACAACAAGGACTCCTACATCAGACTCCTATTTATTGACTACAGGTCCGCCTTCAACACCATAATCCCAGCCAAGCTCATATCAAAGCTCCAAAACCTAGGACTTGGCTCCCCACTCTGCAACTGGATCTTCGATTTTCTGACCAACAGACCACAATCAGTAAGAATGAACAACAACACCTCCTCCACAATAGTCCTCAACACCGGGGCCCCGCAAAGCTGCGTACTTAGCCCCCTACTCTACTCCCTGTACACACACGACTGCGTGGCAAAACTTGGTTCCAACTCCATCTACAAGTTTGGTGACGATACGACCATAGAGGGCCGGATCTCGGATAACGACGAGTCCGAATACAGGTGGGAGATAGAGAACCTAGTGGAGTGGTGTATCGACAACAATCTCTCCCTCAATGCCAGCAAAACTAAAGAGCTGGTCATTGACTTCAGGAAACAAAGTACTGTACACACCCCTGTCAGCATCAAGGGGGCCGAGGTGGAGATGGTTAGCAGTTTCAAATTCCTAGGGGTGCACATCTCCAAAAATCTGTCCTGGTCCACCCACATCGACGCTACCACCAAGAAAGCACAACAGCGCCTATACTTCCTCAGGAAACTAAGGAAATTCGGCATGTCCACATTAACCCTTACCAACTTTCACAGATGCACCACAGAAAGCATCCTATCAGGCTGCATCACAGCCTGGTATGGCAACTGCTCGGCCCAGGACCGCAAGAAACTTCAGAGAGTCGTGAACACCGCCCAGTCCATCACACGAACCTGCCTCCCATCCATTGACTCCATCTACACCTCCCGCTGCCTGGGGAAAGCGGGCAGCATAATCAAAGATTCCTCCCACCCGGCTTACTCAATCTTACAACTTCTTCCATCGGGCAGGAGATACAGAAGTCTGAGAACACACACGAACAGACTCAAAAACAGCTTCTTCCCCACTGTCACCAGACTCCTAAATGACCCTCTTATGGACTGACCTCATTAACACTACACCCTGTATGCTTCATCCGATCCCAGTGCTTATGTAGTTACATTGTATATGTTGTGTTGCCCTATTATGTATTTTCTTTTATTCCCTTTTCTTCCCATGTACTTAATGATCTGTTGAGCTGCTCGCAGAAAAATACTTTTCACTGTACCTCGGTACACGTGACAATAAACTAATCCAATCCAATCCAATCTTGGTGCCGGCGTCGGGCCATCCCGCCAATTGCGGGAGAAACCCGCCCATTGTGTTCCAAAACCTCGTTTTTGGCCTCTCGCGTTATTTTCCAGCCATTACGAGATTTGCACCTGCGGCTAACAGACCTGTAGAATCGCGTCCCATAATGCGGTCTAGATCAACAATAAATTGGGGGAAGGCTAATTATAACAATATTAGGCGGGAACTGAAGAACCTAGATTGGGGGAGGATATTTGAGGGTAAATCAACATCTGACATGTGGGAGGCTTTCAAATGTCAGTTGAAAGGAATTCAGGACCGGCATGTTCCTGTGAGGAAGAAGAATAAATGTGGCAAATTTCAGGAACCTTGGATAACGAGAGATATTGTAGGCCTCGTCAAAAAGAAAAAGGAGGCATTTGTCAGGGCTGGAAGGCTGGGAACAGACGAAGCCTGTGTGGAATATATGGAAAGTCGGAAGGAACTTAAGCAAGGGGTCAGAAGGGCTAAAAGGGGTCACGAAAAGTAATTGGCAAATAAGGTTAAGGAAAATCCCAAGGCTTTTTACACGTACATAAAAAGCAAGAGGGTAGCCAGGGAGAGGGTTGGCCCAATGAAGGACAGGGGAGGGAATCTATATGTGGAGCCAGAGGAAATGGGCAAGGTACTAAATGAATACTTTGCATCAGTATTCACCAAAGAGAAGGAATTGGTGGATGTTGAGTCTGGAGAAGGGTGCGTAGGTAGCCTGGGCCACATTGAGATCCAAAAGGACAAGGTGTTGGGCAACTTGAAAAATATTACGGCGGATAAGTCCCCAAGGCCTGATGGGATCTACCCCAGAATACTGAAGGAGGCAAGAGAGGAAATTGCTGATGCCTTGAAAGAAATCTTTGGATCCTCAATGGCTTCAGGTGATGTCCCGGAGGACTGGAGAATAGCCATGTTGTTCCTTTGTTTAAGAAGGGTAGCAAAGATAATCCAGGGAACTACAGGCCGGTGAGCCTTACGTCAGTGGTAGGGAAATTACCGGAGAGAATTCTTCGAGACAGGATCTATTCCCATTTGGAAGCAAGTGGGCATATTAGCGAGAGACAGCAGGGTTTTGTGAAGGGGAGGTCGTGTCTCACTAACTTGATAGAGTTTTTCGAGGACGTCACAAAGATGATTGATGCAGGTAGGGCAGTGGATGTTGTCTATATGGACCTCAGTAAGGCCTTTGACAAGGTCCCTCATGGCAGACTGGTACAAAAGGTGAAGTCACACGGGATCAGAGATGAGCTGGCAAGATGGATACGGAACTGGCTAGGTCATAGAAGGCAGAGAGTAGCAATGGAAGGGTGTTTTTCTGATTGGAGGGCTGTGACTAGTGGTGTTCCACAGGGATCAGTGCTGGGACCTTTGCTGTTCATAGTACATATAAATGATTTGGAGGAAAATGTAACTGGTCTGATTAGTAAGTTTGCAGACAACACAAAGGTTGGTGGAATTGCGGATAGCGATGAGGACTGTCAGAGGATACAGCAGTATTTAGATCGTTTAGAGACTTGCGCGGAGAGATGGCAAATGGAGTTTAATCCGGACAAATGTGAGGTAATGCCTTTTGGAAGGTCTAATACAGGTAGGAAATATACAGTGAATGGTAGAACCCTCAAGAGTATTGAAAGTCAGAGAGATCTAGGTGTACAGGTCCACAGGTCACTGAAAGGGGCAACACCGGTGGAGAAGGTAGTCAAGAAGGCATACGGCATGCTTGCTTCATTGGCTGGGGCATTGAGTATAAGAATTGGCAAGTCATGTTGCAGCTGTATAGAACCTTAGTTAGGCCACACTTGGAGTGTAGTGTTCAATTCTGGTCAACACACTACCAGAAGGATGTGGAAGCTTTAGAGAGGGTGCAGAAGAGATTTACCGGGATGTTGCCTGGTAAGGAGGGCATTAGCTAAGAGGAGAGGTTGAATAAACTTGGTTTGTTCTCACTGGAACGAAGGAGGTTGAGGGGCGACCTGATAGAGGTCTACAAAATTATGAGGGGCATAGACAGAGTGGATAGTCAGAGACATTTTCCCAGGGTAGAGGGGTCAATTACTAGGGGGCATAGGTTTAAGTTGCGAGGGGCAAGGTTTAGAGAGGTGTACGAGGCAAATTTTTTACACAGAGGGTAGTGGGTGCCTGGAACTTGCTGCCGGAGGAGGTGGTGGAAGCAGGGACGATAGTGACGTTTAAGGGGCAACTTGACAAATACATGAATAGGATGGAAATAGAGGGATACAGACCCCGGAAGTGTAGAAGATTTTAGTTTAGACGGGCAGCATGGTCGGCGCAGGCTTGGAGGGCCGAAGGGCCTGTTCATGTGCTGTACTTTTCTTTGTTCTTTGTTCTTGCTCTTAAATTCTGAATTATAATGTTGAAATATGCATGTTTGATTGTGTGAATTGGGATATTTTAGGCAATTTATGTAACTCAGAACTCCCTAAATACGCACTTGTTATTTTTTACTCGGAGTATGGAATATACTTTGCACATGTAAGGAAATAGCCCAAGCAAAGATAGGACTCCACAACCGGCTGACTGTTTAAAAGTAAACCTCTGTGTGCACCAGAAGGACTGCAATACATCATCAACATCCACCACCTTTCTCAGCCATGGGACCTAATCTTCATTTGATTTGATACGTTTCATTTGAAAAATTACCAGTTAGTGATTGTGTCCCCTTAAGAAGGAGCACCACTACCTTTTAATTGGTAATGTCACTGTAAATCACTGTTAATATAAAAGATTAGGCAGATGTTTCCATGGTAACTTCATTATATATTTCCCCAAAGCAATATGGAGCAGCAGCAGGGCATAAAGATCTCTCAGTTATTGTACAGCTGACCAGAATCATTGGTCTTCAAATGTTTCCAGCAGTTCAAGAAAATGGCTCACCATCATCTTCTCAGGACACTCAAGGATGAGCTCAATTATAAGCCATCCACATCCTAAGGAAACATTTTCCAAAATCTTGCATGATGCAAAACAGATATGGGGCGTCACTCTTTCACTGCACCAATGGATATGGGCAGGAGAGTTTTTGCATGAAGCAACCCACAAGATATTTAATCCTCTTCATATACTCCCAGACTGCCTGTAAACATTGTGTCCTGAATGAGTCCACGGTTCATCTATTCGCAGACTGAGATGTTGCAGCCCGTATTCCATCATTTGAACTGCTACTCTTCAAATTCTGACTACACTTTAGTCCCATGCTGCTGATCTCATGCTAGCCAGTGTGGAGGAGGATGGACATGTTGGAGGAACTTTTCAGGTGGTCATGCATAGCTTGAGCTCAGCCCACAGGGGTGATCTCTTTGGCTGTCTGCCTCTTGTCCATGGAGCTTCCACACCCATGTGGCATCCGCAGTGTCCATTGATATGCTTGCAGCCATGAAAGACATAGAAGTCATAGAATCCCTACAATGCAGAAGGAGGCCATTCATCACATCGAGTATGCACTGACACTCCAAAGGAACACCCTACCTAGGCCTGCACCCCCACTATATCCCCGTAACCCCAATTAACCTTTTTTGGACACAAAGTGGCAATTTAGCATGGCCAATCAATCAAACCTACACATCTTTGAATTGTGGGAGGAAACCAATCACCCAGAGAAAACCAACGCAGACACAGAGAGAATGTGCAAACTCCATACAGACAGTTACCCAAGATCGGAATTGAACCCGGGTCACTGGCACTGCGAGGCAACTGTGCTAACCACTGTGCCACCGTGCTGCCATCAAGATCAATGGGCACCAACATTCTGGAATGCATAGTTGACATGGATGACAACATTATTATTTAATTTTTAAGTTCTCCTTTTCTTTCCAATCTGGGGTTCTGTAAATGCTGGGCACTTTTGTTAAAATGGTGATGGATAATTAAACAACTCACTGGAGGACGAGGCTCCACAAATATCCCCATCCTCAATGATGGAGGAGCCGAGCACAAGGCTGAGGCATTCGCAACTATCTTCAGCCACAAGTGCCAAGTGGATGATCGCTCTTAGTCTCCTCTGGAGGTCCCCAACATCACAGATGTCATCCTTCAGCCAATACAATTCAATCCACGTGATCATAGAATCATAGAATTTACAGTGCAGAAGGAGGCCATTCGGCCCATCGAGTCTGCACCGGCTCTTGGAAAGAGCACCCTACCCAATGTCCACACCTGCACCCTATCCCCATAACCCAGTAACCCCACCCAACACTAAGGGCAATTTTGGACACTATGGGCAATTTAGCATGGACAATCCACCTAACCCGCACATCTTTGGACTGTGGGAGGAAACCGGAGCACCCGGAGGAAACCCACGCACACACGGGGAGGATGTGCAGACTCCGCACAGACAGTGATCCAAGCCGGAATCGAACCTGGGACCCTGGAGCTGTGAAGCATTTGTGCTATCCACAATGCTACCATGTTGCCCCAACTCCTTGGCCAACGGCCTAGCAAATCTCCACGGATCCACTCCCCCCATTTTCTCCATAGATCCCCTGAGCACCTTGGCTGCTGCCGGCCTTCTTCTGGTCCTGGATCTAGACCGATCTAACCCTAGATCCAGCACAGTATTGAAATCAAGAAATGGCTGAAGGCACTGGATACTGAAAAGGCTATGGGCCCTGACAATATTCTGGTAATAGTACTGAAAATTTGTGCTCCAGAACTTGACGCACCCCTAGCCAAGCTGTTCCAGTACAGGTACAACACTGGCATCGACCCAACAACGTGGAAAATTGGCCAGATGTGCCCTGCACACAAGAAACAGAACAAATCCAACCTAGCCAATTACCACCCATCAGTCTACTCTCCATCATCAGCAATGCGATGGAAGAACCCATCAACAGTGCAATCAAGCGGCACTTGCTCAGCAATAATCTGCTCACGGACACTCAGTTTGGGTTCCACCAGGGTCACTCAGCTCCAGGCCTCATTACAACCTTGGTTCAAACATGGACAAAAGAGCTGAATGGCAGAGGTGAGGTGAGGGTGACGCATTTGACCGAGTATACCATCAAAGAGCCCTAACAAAACTGGAGCCAATGGGAATCGGGGGAAAACTCTTTGTTGAATGGAGTCATACCTGGCACAAAGGAAGATGGTTGTAGTGGTTGGAAGTCTTTCATCTCTGCTTCAGGATACCACTGCAGGAGTTCTTCAAGGTAGTGTCTTAGGCCCAATCATCTTCAGCTGCTTCATCAATGACCTTCCATCATAAGGTCAGAAGTTGTGATATTCGCAGATGACTGCACAATGGTCGGCACCATTCACGACTCCTCAGATAATGAAGCAGTCCATGTCCAAATGCAGCAAGATCTGGATAATATCCAGGCTTGGGCTGACAAGTAACAAGTTACATTTGGCAGGCAATGACCATCTCCTACAAGAGAGGATCTAACCATCGCCCCTTGACATTTAAGGGCATTACCACCACTGAATCCCTCATAATCAACATCCTGGAGTTATCATTGACCAGAAACTGAACTGGAGAAGCCATTTAAATCTGTGGCCACCAGAGTAGGTCAAAGGTTAGAAATCTTACGAGTTACTTTCCTCCTGACCCCCTCAAAGCCTGTCCACCATCTACATGGCACAAGTCAGGAGTGTAATGGAATACTATCCACTTGTCTGGATGAGTGCAGCTCCAACAACATTCAAAAAGCTCAACACCATCCAGGACAAAGCAGCCCCTGTTTGATTGACACCCCTTCCACCAACATTCACCCCCTTCACCTCCAACAGACAGTGGCAGCTGTGTGTACCATCTACAAAATGCACTGCAGTAACTCGCCAAGGTTCCTTAGGCAACATCTTCCAAACCTACGTAGAAGGACAAGAGCAGCAGATACCTGGGAATCCCACCACTTGGACATTCCCCTCCAAGCCACTCACCACCCCAACTTAGAAATATGTCACCATTCCTTCATTGTAGCTAGGTCAAAATCCTGGAACTCCCTCCCTAACAGCACAGTAGGTGCACCTACACATCAGAGACTGCAGCAGTTCAAGAAGGCAGCTCACCGCTACGTTCTGAAAGGAAATTAGGGATAGGCAACAAATGCTGGCCTAGGCAGTGAAGCCCACATCCCGTAAAAAATGATTTTTTAAAAACTTAATAAGTTATCAAGGCTCCATCAGAACAAGCTGGTCTATATTTAAACAGAAAGGGATTCCACTCATTCAACATGCAACACACCTGCAATTGTGTTCAAGGTATCTGAGCATTCATCCTGATTCCATCTCAAGTCCCTCAACTCTTCAACTCACTGGACAATCTCTGTGGTTGGCTCTTGGGTGACAAGAGATATCTGCTGAAGAGACAAATGCTGGCCTAGCCAGCAACGTCCATATCCCGTAAATGAATTTTAAAAAATGTTTTAGTTGACAACACTGGAGTAATCGCATCCTTATGTGTACTAATTATAATAAACTGCAGTGTTAGAGGGCAGCAGACACAAGGAAACAGTTGCAAGTTCCCCTCCAAGTCACTCATCATCCTGACTTAGATCAATATCAGCATTCCTTCACTGTTGCTGGGTCAAAAGCCTGGAAATCCCTCCCTGACTGTGCTCACTCGGTGTACCTAAACCACAAGGACTGCAGTGCTTTACAAATGGAGCTCACCACCACCATGACAAGGGCAATTAGGTGTGGGCAATAGGCCCACATCCCAAGAACATATTTTTAAAATGCACTGCACCCATCTTTGATTATTCAATAATCATTAGAATCACAAAAATAAAGTACTTGCATTTGGTTGGTGTCCTATCACATCCTCAGAATACTTCAAAGTGTTTCACATTCAATTAAATACTTTTGAAATGCATTACTGCTGTTACGTAGTAAAGCCTAGCAGCTAATTTGCACAGCAAGATTCTGCAAAATGGAAATTAGATCAATGACCAGTTTTTCAGTTTTTAGTGCCATTGCTTGAGAGAGTAATGTTGGTTATGTAATCCAAAAGATAGTCATTCAAATAGTGCAACAGTATTTTTTACATGCACTTGAAGCACCAGATCAGGGTTTGGTTTAATGTCTTATCCCTGATAATGCAAAACTCACTCAGTTTTGCACTGAAATGTTATCTTAGATTATGTGCTGAAGTGCTGGAGTCAGGCTTCAATTCACAATTTTCTAACTGGTGGCCTGAAACAACACAGTGGAGGCTCTTTGTGTAATCAAACGGAGTTACTGATAACAAGGGGAAAAGGCCCAGAGGCCAGCTGGCCCTGGAGCAACAGTTCCGGGCTGCTCCAATTCTTTCGGGCGCGATCTATCAGCCAGGTTGCGCCTGAAAGTGTCAGGGTGCATCGTGCCAGTAGATACAGGAGACCCCGCTCCCAGGATCTACCTAGCTTGTTATGCCTCATGGGATCTAACACAATCTCGCAAGACATTGCGATATGAATCCCACCCATTATGGGCAACATCACTTTTTGGCAGATCTGCAAATTAGAGCAAGACAGCTAGTCTCACTCTAATATGCAGTTCCCTGAGGTATCCGAGGCATTGGAATCTATCCAGATGGAACAGCACTTGTGAGGGTCCCCCAGGGGATTGGAGGGTCCTAGGTGCTTTCCCTCTGGGCAGGGTGGCACCCTGGCACTGCTGGTGACAAGCTGGCATCCTGGCACTGACACCCTGGCAATTCCAGCCTGGCAATACCGGAAAGGTGCCAAGCCTGGCATTTTTTTACTGATGGGCATTGGGCCCGGAGATGCCATGTGCACATTAGGTGGAGTACATGGGAGCTCCTTATGGCTGGGTTGGGCTTTGGGGGGAGTTGAGGGTTGTGTTGCGGGCTTGAGAGATTGAGACACCAATTGATCTCTCCCTGCACTGAGGAGTTCCGGCGAGCGGGGCTCCTCAGTGCAGGAAACGGAACTAAATGCGGCCTTGGCCATGCGTTCCCCGCTGAGGCCCCGTATCTAACTGGAATCACGTTAGATAGCGTTGTGTTTCTCGGCGCTGTGAGCGCCAGGAAACATGCGGCTAAACGCGCTCGCATGGGACTCGGTTCCCATTTGGTTAGATCAGGCCCTACATGTTTACTGCATGGCTTCCAGATATAATCTGCATGAGAGGGGATTCCACCCTCTGGGGTGATCACCTGCTGTCGCTCTCCATTCTTCCCCCTAGCCAGGTGACCCTCTCTGCTGTACTGTCTTGGAGAGACAGATGCCACAATCCACTACGCTAACCCAGAGAGGATTCCCGTGTAGCCATCTGGGATGGCTACTTACAACCAGGAACAGGGAAGCTCACAAAGCATGGCGGGTAAAATGGACAATACGAGATTCATGCAGGCTCAGAGCCTGAAATGTATATTTGCGAGTGAGGAATCCAGACGGTATCGAAACCCCACCCAATTAGCATTTGATGGACCGATTAGCATTTGATGGCCCATCTCCGCCAGACAAAGGACTGGTACTTGAGCAACTGGTACAGTCCCAGACATTTCGGCGCCATTCCCTGTACCAGGGAAGCGTAAACAACAGGGTCAGTGACCGCTTGGGACATGCCCAGCCATCCAGGCCCCCGCCCATTTATTGGTTCGAAATCGAACATAGTGATCAGGGATCACCCAATTAGTAGGGTCCAAACTGAAGGACCGCCCAAAAGAGCGGGAAAACGCCCAAGCATAAGAAGAGAGTCCACCATGTGTTTGTCCTCTTTTGGACCTGGCGCCACGGCAACGACCATCTCCAATCGCAGCACCACCAGAAGCAAGTCCAAGTTCAACGCTCACTACCAGACGGTGAGCCTAGCTGAGCAGCAGTTACTTCTCCAGACTCGATAGATCCAGAATCGAACAACGGCCACTGTTCCTCTGACCTAAGCCGGGTGCCTGAAGTTAAGTACAGGTTGTCTTAGTCGATAGGTGTAGTCAACTAGTAGTGTTTATGTTGCATGATTAATTGTGTGTGTAAATAAAGTACCCTTGACCTTGAATTAACAAACTGGTGTTTGGCTCTTTGATCGATAGTCGGTTGAACCTTGTGGTGGTATCATTTGATCCCTGGCGACTCTGAGCATGAGAATATAGATATCAAAAGAAAGGAGGGCAACCTCACTGATTGCCATAGTTACAGCAGAGACACAGAAAAGGCAACAGTTATTGGCGACATCTGAAGTGACTGTGTCACTCCGAGAGAACTCACAAAAGCATTTGAATTAGAAATCCAAATTGGCAAAGTAAAAGGAACCACAAACGAAACCGATATCGATCAAACCTCCAGAATTCGGAAGTGTGTAGTTTGCATGCGTACTAACAAAGGGATATAAGGTAACCTCGATAGATTTTGTTGCGTGAAACTTTCGGGAGTTGCGTAAACCGGAAAATAGCTTGAGCCGTACCCGTGTTTGCACCACTGCTTTATTCCCCCTTGTTCCAAATTCCCGGCAGAGACAGAAATAATTGTAGGGATGGCCATGAAGGCAATGGAACGCCTTATGCATCCACAAGAGCCCGAGGTCGCAGCGACCAACAGATCAGAACAGCGTCCCGTATGGGAGGAAGAGATTAGGTGATATCTAAAGAGGAAAGGATGGCCCCTATGGTCGGAATTTTGCGCAAATGAGGAAACAGGTCCTGGCAGCATAGGACAGACTTGGTGGGACAGCCTGACCGAGATCCACAAGAAAAGTTTGAGTAAGGTTCGTAAGCCGATGGCAATCGTGTCCTGCTTGGCACAATTGCGAGGCACAGAGGAGGTCGTGAGGATGCTCCGTAGGCAGCTTGAGGAGAAGGAGAGAAGTAGAGAGGGAAACATTAGTGAAAGTGAGTTATTAAATGTGCAGCTCCGGGAGCAGCTAGCGGCGAAGGACAAGGAAATGGATGATGTCAAGAGGACACACCAATCTTGTCTCGACCACCTCAGCAGCTTCCAGATTCAATATGATAAGGCCTACCAGGACACGCAACGTGCGGTGCTGGTAAGAGAAGAAACAGAGAACCAGGTAGAACAGTTGAGGAAACAATGCGAGGATTTGAAGGCAGCCCTCCGAGCACTCCACAGTTCCACCACGGAACAGAGGCAGAGTTTGGTGGATCATGCCAAGTGTAGACAGCATATTGCAAGATTGCAATCACTGCTATCTGTCCAGAATGGGTTCAGAGATACCTTTGACCCACAGTTAGATCAGGAGGATGGACCCAATTGGCAGAAACTCAGTGAAACGGCCCAACGGTACGTTAATGATACAGAAAACCAAAATAGAGCCCCCCAGGCCCCGAAAAGGAAAGCACCCACACCACCAACTGCACAGGCAGCACCCAACCCAATGAACCCCATCACTACACAGCGCAGGGTCACCACGGAAGACCAACCCGATTTTGTGTATACAACCCCATTAACCATCACCCAGTTAAGAGGTGCCCACGATAAGATTGAGACTTTCCACCCCACATCAGCCCCACACCACTTTTTCGAGCGAGTTAAGCAACAGACCCTCATGTACGGTATAGACGAGCAGGAAGAGGTAAAGCTCATAGTGATGTGCCTTGACCCGACAGTTAGTTCAGCCCTTCCCGACCCACAAAATGTAGGAGGAGGTAGCCTCCAAGACATGAAAACAGCCATTTTAGACGCCATTGGCTGCAATAGAGGAGATCCGGTAGAGGGACTTAACCAGTGCAGACAGATAAAGGGAGAGCATCCAACAGCATTTACTGGATGCCTCTGGATCCACTTTACCGCTGTATTTGGTGAGTTAGCCCGCGCCTGTTTATCAGCAGACGATACGGCCAAATGGACCTGTACTCTAGTATCCCATGCCACAGAGGCAGGACAGAAGGCATGTGCCAGTTACGACCCCTCAGACCCGGCACACAATGAAGTGTGCGTACTGAAGTGCTTATCGAGAGCTTGGGAACAGTCCCTACACAGAAAGACAGAGCAGGAGAGAGTAGACGCCACAATGAATCCAGTAAGGGCACACCAAAACCCTGCATGGGTAAATGAAGGCAGAAGTAACGGCAGCACCCCAAAACACAGGAATGTTATAACTGCGGACATTGGAAAGGACATTACACACAAGAATGTCAAGCCCCCCATCCCCCCGAAGCAGCAACGGAATCAGCACACAAATGCCCCCCCTAGAAACAATGCCAGACCCACCCACAGTGGTAGCACTCAAGCAGATAATTTGGCCCTAAACGGCACCGATTGGCGGTGTTCGGGCTCCCCAACTTGGGTCTGCAATACCCTTTGGGATAAGTCCGGAAGACCGGTAGTTGCAGGCACAGTCCGGGGACCCCCAGTAGAGATCCTTTGGGACACAGGAGTGTCCCGAAACACGTTAAACTCCTCCGCGATGTACCAGAGAGATATGTGGCTCACTACAGACAAAATTACCCTTAGTGGCTTTACTGGTCACCTCCAGCAGGGACACATCACAGCCCCTGTGGATGTACAGATTGGCAATATTCAAACGAAACACTTGGTCGTTTTAGTAGATTTACCCCAGGCAGCAGAACACATCCTGGGCATAGATTTTATGAGTGCACACAACCTTTCATTCGACCCCGTTAATGGATGTGTATGGAAAATGGCTAGAGCAGCACGCGCCCCCGCCACGCTCACAGTAGGAGACTATGCACATAGGATTAGCTCAGTAGGAGAGTACTGGTTTGATCCACAAACCATTACCACAGATAAAACGGTTAGAGAAGTCTTGAAAAGACATAAAGTATCGTTTGCCCAGCAAAAGCACGACTGCGGCAAAATCCCAGGAGTGGTTAACATTGCAGGTCCCGATCCTAAGCCCCAGAAACAATACGGCTTTCCCCAGCAAGCCGAGGGAGAGATAGCCAAGGTAATTCGAAGTTTATTGAACCAAGGAGTGATTCGACCCGTAGCATCGACGAACAATGCCCCGATTTGGCCAGTAAGGAAACCAGATGGTTCATGGCGACTGAACATCGATGATAGGGAATTGACCAAAGTGACTCCGTTAGCAGCCCCCACCGTTGCCACGAGTCCCGAGACCGTGTTAAAACAGGGACTCCAGTCAAAACTTTTCATGGTATTGGACATCAGCAATGGCTTTTGGTCCATCCCACTGGACAGAGCATGCCAGTACAAATTTGCGTTCACTTTCCAGGGACAGCAGTACACGTGGATGTGCCTTCCACAAGGCTTCCACAACTCCCCCTCCATTGTTCACAGACAATTGACGAACGGCTTATCAAAATTTTCCCACCCTGAATGCCTTGTTCAGTATGTGGACGACTTGCTCCGACAGACTGACACCAAGGAAGAGCACATTTTGCTTCTTTTGGAATTATTAGGACTACTCACAAAAATTGGATGCAAAATGAACCCCAAGAAAGCCCAAATCCTCCAGGAAAAAGTCACATATTTAGGTACGGTCATCACGCATGGTAAGCATGAAATAGAACATAAACACATAGAATCCATTGTAAAATTGCCCTTGCCCCAAAACGTTACAGCACTCCGGTCATTTTTAGGACTGGTTGGTTATTGTAGAAACCACATAGACGGTTTCGCCACAAAAGCAGCCCCACTTTCCGAGCTCCTTAAGAATAAGGCCCCATGGAAATGGCTTCCACAGCACATGGATGCCGTAGATGCATTGATGCACAGCCCCCGCTTTGCAAGCCCCAGATCCACACTCCCCATATGCGATAGAGGTAGCGATCACCGACCAAACCCTTTTGGCCGTACTCCTGCAGGAAAGGCATGATCGTTTAGGACCCGTAGCCTGTGCCTCATGAGTTTTAGATCCCGTAGAGCAGGAATTTTCAGCCTTCGAATGGCACCTGCTAGCAGTTTTCTGGGTGGTACAGTACTTCTCGTACATAACCGGACTCAACCCCGTAACCATTTTGACCGACAACACCCCAACACAGCTTTTATTAGACGCAGACTAAAAGACGGCACAATAAGCCAAATTCGAGCAGCGCGATGGACCCTACTCCTACAATGACGCGACATGACCGTAAAACGGACAAAACGCATACGTTTCTGGCCGACAATTGACACGATGCAGGAAACCCGCATGAGTGCGAGATCATAGCCCCCAAGCACAGCACAGGCCCCTTTGTTCCTAAGTCAGTACCAAAAAAGACAGGCATCCGACCACAGACGACCCAGCCCACAGACAAAGCTTTGAGAATTTATATAGATGGCTCCTCCACAGTCCTTGATGGGAAAAGAAACACAGGATGTGGGATTTATGTAGAGGACGCGCAGGGACACGCTTTTGACGAGATCGCATTGCCTGGACACTTAGGTTTGCAGCCGAGTTAGCAGCCATCGCTTACATTGTCCAGCACCCCGATTCATTCCCGACCCCAACAGACATATATTCAGACAGTTTGTACGTCTGCAACAGCCTGACAGAATTTCTACCCCTGTGTCCTGGTAGTTTTAATGAGATTTCTGCAAAAGAAGGGTCCATCTGGCTGCTCTAATCTGGCTTACTGAACCATCCTTAATCGTCCGTCTAGTAAAAGTTGGGTGGGGGTGTGTTCCGTGGGGATTGTGATGGGGTTTAGTCCGGTGATGTATGAAAAGTATTGGACTGCCCAGAAAACTGAGAGCAGGTGTCTTTCACAGGCCGTAAATCCCTGCTCCACAGGATCTAAAACTCTGGAGGCGTAAGCCACGGGTCTTAACAGTTCGTGCCGTTCCTGGAGGAACACGGCCGAAAGGGTACGCTCTGTGCTAGCTATCCCTATAGCATAGGGAGAAATAACAGAGAATTTACAATGCAGAAGGAGGCCATTCGGCCCATCGAGACTGCACCAGCTCTTGGAAAGAGCACCCAACCCAAGGTCAACACCTCCACCCTATCCCCATAACCCAGTAACCCCACCCAACACTAAGGGCAATTTTGGACACTAAGGGCAATTTATCATGGCTAATCCACCTAACCTGCACATCTTTGGACTGTGGGAGGAAACCGGAGCACCCAGAGGAAACCCACGCACACACGGGGAGGATGTGCAGACTCCGCACAGACAGTGACCCAAGCCGGAATCGAACTTGGGACCCTGAGCTGTGAAGCAATTGTGCTATCCACAATGCTACCATGCTGCCCCCAAGTAAAAGTTGGGTGGGGGTGTGTTCCGTGAGAATTGTGATGGGGTTTAGTCCGGTGATGTATGAAAAGTATTGGGCTGCCCAGAAAACAGAGAGCAGGTGTCTTTCACAGGTTTGGAAATGGGTACAGGGGCTGTGATGTGTCCCTGTTGTGAGTGGCCTGTGAAGCCGCTGAGGGTGATTGTGACTGTAGTGGGCCACGTGTCGTTTTGGAACATGGTGGAGGAATTAATTGTGGTGCGGGACCCTCCTGTGTCCCAGAGAAATTCGATGGGCTGTCCCCGTATTTTCGCTGCAACGACTGGTTGGCCGGACCTATCCCAAAGGGTGTCACAGACCCAGGCGGGGGAGCCCGAACACCGTCAGTCAGTTCCATTCATGTCTGTCTGGTCTGAACGGGTGCTTACACTACGTATGGGCTTTGTCCTGTTTCTATTCAGAGTGCCTGCCTGCTGGGCTCTCTGTGGCTTTCGTGGGGCATTGCACTCTCATGCAAAGTGACCTAATTGTCCACAGTTGTAACACTCCTGTGGTTTCTGTGGGGGGCTGTTCCTGCCTTCGTTCACCCATCCGGGGTTCTGGTGTGCTTTAACTGCTTGGATATCTGCCTCTGCCTGCTGTTCCTTGGGTTTCCTAATTGCGCGTTTGTTTTGGACAGATTGCTCCCAGGAGCGACACAATCTTTTTGAAACCCATTTTTTGTTGTGCACTTCTTCCGAGGGGTCATAGTTGGTACAGGCTTTTTGTCCTGCCTCAGTGGCATGGGAGATAAGGGTGCGGGTCCATTTGGCCATATCGTCTGGAGACAAATGGGCGCGGTCTAGGTTGCCGAAAACGGCTGTAAAATGGATCCACAGGCGTCCAGCAAACGCTGTGGGATGTTCTGTCTTCTTCTGCCTGCACTTATTCAGGCCTTCTACGGGGTCACCTCTGTTATAGCCGATCGCGTCTCGGATCGCTGTGTGCATCTCTGCAAGGGTGACTCATCCTACATTCTGTGGGTCAGGAAGGGCTGCTACAACCGAAGGGTCTAAACTCAAAACTGTGAGCTTCACTTGCTCACGCTCATCCAGGCCGTACATGGCCGCCTGCTGCTTTACTCTAGCAAAGAAGTGGTGGGGGTCTGAGGTGGGGAGGAACAGTGTGATCTTTTCGCACGCGTCCCATAATTGGGTCACGATTAAGGGGGTGGTGTAAAGAAATTCTGCGTCTCCTTCCGATGTGACTGTGCGGTGGGTGGTTACTGGTGTGGGTGGTTACTGCTGTGTGGAGGGTTGGGGTGCTTTTCTCTTTTGGGGCTTTCCTTGCGCACATGTTCTCTGAACATACCTATGCGCGGTCTCATTTAATTCTTGCCAATCAGAGCCGTCTTCCTCATCTAATTGGGATCCAAAGGTACTCTGAAACCCATTTTGCACTGAAAGCAAAGACTGCAGTTCCGCAATCTGCTTCCTGCATTTTGAATGATCCATTGAGCTTTGTCTATGCTCCGTGGTGGCAGCATGGAGTGCTCTTAACGCTGCTTTTAAATCGCTGCACTGCCTTTTGTAGCCACGTAAAATGGCTGCTTCACTATTAATTTGGCCAAAACCCGATTTAAAATGGCTAACCAAAAAGGCTGATGGGAAAAGCAGGCAACAGGACACAAACGGACAGCTGCAGGCAGAATATCATATTCGGCTCTGGGGAAGTCGGCCCAGATCGATACTCAGGACTACTAACAGCCCATCAACCCAGACATCTGCAGTTTAATCGGCTATCCCCGGGAATAATTGCAACATATTAGCAATTAAATACCGGGCCAGACCTGTCGGCGCCTGCAGTGGCCGAAACAAAGGCAGGTGAACGACCACCCCCCGATCGGGGAATCGCCTCGCAATTGGACGTATCGAACCCAGTGATTGGGAACAAGCCCAATCACTTGGGACTCAGGGTCAAGGGCCGCCCCGAGAGGCGGGAGGCCTTGGGCCCTATAAAGTGAGGGGCCAAGTTCAGATCTCTCTCTCTCCCTTCTTCGCCTGCTCGAGACCTTCGCAAGAACATCAACCAGCAACTGTAAGTTTGAATCCAGTGATCGCTATCCGATAAAGACTCCTAGCCATCGACCTGTATCAGCCTTTTGAATCCCGCGGGCCAGATCCGATTCGATAAGCCATTCGTTTCCCTGACCTGGTGGGCCCTTCCTAAAGTTAAGAATTGGCCAGTAGTGGTAGGTTTCTATATAGATAGTAGGATTATTGTGTAAGCATTACTTGTTGTATATAATAAATGACCGTTGATTTCAATCTTACTAAGCGGTTTGCTGACTTATTAATCATAACTCGAGCTTGAACCACGTGGCAGTATCAGAAAGATACCTAGCGACTCGTGAGCAAAGGTGACAGAATTAGAGCTAATAAAACTAAGGCTAAAAAGAGCAACATAATTGGCGACTCCGCCGGGACCCGACGTAGAAGTGGAAAACCACTCCGGGAGAACCCCAACAATTTGAATAGAATCTAATCGGAAACAAAAAAAAAAAAAAAAACACAAGTGTTCAAGCGGTCCTGGTTAATAATTCACAAATTCGGAAGTGTGTGTATGCATGCGTAACTAACAGGGTTATAAGGTAAAACTGATAGATTTTGTTGCGTCAAAACTGTCGGAAGTCTGTATTTTCGGAATTTAGCGCAAGCCGTACCCGCATCTACGAAACCACCTTAGCCCCCTGTTCCAAATTTGAACGTAACGAGCAGATAAGAGAGATAGCCATGCAGGCAATGTAGGCAATGCAGCGCCTCATGAACCCCGAAGAATTTGCGGTCGCACCAATCAGCAGCGTTAGAGTGGGACAGTGTCCCATTTGGGAAGTGGAAATTCGCAAATTTCTGCAGGGCAAAGGATGGCCCGTGTGGAGCAGTTTCTGTAATAACGACGACTCAGGTCCTGGAAGTATGGGGCATACTTGGTGGGAGAACCTGAGTGAGATCCATAAAAAGAGCTTCGCAAAAGAGCGCAAGCCGATGGCAATCGTGTCCTGCATGGCACAATTGCGAGGCACAGAGGAGGTCATCAGGACGCTCCGAAAGGAAATAGAGGGCATACATCGTATGAGTAAAATCGAAGTATGCGAAATGGAAAAGGAAAACCTGGAATTAAAAAGGCAGTTAGAAGCCAAGGACAAAGAGGTGGCTGATGCCAAACGGGGTCACCAGTCTTGTCTGGCGCATTTAAGCAGTTTTCAATCCCAGTATGAGAAGGCTTATCAGGACACGCAGCGTGCCATCCTGGTTAAGAAAGAGACGGAGAAGCAGGTGGAGACACTACAGAAGCAATGTAGTGATCTCAAGGCAGCCTTGAGAGCGCTCCACGCTGCAACCATGGAACAAAGGCAGAGTACCTTGGACCATGCAAAGTGCCGAAAGCAAATTGCAGACCTGCAAGCAATGCTTTCTGTCCAAAAAGGATTCCAAGACACCTTTGGGGAAAGTTTAGACCAGGAAGACGGCCCTGATTGGGAAGAACTGCAAGAGACAGCGCAGAGATATGTTCAGGGAGCATGAGCGCAGGGAAAACCCCAAAGGAGGAGAGCTCCCCTACCCCCCACACAGCAGGGAATACAGGCTCCCATGAACCCTGTAACAACCCACCGCACCGCCACAGCAGACGAGGCAGAAGTCTTATATTCCACCCCCCTCACAGTGACCCAATTACGGGACGCGTGTGCTAAAATCGCACCGTTCCTCCCCGCTTCAGACCCACACCATTTCTTTGCCACCGTCAAACACCAGGCGACCATGTACGGCCTGGATGAGAAAGAGCAGGTAAAGCTCATGGTCCTCAGCTTAGATCCATCGGTCGCAGCAGCCCTTCCCGACCCACAGAATGTAGGAGCAGGCACCCTTGCAGAAGTGCATACCGCGATCCTGGATGCGATCGGGTACAACCGGGGCGACCCCGTAGACGGTTTAAATAAATGCAGACAGAAAAAGTCTGAACAACCCACAGCGTTCGCAGGACGCTTGTGGATTCACTTTGAAGCCGTTTTCGGCAACGTAGACCGTGCCCATTTGTCCGCAGACAATATGGCCAAATGGATCCGCACCCTTATCTCCCATGCCACGGAAGCAGGACAGAATGCCTGTAGTAATTATGACCCCCTCGGAGGAGGCTCATAATGAGAAGTGGGTGGTCAAAAGATTGTCCCGCGTTTGGGAACAAGCGGCTCACAGTAAACCCGCAGCTAGAACCCCTGAGGAAAACCAAGCCGCCGCAGACGTGCAGGCAGTAAGAACCACTCTCCACAACCCCGCCTGGGTAAACGAGGGAAAGAGCAGCCTCCCAGCAAAACCGCAAGAATGCTACAATTGCGGACAGTTGGGACATTTTGCCAAAGAATGCAATGGCCCTAAAAAACCACAGAGAGCCCATCAGACCGGCACTCTCAATAAGAAAAAGGCAGAGCCCATACATAGCATTAGCGCCCAGTCCGATCAGACAGACTTGACCGGAATGGACTGACGGTGTACAGGCTCCCCCAGCTGGGTCTGCGATACCCTTTGGGATAGGTCAGGATGACCCGTAGTCGCAGCAAAGGTTAGGGGACAGCCGATCGAGCTTCTCTGGGACACAGGAGGGTCCCGCACAACCTTAAATTCCTTCACCCTTGGTAAGGACACGTGGCCCACCACAGCCACTATCACCCTCAGCGGCTTCACAGGCCACTCACAACAGGGACATATCACAACCCCTGTACCCATCCAGATAGGAACCATTAATACAAAGCACCCCGTAGTGTTCGTCGATCTGCCCCCAACAGCAGAGCACATTTTAGGGATCGACTTCATGAATTCTCATCACCTCTCTTTCGATCCAGTCAACCAGTGTGTCTGGAAGATGGCAAAATCCGCTAGAGCCCCCGCAACACTCAATATAGGGGATTATATGAACAAAATTAGTAGGCGAGTTTTGGTTCAACCCCACCACACTCAGCACGGACCGCCAGGTTAGGGCAGTCCTGCAAAAGAGCAGGGCAGCATTCGCAACCCACAAACACGACTGTGGATGGATGACCGGTTCCGTACAAATAACAGGACCGGACCCTAGACCCCAGAAACAGTATGGATTTCCCCTAGAAGCAGAGGGAGAAATCCTAAAGGTCATAGAAAGCTTATAAGAGCAGAGCGTCCTAAGATCGGTAGCCTCAACTAATAATGCCCCGATTTGGCCAGTAAGGAAACCCGACGGATCATGGCGTTTGACCATTGATTATCGGGAACTCAATAAAGTCACCCCCGCAGCAGCCCCCACCGTTGCAACAAGTCCCGAGACCATGCTCAAACAGGGACTCCATGCCCGATATTTCACGGTTTTGGATGTCAGTAATGGGTTCTGATCCATTCCATTGGCAAAGGCATGCCAGTATAAATTTGCCTTCACTTTCAGAGCGCAGCAGTACACGTGGACATGCCTGCCACAGGGATTTCACAACTCCCCCTCCATTTTCCACCGACAGCTGGCAAATGGACTAGCAAAATTTTCTCCCCCCGAATGCCTGGTACAGTACATAGACGATCTACTACTGCAGACAGACACAAAGGAAGAGCACATTGAGCTTCTGTCCGAACTCCTAGAATTACTACACTCCATTGGCTGTAAAGTCAACCCCAAAAAGGCCCAGATATTGGAAGAAAAGGTGATATATTTGGGTACTATCATCACACATGACAAACGCAAGATCGAGCACAAAAGAATTGACTCGATCGCTAAATTGCCCCTTCCCCAACACGTTTCAGCCCTCCGGTCGTTTTTAGGACTGGTTGGCTACTGCCGAAACCACATTGACGGTTTCGCCAGCAAGGCAGCGCCCCTCTCAGACCTCCTAAAGAAAGGAGCCCCCTGGGAATGGCTTCCGCAGCATACGGATGCTGTGGAATCATTAAAACAGGCGCTCATAGCCGCCCCCGCACTACAAGTTCCCGACCCGCTTTCCCCTTACGCCATAGAGGTAGCGACCACAGACCGCACCCTTTCCGCCGTGCTCCTGCAGGAACGGCACGACCAGCTAAGACCCGTAGCTTATGCCTCCCGGATTTTAGATGCTGTGGAGCAGGGATTCTCAGCCTGTGAGAGGCACCTGCTCGCAGTTTTCTGGGCTGTCCAGTACTTCTCATACATTACCGGACTGAACCCCATCACCATCTTGACTGAGCACACCCCCACCCAACTTTTACTAGACGGACGACTTAAAGACGGTACCGTCAGCCAAATCCGCGCTGCCAGGTGGACCCTTCTCTTACAAGGACGGGACATCACAGTAAAACGGACAAAGACTCACACATACTTAGCGGACAATCTACAGTACCCCGGAACCCCCCATGAGTGTGAAATCATCTCGCCCCACCATAATACCGGCCCCTTTATGGCTAAAACACCCCCCAGAAAACTAGCCACTCCATCTCAGAACCCCCCTCACCCGGACACGTGTGACCCCATTAGGATTTATGTGGATGGATCTTCCACGATCCTGGATGGGCAACGCATAACAGGTTGTGGGATTTATGTGGAGGACGCGCAGGGACGCGCCCTCGAGGGAATCGCATTAAAATTACCCGGACACTTAGGCGCGCAGGCAGCAGCGCTTGCGGCCATCGCTTACATTGTAGAGCACCCAGATTCCTTCCCCAGCCCAGCAGACATATATTCAGACAGTCTATACGTCTGCAACAGCCTCACTGAATTTCTGCCCCTCTGGGAAACAAGAGGATTTGTTTCCGCGGATGGGAAACCCCTCCCCTCAGCCCCATTACTCCGCCATATTTTGCAAAAAGCCAAGAACTGGACCTTTGGCATTATAAAAGTCCGCAGCCACCATCGTTCCTCCCCCCCATGAAATGTAAAAGCCGACGCGTTGGCTAAGCCAGGATCCAGGCATGGGTATTTTTGGAAGCCCCCTGAGAGCGCCCCAGTGAGTGCGCCAGTGAGTGCAGTTCAGGTCGCGCAGACTAGGATCGAAGATCTAGTAGAGGCCCAGAAGCAGGATAGCGCTCTCACTGAAATCGTGAAAGGGAAGTTTCCAGCCTCATACGAGAGGTACAGAAATACAATAACCACACATGACGGTGCGGTGCTAAAGGACACCCTTTATGTAGTTCCTCTGCAGGATAGGAATCAAATGATCTGTTTATTCCATGATGGTCATGGACACCAGGGAATCGAACCCACCGCAGCCCACCTCAACCAGCTTTGTTGGTGGCCTAATCTCAAAGAGGATGTATCCCATTATATCGAAAATTGCCTCATCTGTGCTCAGAACAACCCAGATAGATATGCCAAAAAGGCACATCTCAGCCACACCCGACCCGTTAACGGCCCCTGGACTAACCTCCAGATCGATTTTATAGGTCCATAGCCCCCTTGCAGGAATGGCTATGAATATGTTCTGGTGGTCATAGACACTTTTATAAAGTGGGTGGAAGCATTTCCAGCCCGCACCAACACCACGAAAACCACAGCCAAAATCCTAACCCACCACATTTTTACAAGATGGGGACTCCCCCACAGTATTGAGTCGGACCAAGGTTCTCACTTTACGGGACGGGTCATGCAGAACGTCCTCACGCTCTTTGGCATAACCCAAAAATTTCACATTGCGTACCACCCTCAGTCGAGTGGCATAGTGGAGCACATGAATCGGACCCTAAAAACCACCCTTCGGAAAATGGTCCAGCAGAACAACACCACCTGGGATTCGGTCCTCCCCTTTGCGCTGATGTTTTTGCGTAACACTGTTTCCACCTCCACAGGTTTTAACCCACACACCCTCATGACCGGACGCCCCATGAACGGGACAGAGTACTTGTTGGGCTTAGACCTGACCAGCCCTGAAGTTACGGCCCTCACCCATGAGAAAGCCGTTGAACAATTACTCGCAAATGTAAAAACGGCTCAGTTAGCAGCCGCTGTTAAACTGGGCACGAAAAGAAAACAGAGCAAAGCCTGTTTTGCTAAGGCAGTACATGCTACGGAGTACAATATAGGACAACAAGTGATGTTGTCCGTGTATAACCCCAGCACATTTCTGTCTCCGAAATACTCGGGTCCGTACTCCATTACGGATAAAGTAAGCCCATCGGTATATAAAATCAAATACCAAAATGGTAAGACTGCATGGTTTCACATAAACCAGCTAAAGGTTTATGGAGCACAGTCAAACCACACCCACCACGTCATGCTTGACGCAGCAGACCAAACCCCGCCCACAGCCAACGTAACCACACCCACCCCTTCCACGTCCAGCCCAGACACGGACACGCCCCCGACTCCACCCACAAACTTTACACTCCGCCCCGGAATGCCCACAGACTGCAGCAGCACAGACAGCGACTGTGACTCTGACGACAACCACAGCACGCCTCCCTACTATCCTGGTCCCACACCCAGCAACTCCGACTTCGACTCCAGTGACCCCTTCCTCATCACTTGCTTAATTAAACCACACCACCGACCACCGAACCACACGGACGACACCGACTTTGTTCCCACCCAACTCCTGCAGACTCGTCCGCAACGACGAGAGCGACCCCAACTCACACCACGCAGCCCTTTCCGCCCTAATTCACTCCAGAGTTTGGCACCCGGGGGAAGGTGACGACCTCGGGTCTGACTCCCAAGCCGCCAACCCCTTTGCGACCCTGTTCGCAACAGAGAACTGAGGTGTCCACATGATGATTTAAAGGAGCCACTTGGTGAAAAGTGTTGTCCTTCCTGATGGTGCCTGCAGGATGTTTTCCATTGTTTGTATGTTTGTTTAATGTTGTTTGTCCAACAGGAGAATGTTCTCACCGCCACACACCCATTCACCTGAACTTTTTAACTTTTTCCCACTGACACCCACCACCGCCACAAGCCCATTCGGCTGACACCTCTGAGGACTTGCCTCAGCCACCCACCGACACCAGACACTTGTTCAGAGGAACTAGCTTTTCAGCTGATACTTGTTCGGGTATCAGACGCCCGATCGTAACTGCTCTTCTGATTTAACGGGAGATTCAGAACAGTAACCCCACCATGATGACTACATTTTTGTCCGTTCTTGTCGGTTGCTCAGGCAGTGGAGAAACGGCGTGAGACCCGCCCTGCCTGGGGACCCCCCCGTTGGTCAAAAACGCTCGGATAGGGGACATACGGTATTGGTAGCCGTCCTACCCGGGGACTCCATCCAAATCTTACCCGTCGCGGCCCATACGCACCTCATTCGACCTTTTCCTTTCAAAAACAGTTTTATTTATTTAGGCAACCTTTGGGTTGCTGTCAAATGCTATTTACACCCTAGAACATTTGGATGGTAAACTTAGCACTGGTCCACCATTGGGAAGTGTACCGTGTCCTAACATTTGTTTTGGAAAAAAGAAATTGGGGGAAAAGTCACATATTGTGACCAATTATAAGGGTTTAATTGGCCCCAAGAAGGACAGACACACTAACACACCGGATATTAAACTGAGGTAATTACAGATACTATGCTTGTTTTACAGAACTTCAGAAGCTCCAGGACCGGAGAAAAACAGAGAACACAGAGAAAGAAAAGAAAGAGGACAGC
Source organism: Scyliorhinus torazame (assembly GCF_047496885.1). NCBI lineage: Eukaryota > Metazoa > Chordata > Chondrichthyes > Carcharhiniformes > Scyliorhinidae > Scyliorhinus > Scyliorhinus torazame. The sequence goes on along the minus strand of NC_092721.1, from coordinate 151,839,942 downwards.
CATGAGGACTCCTTTCATCGTGCTCAACACTCTTTTTCTGAACATTTGGTTGCGCGGGAACGCGGGCCCCATTACTCCAAACCCCCCTGCCGTTAATGTTTCACTGCCCCGCAGTACCGAGGGCCCAGTCACCAGCCACGCTGCATTATCGTGGTGTGCCAAGTTCATAACTTGGTACTCCCTATCGTACGTCATTGAGGCACTGTTAGCATGGGCCATACTCTGCTGTGCAGTACAGACCATGCGCCTCCGCAAGTGGAAAAGGAGAGCGTACTGCGCTCGAACCCCGGTATATCGGATCCGATCCCCGATATTCGGTTATGACCAGACCCCAGACCCCCACGACCTATGAATGATGAAACATGCACTTGCGTTTTCCTGTAAATAAAAAGATGTACAAAACCTTTCATGAAAAATAAATGTATGATCCTGAGCTTGACTGCCAAGCCAGGAAAGAGTATATTAAATGTTGTGATTGTTGTTGTATGTTTTAGGAAGATAGGATAATGCAATGTTTAGTGAGTATAGAGTATTGAGGTAAAATTAGAGGTTCCCAGTTTTATTTTTTTTGGATACATGCTCCTGCCTGACATAGCGCCCTCAAGAATTGTTTAGGTAAATTTTTGTGCATAGCTAGGGTCAGAGTAGTGGCCATGTAGGAGGTGCCCCCCCCCCCCCCCCCCCCGGTCAGGGAATGGAAGAAACAAATTTATGTGATCCTTCACGCTTCGCGTTAGGATCACAAGGCGGGAATGTAGCCACGTAAAATGGCTGCTTCACTATTAATTTGGCCAAAACCCGATTTAAAATGGCTAACCGAAAAGGCTGATGGGAAAAGCAGGGAACAGGACACAAACTGACAGCTGCAGGCAGAATATCATATTCGGCTCTGGGGAAGTCGGCCCAGATCGATACTCAGGACTATTAACAGCCCATCAACCCAGACATCTGCAGTTATACTCAGGACTATTAGCAGCCCATCAACCCAGACATCTGCAGTTTAATCGGCTATCCCCGGGAACAATTGCAACATATTAGCAATTGAATACCGGGCCAGACCTGTCGGCGCCTGCAGTGGCCGAAACAAAGGCAGGTGAACGACCACCCCCCGATCGGGGAATCGCCTCACAATTGGACGTATCGAACCTAGTGATTGGGAACAAGTCCAATCACTTGGGACTCAGGGTCAAGGGCCGCCCCGAGAGGCGGGAAGCCCCTGGGCCTATAAAGTGAGGGGCCAAGTTCAGATCTCTCTCTCTCTCCCTTCTTCGCCTGCTCGAGACCTTCGCAAGAACATCAACCAGCAACTGTAAGTTTGAATCCAGCGATCGCTATCCGATAAAGACTCCTAGCCATTGACCTGTATCAGCCTTTTGAATCCCGCGGGCCAGATCCGATTCGATAAGCCATTCGCTTCCCTGACCTGGTGGGCTCTTCCTAAAGTTAACTATTGGCCAGTAGAGATAGGTTTCTATATAGATAGTAGGATTATTGTATAAACATTACTTGTTGTATATAATAAATGACCGTTGATTTCAATCTTACTAAGCGGTGTGCTGACTTATTAATCATAACTTGAGCTTGAACCACGTGGCGGTATCAGAAAGATACCTGGCGACCCGTGAGCAAAGGTGACGTAATTAGAACTAAATAAACTAAGGCTAATAAGAGCAACACTTTGCAATGCCTCTACCTGTTTCTCTGTCTCTTCTCTTACCAGGACTGTACGTTGGGTGTCCTGATAGGCCTTCTCATATTGGGTTTGGAAGCTGCTCAGATGCGCTAGACAAGACTGGTGTGCCCACTTGGCATCATCCACCTCTCCGTCCTTTGCTGCCAACTTCCTTCTTAATTCTATATTCTCTCTCTCGATCTCACTAACATCGACCTTGCTCATTCAATGTCTCTCTTCTACCACTTTGCGGAGTATCTGAACGACCTCCTCTGTGCCTCGCAATTGTGACATGATTGCCATCGGCTTGCGAGCTTTCTCTAAGCTTTTCTTATGGATCTCTGACAGGTACTCCCACCAAGTATGTCCTATACTCCCAGGACCTGTTTCCTCATTATCACAGAATTCACTCCAAAGGGGCCATCCTTTCCCTTTGAGATATTTCCTGATCTCTTCTTCCGAAACGAGACACTGACCTACTCTACTGCTGGTTGCTGCAACCTTGAATTCCTGGGGGTTCATAAGGCGTTCCATTTCCTTCATTGCCATTTTCTCTATCTGAATGCTCTTTTAAAATTTGGAACGAGGGGTGCTAAGGCGTTGCTGTAATCACGGGTACGGCGTTCGCTAATTTCCGGAATACAAACTCCCGACAGTTTTTCGCAACAAATATCTATCAGTTTTACCTTATAGCCCTGTTAGTTACGCATGCATTAACACACTTCTGAATTATGAGGATTGATCAGAACTGCTTGAACACTTGTGGTTTTTCTGTTCCCAATTGGATTCTTAATTCAAATTTTGGGTTCTCCCGGAGTGGTTAGGCCACTTCTAAGTCGGATCCCGCCAGGATGTCGCCAGTAAATGTTGCTAACTTTTGGCTGGCTCTGAAATGTTGTCCGTTGTATCTTTACTTAATTTGCTCTGTTTCTATAACCTTTGCTCAAGAGTCGCCAGGTATCCTTATGATACCGCCATGAGGTTCAAGTTCAAGTAATGATCAATAACTCGACACACCAATTAGTAAGATTCAAATCAAAACACATTTATTATACACAGTCAATCACTACTCATGCATAAAACTCTACTTACTAGGCTATCTCTATCACTAAAAGGCCTATACTTAGCTTGGAACTGGCTCACCAGGTCAAGGGAACAAATGGCCTTTCGTTCAATTCTGAGCCTGCAGGATTCAAAAGCTGGTATGGACTGGTAGCTAGGAGCGCCTATCTCGTAGCGTGCGTTGACTGGAGACTTACTTGGTTGTTGTGGCAGCTAGGCAGTTTACTGTCAATGGTTGATTCGAGTTGCTGAGTGACCCTGCCAAGAAGACCGATTTGAACTTGTGGGCTCTACTTTATAGTCCCCAGGGGCTTCGCGCCGTTCAGGGCGGATCCCGTATCTGGTTCCAAGTGATTGGACTACGTTCCGATCACTTGGTTCGATTTCTCCAATACTGGAGCCGTTCCCTGATCGCTGGGTGGTCCCTGAGTGTCCGTTGACCTTCCTTTGTCTTGGCTCCTGCTGGCGCCGAGGAGTCTGGCTTGGCCTTATTCACCTTAAATGTTTTGATTGTTCCTGGGGATTGCTCATTAGTATGCAGATGGCTGTGAGTTTCAGTGCTGTCTGGGCTTTTGCAAGTTCTAATACACAGGATTTTTGCACTTGCTAGTTTTTGCCTGTGTTGGCTGAATTTCCCTGTAGTCTTTGCGGACCTCCATTTTAAGTCGGGAAGTGGCCAACCCAGGTGGCTTCAATATAGTGGGCAGCACGGTAGCATTGTGGATAGCACAATTGCTTCACAGCTCCAGGGTCCCAGGTTCAATTCCGGCTTGGGTCACTGTCTGTGCGGAGTCTGCACATCCTCCCCGTGTGTGCGTGGGTTTCCTCCGGGTGCTCCGGTTTTCTCCCACAGTCCAAAGATGTGCAGGTTAGGTGGATTGGCCATGATAAATTGCCCTTAGTGTCCAAAATTGCCCTTAGTGTTGGGTGGGGTTACTGGGTTATGGGGATAGGGTGGAGGTGTTGACCTTGGGTAGGGTGCTCTTTCCAAGAGCCGGTGCAGACTCGATGGGCCAAATGGCCTCCTTCTGCACTGTAAATTCTATGAATATACAAAGATAGATGCTTTATATAAAACACAATAATCTGCAGGTATCACCTCTAGACACAGCAACTCTTAACAATTTCCTTGCTAGTCACCCCCCCCCCCCCCCCCCCCACCCCCCACCCCCACCGCCCCTCCATCAACCCCTACCCAGATGTGTTGCATAGATTCTGCCTTTTGCTAAGCCCACTTGCCTGGCCCATTCCTGTTTGATCTACACTGGCTCCTGTCCAACGTCAGCTGAGCAGAAAATGAATGGCAGCAGATCAGTGCCTGTGATACACCATGCATATTGACTCCAATAAAAAGTTAAATGAAATGGGCTGTATAGTGCATCACCAGTCTTCAACTTCTTCTTCTGCAACACGGCCAAAGTCAAATTTTAGTCCCAGCACATTTGAAATCCTTGTTCCTATTGAACGTTTCATGTCCTAATTCTAGCCTGTTTCTACAGACTTTTCCAGATCCATATACCTTCACTCCAAGCATTTTGTCTCTCTGACTGGCCTCCCTTATTCATCACAGCCTTTTTCTACCTGGCAACTACTCTACAGTTCTTTCCCTAAACCATTCCACCGCCCTTTTTAAAATCTACTCAAAACCCAACTCTGACCAAAACTTTGACCGTGCCTCCAAATTCTGCCCTGGCTCAGCTTTCCTTGTGAAGTGCCTTACCTTTATTTTAATGTTGAAGGTGCCAAATAAATGCCGGTCACTGTTGTGAATTCTGAATGAGCCAAAATTTCCTTCTGCTCAATGTCAAGAAAACCAGAAGCATGTTTTCAGTTCATGCAATTTGCCACTGGCTCTAATTCCCTAAATGTGACCATTTCCCTTAATTTTGCTGAAAACTTTGTCTGTGCATTAATCACTTATGGATTAACTTCCATAAAGTTCTCCTAGCCAGCCTCACCATGTTGGCCCTTCAAAGATTATGACCCCCCAAATTTCTACAATCTGTCCCTTGATTTGTATGACATCCCACACTCCCATCATTCTGTCCTCCCTAAACTCCATTGGCTTCTCACTTTCAAATCTCTCAAATTATTTCTCCCAACCACCTTTGTGATTTTGTTATATAGCTAAACACCCTCAACCCTTCCAGCATCATTTTTTTAAAAAACGTATTTTATTACAAACATGTATCAAAGCAGGTTACAGCAAATAAACACCCCGGGAAACATACTTCCCAACAATCAACTATACAGTCTGTACAGATTTTTCCCCCCCTTTTCACCCCCTCCCCCCATCAACCACCCCCCCATCCCCCTGCGACGAATAGCTCCTCAAACATGGTCACAAACTTTAACATCCGTGTTAAATAGTGATATTGGTCTATACGACCAACATTCCACCGGATCCTTGGTGTCTACTCACTCGTGCTGCCCGGTGTAGGTCATTGACCTTTTCCCGGCACTGGAGATCTCCAGGTCACACTCCCTGAGCTGACAACTGCCGCCACCTCATCCCAAGCAGCACTGGCTGCCTTGTGGCTGACTCTCCGAGACCCTCGAGGGAACAAGGCATTCCTCCTGGCCTCCACGGCACCTAGCAGCCTACCAGGTCAACATCTTGGGGCCAGTCTCCTGGGCGCCATTGTTGTGAGCTGGTTGGGGTTGGCTGAGCAAGTGCAGCTTAAATGCTGCTCGACCTTTTTAGTGGGGGTGGAGGGGTGGGGGGAGGGGGGGGTGGGGGGGGACTGCTGGCAAGCACGGTCCCCGCAAATCAGTTGATGAGCCTTCATTTGTGACGAGAAGCCCGTGAGGCTCCATTAAGTGGACCAATTAACATTGAGTTGTGTTGCCGACCTAACTGGGCCGAGCATTAGGAAGCTTGCAGCAATTCCCGCTCGTTACCACACTTAGAAATGTTTCCTGAGAGTTGCGCCCATAGGCTCCCATACGGATAATCCGCCCCCTTATGTTTCACTATGCCTTTGGCCAGCCCCCTCCTTAACTCCCTGCACCGTATTTTCAACATTTTCTGTTTAAATTCCCCTCCTTAACTGTTCATTTATTCCTATTTCCCTCCTGCTCAGCACCTACTATTGTTCTCCTCAAATGATAGTGTCTTCAGATATATTTCTAGAGGTGATGGACTGTAGAAATCCAGTACATTGTTATACAAAATTAAAACGATTGCAGGAGAATTTCACATATTGATATTGCATATCGATTGGACAATTAAGTTTTATTCCACTAAAATTTCCTGTATTTTCAATATTCTTTCTTTTCCCTCATGTTTATTTTCTTTTTCTGGCTCTTATTTGATATTTTGTCAAAGTCTACATCATTGCATCTTTCACTATCATTTTCTGTTTTCCGTTTCATGTCATTCAATTCATAATGAAACTGAAGTTCTTTATTTTCTTTTCCCCCTTCTACACAGTGCACAAGAAGTAACTGAGTTTCATGACATAATAACATTTCAGTTTCTCGGAGATATGATGAAAAACAACATCCCACATTTAGTGCATTTTTGATCACCTATGGTGAGGTGGCAGTGAAATTCATCTTGGGCTGCATTATAAAATAAATGATAACAAATTGGCTACTCTTTTACATTCTGTCTGATCTTTTCAGGAGCTGCATTAAAGACCAATAGTGTGATATTGGTCTTGGACAACATCAGAAAACTGTCGATAGTGAATCAACAGCTCGATCTACATCCTGCCTGATTTTCCAAAGAAAATATGCTGCTTATTCATTATTACTCGTCTTGTGCTATGGCCCAAGATAAATTTACCCCCCTGGTCTTTCAGGATGCTCTTTTGTTCTATAAATAATTCTGACTTATCTGAGGTATCCAGCACTTCAAACGTTAATGCTGCTATCATCTGTAGAGTTTGTGAGCTCAATCACTCTGTCTTATTAAATGCATAGAGCTTGTTGTCATGAGCTAGAGAACTGAAATGCTCAGAATGATTACACCTATAATAGTAATTCTGCTGTTCGTATGCTCAAAAAAGGGTCTTCATATTTGCAACTGTCATTCTGTCAATCCAAGGGGAATGCCACCAGATTAAATTAAATAAACAAGGGAGAGTGTTTAATAGAGGTCAACATCATGCTGTTTTCAAAGACTGGGCTTGTGTCACCAGCTGAATAAAAGCATGTTGTGTGTCATTGAGCAACTGGTTATTTTTTTTACAATTTAGTACCATTTCAAAAAGCCCTTCTGCAAATTTGGGTTGCACGCTCCTGATATAATTGCCCTGTTTACAGTATGGGCAGTCTTAGGAGTAGGAAGGTGAATGTGGTGGCTTGGGTTAGTGAAGCCTTTCAAGTTATTTGGAATTTACCCATTATCTGCAAATAGTATTAGTTATCAGAGTATACATTTCAAAACATATGGGTGTATTTTTTTTAAGTATCAGCTTATTTTACCAGGAGCTAGCTAGTATGTGTCACTAGTTTTGCTAAAATGTGAAACAAAATACTTTTGAAAGAAATTTATTAAAAACACTGCAGTTGTTGTTTTATCTCCTCAATCCATTACCAGTTCAGGCATTGAAAATGCCTCCAACAAATCATAGAATTTACAGTGCAGAAGGAGGCCATTGGGCCCATCGAGTCTGCACCGGCTCCTGGAAAGAGCACCCTACCCAAGGTCAACACCTCCACCCTATCCCCATAACCCACTAACCCCACCCAACACTAAGGGCAATTTTGGACACTAAGAGAAATTTATCATGGCCAATCCACCTAACCTGCACATCTTTGGACTGTGGGAGGTAACCGGAGCACCCGGAGGAAACCCACGCACATACGGGAGGATGTGTAGACTCCGCACAGACAGTGACCCAAGCCGGAATCGAACCTGGGACCCTGGAGCTGTGAAGCAATTGTGCTATCCACAATGCTACCGTGCTGCCCTGCACGGCAAATAAGAAAGTTGGTTTCGAAAATGAAAAGTTTTATTCCGTTGTCAAACCAACTGCATATACAAGGGTTGCTCGTAGCAATAAGGGTTGCTAGTAGCAACCCTTCGCCCATCCAATTATTGAAAAGTTGTTTCTTTGTTTCTTTTCACTAATTGCCGAGGGAACTCAATAAATGTGCATTACAGCAAAACCTCTACCCATACAAGAATGAATAAGAAAGATATTCTTGAAGGCTATTCAAAGTTATGGGAAATTGTGAATTGTTAGACAGGATTTGTATGGTCCCTGCCAGTCCGTAATCAGGATGTTTGTATACAAGATGTGTACGTTTCCTTATGCTTAGAGTGTTTTTTCTTAATTTAGAATAAATTCCAGCAGCAGGCTTTCTGGTGAATTTTAAAAATAAGAGAACAATATTTATTATTACACATGCCCCTGATGCTTGAACATTTCAATCATTCATCTCACACACACTATCAAACACACGATTAAAGTTAAAACACATTTAAAGTTGTAATTATAAAAATGATATTTATAATATCATCTTTATACGATCTTCACATCAATGTAAGCTTGATGTCTCTTGGTTGAGTTGATACTTTAATTGGAGTGAAGGACTTTTAGAAATAAAGGATTTTCATGAAGCTTCAAAGCCTCTTAGAATCATAGAATGTAGAAGAATAGCCAGGAAGTTGGTTCTCAGGTGGACATAGAAGCTGGAACAAGTGGAGTACTTCAGCTGCATAAGAAGACTTTCAGCTCTGACGATTCGGATGTTTTCTGGTGCTTCAGATGTTTCTAACACACACACATTTGCTTTTCAGGTTGTATTATATTGCAATCCCTGGAAGTTCATTTCCATCACATTACTGCAGGGTTAACACTTCTCCAGACAACCACGACACAATAGCAGTTGGCAATGGCCACTCACTCTTCTCTCTTCCCAACTTGCGCTCAAATAATCTCCTTTGTTCAATCTGGCACTCAGACCAAAAGTGTAGAGTTCTCATATTCATCAAAGGCTGGTTCATCCTTGTATAATACATTTAGATTTAAATTTTATTATCACATGTACCGTGATACAGTGAAAAGTATTGTTCTATGTACAGTCCAGGCAAAACATTCCATACATGAAAAACATAAGACATATGATAAATACACAATATACATATATAGACATAGACATCAGGTGAAGCATATGAACTGTAGCTAAACAGTAGAGAAGATACGTGGAGAGATCAGTTCAGTCCATAAGAGGGTTATTCAGGAGCCTGGTAACAGCGGGTAAGAAACTGTTTTTGAATCTGTTAGTGCACCTTTACAGTTGACTGCGAAGTACCCTTATTCAGGTCCATATTTAACCAAATATGGCCACAGAATCAAATACTGTACACTGTTTAAATGTTCATGGTCACATGTTAAGTTGCAGGCACCTTAACAGAATTTTTGGCTACTTTCACAAAGTGTGATCTTACAGTCCATTTGTATTGAGCATGTCAGAAATGTTAAAACTATTTAGCTCATCTACGTTTATCCACCCAGAAGAACCTCAAATCACTTCTGTTGCAGGATTAAAATTGTTCTAAAATTATTCCAGGGTTTTCACCTCCGCTTCATAAAGAAATTCAGTCCATATACTGCTCACTCTTTGTACAAAGAACTTCCAACTATTACTCCTAACTTTCCCTTTAACTTGTTTGTATTTGTGGCACTTTCTCTTCCTCTTCCAAAGTAATTTAAATGTAAAGTTCTAGATTTGCCTATTTGTAACATTTACTATCTTGTATAATATTATCTCTCTATTAGATTTTTTAGGCTTGAAAGGCACCCAGGCCCACATTTTCACCATGGAGGAGAGATTCTCCGTCATGGTGAAAATGGTGGTTGAGCTTGGAAGCCCTAAGTCCTGCTCCGAACACGTTACTTTCTATTTTTGCAGGGGTGGGACTGGAGTCAGCCCAGGGTTCGTGCATGCGTGGTTTATAGATGCAGCTACCCATTTAAGTCATAGCTGGCTCCAGTTAAATGAGATCTTGATAGGCCAGGAGTGTGAAACCTGATGTGCAGATTGGATAGGTAAGAATTGGTCTAAACCTGATGGATTAATTTGGCTAGCCGGGGCACTCCTTTGGAGAGGTAAGGTACCCTTTTGGATAAGGTCCTGGGACACCTTTGGGAAAGGCAAGGCACCCTTTAGGCGAGGTAAGGCACCATTTGGGATTGTTAAATGCAAATATGATTGTGCAAAAAATGCATAAGTTCATTGGTACTGTCAAAGCTATTAAAGAACTGTCAAGCTGACAAAGAATTTTCAAAGTTGTCAAATAACTATCAAAGCTGTCAAAGAACTGTTAAAACATTACAACTGTCAAAACTTATGTAAATTGCCAAAACTGTCAATAGTTTTAACCCTGCTTGTTTAAATTTACTAAAACAGTCTGGTGTTCAAAAAAGTCAGTGCTTGATACCTTATTCAGTTTATTAAGATAAGCCTGTGGGCTTTCATTATAGGATTTGTTCTGTGTTTACTGATTTTACAAACTAGCATTATCACAGTGGGGTGCCTGTTAAGTGATCAGTTTGATTGCCAGCTCAAAGTGATTATAAAATTGAAATGTCTGTTTTCATAAGAGATGAGTTGAAGGAATTTCTATGTATTGAAAGTGTTTTTGTGTTTGTCATGAACCACTCCTGCGAGGATATCCCAACTTGGAACACTGGTTCGTGTGGGTGTATAGATCTGTTTTTGGAATGGTGTAAGGAGTCAAGTGGAATCCCAGTGAAAATAAGCAGCCCAGTTGTTATGTAACAATTATTGAAGACTATTTATTAAATTAAAGGAAAAACAATTACATACAAACAGGACGATGCAATTAATTATGAAATACTAAACACACAATTTATGTAGCATGTACGCCATGTTCCAAAATATATCTACAATCCTTGGACTCTTTAAGACTTCCCCTTTCCCCCAAACAACATCTTAATTGAACAGATCTATAAGTCAAAGCCAGCTTATAGTTACCACACAATATAGGGAGATTAATCGAATCCGGGAAATTTCTTATCCTGATCCAGCTAAGATGTTTAAACTGTTTTTATGAAGGTTTTCTGCACTGCCTTGACTCCAAGACTTAGAGCGTGTTAGATGTAAAATTTGGCTTCCAGGCTGCTAGCTAGAAACTGGCCTGTCTGCTTCTGAGGGTCCTGGCAATTATAAATTTGTTTCGTAGAATCTACAGTGCAGAAGGAGGACACACGGCCCATCGAGTCTGGGGGTTAGGTGGATTGGCCATGCTAAATTGCCCTTAGTGTCCAGAAAATGTGAAGTGGGGTTACTGGGTTACGGGGATAGGGTGGATACATGGGATTCAGTTAGGGTGCTCTTAGTAAGGGCCTCGATTGTGCCTTCTGTGTATTTGGCTGTCTGCCCCTGTCAAATTCCTTTACTCTAGACATCTACATGTATATACCTCATTGATCTCCCAATTGTCTCGGTAAGCTGTTTCTACAATAAGCTATTGACATTTGATTCTATCTAACTATCTTTTAGTTCCATTACTGGGCAAGTTGCATCTCATCCGGCCTTTTGAATACTGGCTACTGATGTTGCTCGGCAGATTTCTACCTGTTGCTAGGTGTTATGGGCCAGGGTTTAGAGAACCCCAAAGTGTATCATGGAGTTCACCTGACCCACGACTTTTACTAGATTGTGGTATGGGGAGTACACGGCCCACTCTACAGGTGTGGTGCAGCAGAAATTTAAAAGTAATTTTTAAAGCAAAACAATGTTTATTTTATGAACTCAGTTATCCTTTTTAAAACATACAGTGAACATCTTAGCACCCATCAATTCAAATACCCCCCCCCCCCAAATAATACAACACTCTAAGTAATCCTTAAACTTTCCTTTTAACATCCATAAGACAAAAATCCTTTTTACAGAAGCACATCAGGTTTGAATTCTCTACTGAAAGCAGTTATCACTCTGAATTAACCAAATGTTCTAGAAGTCTTTAGATGGCAGAGAGATCGAAATTACACCTTCTTTGGCTGGCTTCAACTCCAACACTAAAACAAAACCAGAAAATACAGACACACCCAAGCTTTTCCTCAAAGCGAAACTAAAAAGCAGAGCCAGAGCTCAGCTCCACCCACACTCTGACATCACTGCAGCCACTTGAGCAGACAAACATTTCTTAAAGTGACATTACCATGACACCTCCCCACAAGAGAAAAAAATAAACCATCAACTTCAAGGTGGTTTCATTTTTCACCTTTTCACTTTTCTTTAAGAAATGCAGACAGTAAATATACGTTTTTGTTTAAGAAAAACAACACACGCAAACAGGCATAATAACATAGTCCATTTCAGTTCTTCTTCCTGTAACTCATCATCACATTCTTGACAAAGCATCGGCTATCACATTTTCTCATCCTGCCACATGTATTATTTTTAACTGAAATGGCTGTAACAATAAACTCCATCGAAACAATCCGGCATTGTTATTCCAGAATCGTGCCAAAAACGTCAGTGGATTATGATCAGTATAGATAATTGTCTCAGACGGATTGCTGGTCACATAAATTTGAAAATGTTGCAAAGTCAGCACCAAGCTCAAAGTCTCCTTCTCAATCGTGGAATACTTCTGGTGAGAATTCAATTTTTTTGAAAAATAACCAATAGGCCGCCTTGTAGAAGCACCGCACCTATGCCCACATCATTCGCATCAACAGCCACTTTGAATGGTTTTGTGTAATTTGGGATTGCTAACACAGGAGCAGTGGTTAACACAGCCTTCAGGCCATCAAATGCCTGTTGACACTCCGATGTCCACTGGAATTTGTTGCGCTTCTTCAGCAAGTCCGTCAGTGGAGCAGCCACACTGCTGAAATAGGGGCTGTTTAGCACAGGGCTAAATCGCTGGCTTTGAAAGCAGACCAAGGCAGGCCAGCAGCACGGTTCAATTCCCGTAACAGCCTCCCCGAACAAGCCCTGGAATGTGGCGACTAGGGGCTTTTCACAGTAACTTCATTGAAGCCTACTTGTGACAATAAGCGATTTTCTTTTCATTTCATTTCAGTACAAATTTCCGGTAAAATCCACTCGTACTCAGACAACGCATTATTTCCCGTCATGTCGAGGGCACCGGAAACTCCCCAATAACTTTTATTTTCACATCCCGTGGGACCATTTGACCCTGTCCAATTGTATGGCCAAGGAAAGCGTCTTGGGCGAGGTTCACTTTTGGCTAGGTTTATCACTAAACCCGCCTCCTGAAGTCGATCTACTAACTTCATCAAATGCTTCAAATGTTCTGTCCATGTCTGGCTGAAAATTACCAGATCGTCGATGTATAACTGCACAATTGGGTAATCCTGAAACGACTTTGTTAGTTAACCGTTGAAATGTGGCTGGGGCGTTTTTCATGCCAAACGAAATAACTCTGAATTGGTATATACCATCTGGAGTCACAAAAGCTGAAATCTCCTTCGCCCTGTCGGATAAAGGTACCTGCCAGTAATCTTTAAGTAAACCCAATTTGGAAATAAAAGCGGATTGTCCCACCTTCTCAATGCAATCCTCCAAGCGTGGGATAGGATAAGAGTCCATTCTTGTAACTGCATTAACCTTTGATTGTCCACACACAACCGTTAGATACCGTCTGGTTTTGGTGCCATCACGATGGGTGAGCAACCCACTTCAATTATGCCATTTTTAAGCATACTTTCAATATCTTTGTTAACCTGTGCCAATTTTAAAGGGTTAACTCTATATGGATGCTGTTTAATTGGAACAGCATTTCCCACATCTACATCATGATTAGCCATTTTAGTACTTCCCAATTTATCTCCACAAACTTGCCTATGTGATATCAATAACTCTTTCAGGTCAGTTTGTTTTTTCTCTGGAAGGTAACTCAACAATTTATCCCAATTTTTAAGAACATCCTCGTTTTCCAATTTAATTTGAGGTATGTCAAATTCACAGTCATCTGGATTTGGTTCGTCACTTTGAGTTAGAATCATTAAAACCTCCTCCTTTTTCTCTCCTTCCCTTTCAAAGTACCTTTTAAGCATATTCACATGACATACTTGGTGAGTTTTCCTTCTATCTGGCGTTCTTACCATATAATTCACCTCACTTAATTTCCTTTCAATCTGATAAGGTCCACAAAACCTTGCTTTTAAAGGTTCACCTACCACTGGAAACAATACTAAAACTTTATCTCCACAGGCAAAACTACGAACTTTGGATTTCTTGTCCGCTACCCGTTTCATCACTTGTTGTGCAACTTTTAAATGTTCTCTAGCCAATTCACCTGCTCTATTTAATCGTTCCCTAAAATTTGACACGTAATCCAATAATGTAAGTTCTGATTTCTCACTCACCAATTTTTCCTTAACCAATTTAAGTGGTCCTCTTATCTCATGACCAAAAATTAGTTCAAAAGGACTGAAGTTGGTTGACTCATTAGGTGCATCCCTAATTGCAAATAGTACGAATGGAATTTCTTTATCCCAATCCTCTGGATAATCTGGACAATAAGCACTCAACATTGTCTTTAATGTCTGATGCCACCTTTCTAATGCCCCCTGCAATTCTGGATGGTACGCAGTTGATATAAATTGTTTTATTCCTAAGCTATCCATGACTTCTTTGATTAACCTTGAGGTAAAATTTGATCCTTAATCTGATTGTATTTCTGTGGGTAGTCCATATCTAGTAAAGAATTTAAGTAACTCCTCCATAATCTTTTTAGCTGTAATATTACGTTCTGGAATGGCCTCTGGAAACCTAGTAGACGCATCCATTATAGTCAAAAGATATTGATTCACACTTTTCGTTTTAGGAAGCGGTCCTAAGCAATCAATTAGGACCCTTGTAAAAGGTTCCACAAATGCCGGAATGGGTATTAAGGGCACTGGTTTTATCACTGCTTGAGGTTTCCCTATCACCTGTGACATGATTGACAAAATTTAACTGCATCTTTATGTAGTCCAGGCCAATAAAAATGTTTTTTTACATTAGCTTGAGTTTTCCTTACTCCCAAATGACCTCCCACTGGTACCTCATGTGCTACTCACAACACCTCCTTTCCAAACCCTACCGACAATACTACTTGATGCACTTCTGCCCACTTTTCATCCGCCTGCATATGTAAAGGTCTCCATTTTCTCATCAAGACATCACTTTTACAGTAATAACACTCTGGTATACACTCAGATTCCTCTTCCGTGTATGCTTTCTGATACATCCGGTTTATTTCTACATCTTTCTGTTGTAACTCCGCCAATTTTCCTGAACTAAAAATATCCACCTCATCCTCCACCTGTTCTTGTTCTTTTTCAACCATCTGATCAAAAATCGTTTCTGATAATTGCACCTCAACTTTATCTTCACTCTTTGATTTCTCCTCTTGTCTTAACCTGTGACTTTGCGACCTTGTTACTAATCTGGAAAAATCCCAAGATACTCGTCCTTCAACACTTCAGTTGTCTGGTTTTTCACTGGCTTATCAACCACAGTAGGCATCACTCCCACCTGCGATTCAGCTATATCATTACTCAAGATAACTGTATTCCTGGACAAGATAGTTTCTCTATTACTCCTACTACCACTTCACCACTCTTCACTGGACTTTCCAACCTTATCTTATATAATGGAACACTACTCTTCTCACCCTGAATTCCACATATTACCACCTTTTCTGGCAATATTCCTCCCAAACTACATAACTCCTCATCTCTTACCATCAAAGATTGACTAGCTCCCGTATCTCTTAAAATTGTGACTGCTTTACCTGCGCCTCCTGATACACATAAGTAAACTTTACCCACACAAGTAAATTCTTTAAAGAGATCTGGCACCTTCTTATCAATCACCTCTTGATCAGGCTGTACAATCATTTGCACCTCCTTCGCTTCACTTGGGCTTTCATTTACCACTTTAACAAACCTCAGTCTTATCCTGTTTTACCACATCAGCCTTCCCAGTGCTTTTCTTCAACCACCAATACTGTGACTTTACATGGCCTAGTTTATTACAGTGAAAGCATTTGAAACTTTTCATGTCTCTTCCACCCTCCTGGATTCCTTTTTTAATCTGAGGTACACACTTCTTATTATCTCCCATCAGATCACCTTTACCTTTCCCACTTGAGTATTTCTCATGTCCCCAGTTTCTATCCCTCACAGGCTGAAACTGATGTCAGAAACCAAGCTTTGATTTATGAACTAATTCATAATTATCTGCCATTTATGCTGCTAACTTCACAGTTTTAATCCTCTGCTCTTCCACATGAGTTCTCACTACATCAGGAATTGAATTTTTAAACTCCTCCTAAAATATAATTTCTCTGAGAGCTTTATACGTTTGGTCAATTTTGAAAGCCCTTATCCACCTATCAAAATTACTCTGTTCGATCCTTTCAAACTCCATGTATGTTTGACCAAATTCTTTCCTCAAATTTCTAAACCTTTGTCTGTAGGCTTCAGGCACTAGTTCACATGCACCTAAGATGGATTTTTTCACCTCCTCATACGTCCCAGATACCTCCTCCGATAGTGATGCAAACACTTCACTAGCCCTACCTACCAGCTTTGTTTGAATCAGTAATACCCACATGTCCATGTCCTGTGGCCATTTCATTTGTTTAGCTACCTTCCCAAATGAAATGAAAAAGGCTTCTACCTCCTTCTCATCAAACCTTGGCATTGCGTGGACATATTTAAATAGATCCCCACCAAGCCTTTGACTATGACGCTCTTTCTCACTATCGTCATCACTATCCTCCAACTGTACATTTCCCTTTACGTCCGCCAATTTGAATTGACTGTCATGTTCATGGCCATTTTCTGAAGTTCAGACTCTGTCTCTTTATCTTTTTCCCTGATCTGTATCTTCCTTTCTCTTTCCTTTTGTTCTGCTATGGCTATTCTTTCTGTTCTCCTTTCTTCTCTCCCTTTTTCTTTTTCCTCTCTATCTCTTTTTTTTCCTCTCTCTCTCTTTCGTATTCAAGCTGCTTTAATTCTTTCTTATGTTCCATTTGTTTAATTTGTAACTGGAGTTTTGCCATTTCCAATGAGTCAAACCGTATCTCAGGCAATTTTAAATGTCTAGCCACCACCATAATTACCTCACCTTTTCGCATTTTGTCAGGTAATAATAACTGCAATGTTTTTGCCAACTCTAAAAGCCTAGTTTTAGTCTCTGTCCGTAAGGTACTGCGTGTGACCGTCTCCACCCCCAAAAACATCAGAGCCATTGTCCACAACACACTCCCTACTTAAACTGAAATACCACACCTGAAAAGCAACCACAATATGCTCACCCCTCACTGTCTTTAAGTTCACTAAGCCAATCCAATAGATATACTTTTATCCCCCTCGAGCCCCCAATTTGTTATGGGCCAGGGTTTAGAGAACCCCAAAGTGTATCATGGAGTTCACCTGACCCATGACTTTTACTAGTTGTTGTATGGGGAGCACACGGCCCACTCTACAGATGTGGTGCAGCAGAAATTTAAAAGTAATTTTTAAAGCAATACAATGTTTATTCTTTGAACTCAGTTAATCTTTTGAAAACATACAGTGAACATCTTAGCACCCATCATTCAAATACACCCCCCCAAATAATACAACACTCTAAGTAATCCTTAAACTTTCTTTTCACCATCCATAAGACAAAAATCCTTTTTACAGAAGCACATCAGGTTTAAATTCTCTACTGAAAGCAGTTATCACTCTGAATTAACCAAATGATCTAGAGATCATCTTTGGATGGCAGAGAGATCGAAATTACACCTTCTTTGGCTGGCTTCAGCTCCAACACTAAAACAAAACCAAAAAACACAGACACACCCAAGCTTTTCCTCAAAGCGAAACTGAAAAGCAGAGCTAGAGCTCAGCTCCACCCACACTCTGACATCACTGCAGCCACTTGAGCAGACAAACATTTGTTAACGTGACAATCCCATGACACTGGGCAAATTGCATCCTATTATATCTTGTTAAATTAGTGTTACTGATGTTACTAGGAAAATACATGACAGCTTAAAATAGTGATGTTATCTATAGATACATAACTATTTTATGTTAACATGGCTCCTGGGGTCTGCACATTGTGGATATGGTGTGTTGGCATGGAAGGGTTAAGGGCAAGGGGTGGTGGGTTGGCATGGTTTAGCATGAGTTGGTACTTGGTTGGCACAGGGGCCTTAAAGAGCCATAGGAATATGTGTAACAGAAAGGATATGAGGGACTATGGGAGGAAGCAGAGGGGCGTGGGTTGGCATTGAGATTTTAGCAACTACGGGAGGGGTGGGCATGGGTTACCAGAAGGGATATGAGGGACCATGGTTATGTGTGGCGGCATGAGATGACCTACCTTGGGATGGATAGAGCATCGGTGAGGTTGTGGGGTATGAGGGCTGAAAAGCTGTTTTTTGATTTAATAATTTTTTAACTGAATTAGCAAGGTGCCAAAACAGAGGCAGGCCTTCCGCCCAGTCTGTCACCACAATGGGCAGCCTCTCCATTCATGGTGGGGAGGTGGGCTTGACACCCCCCCCCCCCAATTAAAATTGGAACTGCAGGCCATCACCGTTAAAGGTTGGGAATTCTCCTCTCGCTAGGCACCAAATCTAGAAGCAAAGATCTGGACCCAAGTTCCTTCAAATAACTCAGATCTATGGTCGTCTCTTCTCTGCACTGTTGCCAGTGCTTGAATATTTATTTTGTGTCGCTATGAACAGAAATGTAGTATACAAACTGTGGTCAGATGAAAAGAGAACTGTATGATTTGATCAGGACTTTTTCTGATTATAAGGAGGGGAGGAAGATCTTCCTTTATAAAGTGACTTTCTTGACTTCAGAACACTCCAAAGCACTTTACATGCATCCAATTAAGTACTTGTGAAGTGTAGTGACCATTGTAATGGCAGTCAATTTGTGTACAACAGTGTCACACTGACAGAATGCCATAATGGCCAGATAATCTGTTTTTAGGTGTTGATTGAGGGTTACGTATTGGCTAGGAAATGCAGGAGAATTTCCCTGCACTTATTAGAAATAGTACAATGGGATCTTTTAACTAGGATGGTAAACAGGGTTTTGGCCTACCTGAAAGGCATATCCGACAGTGCAGAGCTTCATTTGGTCCCACACTGGAATGTCTAGATTTTGTGCTGACATGCCTGGAGTTGTACTTGAACCCAAAACCTTCTGACTTAGAACCATGACTGGCATGCTTATGTTCAAATCAGCTGTGCAAGATGTAAACAAATATACATTTTGTCTGTGAATCCTTTACAGTTACCACAGTTGCTGTTCATTAAAAGTGCAAACAGGAACTTTGTTTTGAGTTCAATTTTTGGACCACTCACCTGATCCACTGGAAATTCTAACTCCAAATCTATAGTGCTTAATATGAGCCAAAATGATAGGTCAAATCATGCTCATCAGTGCTTATGAAAAGCAAAATGTTGTATCTTAATTCCTGTAGCGTTCAATCCTGCTTTTTATCCATCCACCTACTTTTTAAAAGAATCAACCAATAAAGGACTGTGTGCTTTTAATAGCAGTCTGACCTGTTGTGACTTCTTCAAGTACAACTTTATATATTTTTGTTTAACCTAAAGAGGGATTCAACAACTTGTGGCTCCCTTGGTTCTGATATGCGGATCCTGCGCAACCGCGAAATGAAATGAAATGAAAATCGCTTATTGTCACAAGTAGGCTTCAAATGAAGTTACTGTGAAAAGCCCCTAGTCGCCACATTCCAACGCCTGTTCGGGGAGGCTGGTACGGGACTTAAACCGTGCTGCTGGCCTGCATTGGTCTGAACGCACCCTTTAAACACTGACTGAATGAGGTTTCAGAAAATTGTTCCTCCCAATATGGTTTCCAACGCAGAAACTCATCAACTATCCAAACTCTTGCTTGCTGAATGCTTCACCATCAAAAAAGGGTCCATCCAATCACATGGGTCAACAGACACATGAATCAACCGCACACCACACTCACCCTGGCTCTGGTGAGAAAATGGCACATTCTGATTGGTCAGGGTATTCTGAGTCTGATTGGTCGGCATGAATGAGCTAGCCCTCGGCGATTGGGTGCAATTAGGATGATGATGATGAGCCAATCGTAGCATGAGAATTCTTGATGGTACATGCAGGCAGGCACATGAATGAACAAAAGAGTGCACTCACCCTGGCCCTGTGGTGCTAAGGCTGTGTTGGTGAGCACGTGCGTCGTGTGCAAGCAGGCACATAATCATTGAAGGGACAAACTTATTCTGAGGGTGCTTTGAAAACGACTGCAAAGAAGAGAAGAATTGAAGAGGAAAATTGAGAATTTCAAGATGAATGGACTGATTCATTCGCATTCATCCCAAATTTGGCTGGCCTCACTGCGTGTCTCGTTTGCAGTGAGAAATTCGCCAACACCAAGGAATCAAGTCTTGAGAGGCATTTCACTTCAAGGCACAGTGCCTCCACCGGACGTTATACAGCTGGACGAGCCTGATAAAAATGCAGCGCAGGAATTCAGGAGCAGGGCAGATAAATCTTGGACAAGTTCACTAAATGGCGAAATCATGAAAAGTACTACTTAGTACTTTTGTAGTAGCTCAAGAGATTGTGAAACAAGGAAAACTGTTCATAAATGGTGAATATGTAACAGAATGCTTTATCAAAGTCTCAGAGCAACTGTACAGTGATTTAAAAATATTTTAAATTAATCATTAAAAAATGTAAAGACATGCCTTTAACTGCGAAGACTGTGAGGGACAGAACAGTGAAAATTACCGTAGATATCACCAGCCAACCGATCGAGGATATAAATTCAGCTCCAGTGTGAAGCCAATTGAATGATGAAAGTTTACAGTCCTACTTGAAAATGAAAACAACAGCATGCTGGTCAGATAACTCCCCAAAAAGTTCATCAGCAGAAATTGCTTTAAAGAAATTGTTTTGTTTTTCATTTAAGGAAGTCGTTGATGTTAATTAAATAGCCTGTCTGGATGATTTAAACTTTTATTAACATTGTACTTTTTATTAACATTGTACTTAGTAACTTCTCGTCAAAATCTTTAAAATATTGTTGATAATCAAATGTTTTCCTTCACTGCTATTAATCTATTTCCATTTATGAGTATCAATAAAATGGCATAGAAATTCATAAATGCCTGTCCTGTTTTTTTAGTTGTATTAATGAACAGCATTGCAATATTGTGTTTTTGACTCCATTTTTTTAAATGGCTCCTCTTGTCATTAGGTTTACAGACCCCATACCTAACCTCTTGCATGGTTACACTCGTGATATGAATAATATTTATGTCACTTTAATACTGTACGTACCTGTTTGACACTGGTACCTGTGTAGATGGGTGCAAAGCTGATGGCTTTGACTCGTAGTGCCAAATCGACTTTGTTTTCTGGTTGTTAAGTCTTCAATTTGCTAGCATTGAAACGTTATTTCAAATTTTAACATCTGTAATGCTCCCATTTAACATCTGTAATGTGTTGTCAGCTGTTTACTAACATTAAACAGTTGAAATGCAAGTTTTTCCCCCTCTAAACTCTAAAGTTGAAAAGTTGTTTTCAAATACAGGTGAAAGATGCAAGTCCAGCACAGATTCTGCATTCACTACAACAGCTGAAATAGTGCGAGATTATTTTGTGACCTCAGTCAGAATTCCATTTGAGCAACTTCACTCCCCGCAGATATGGCAGCCTGACACACGTCAATTAATAAAAAAATCTCAATTATTTGATATATTTGGAACAAAGTTTATTTGGACCATTTGCTTTGAGTACGTTTATTATACATCACGATGGCCGCATTGTGGTTTTGCTACTGGACTGGTACAATCCACAGAAACAGCTGACAAACGCACCATAGCAGTTTGAGAGTCTGAATTCTGTTTATAGGAACAAAAAGGAAGTATCAGTGAATGTAACCACTTGTCATAAAACCCAGCTGGGTCACCAATGTTCTTTCAAGAGGAAACCTTTCTCCTTACCTGGTCTAGCCCAAATGTGCCTCTAGTCCGATACCGCGACTCTTAACTGCCCTTTATTCTGACCTAGCAATGTACTCAGTTCCATCAAACCATTGCCATTGATTCAGGGCGAAGACCCACCATCATCTCTCAGGACAGTGAGCGACGGACAGTAAACGCTGGCCTTGCCAATGATGAATTACAAAACTAGCCTTTTTTTTTCATTTGAAGAGTTCTGGAGAAGTTCAGTTTAATAGATCGACATGGTGCACACGAACTTGATAAAGTGCGCTTGGGTATGTCCCATGAAATTTAATAGATTATTAAATATTTTATTTACCAGTAAAATCATGATTTAAAAAGGCCGGCAGAAAATTTGCTTTGTGTCGCTGTGAAAATAAAATATTCACTTTCGTTGAATAAGTCACAGTCGAATTTAGAAAATGTGGTAGGTGCCAAATAGCAAAATCAAAAAGAAAGAAAGGTTTTTACTAATATTTTCACACTGAAAATTAATAAACGAGCATAGCATTATTGCAAAGAGGACGGGCTAAGCTTCTCTGCACTGGTTCCTGTTGAGTGACGTATAGACAGGTTAAATAAAGCCCCGCAGTCACTTTCAGCTTCAATTGTTGGTGCAGTACACTTGTGGAGTATCTTTTCATATCCTGTTTTTGATAACGTTTATGAAGTGTAAAAACACAATGTTGGAACTCATGTTTGAAACAGCAAGCAAGCTCTTTATTCTGGTTCTGAGTACGTATAAGTACATCTTATACCTGTATTTAACTATGGGCTTTGGAAGACCGACGGGTTGTGAGTAGCCACATGAGGAGATTTGACTTGCAGTTACGCTATCTTAATCATTGCTGAGTGTATTTCAGTTTGTACTGCTAACTAGTTTGAATGTCAATTGTATATATTAATTCCAATTGCGGGAAGAGGTATCGTCAGCAGATGGTCACGTAACGGCATGAATAGGTTTATATGTTTCTATTTCATTTGTAATCCCGTTGTATCGTGAATCTGGGCCACTCATGCATCAAACCCACGTGTGTGGATGTACACGCATCTCTTACCACTGAAACAATTTCGGTGACACTTTATTCAAAACAACATTTTTGTTGCATCTAATCCATCTGTTATTATGACTTCTCGGGTCATGTTTATTTCATACATTGTACCTCCTTTATTTAAGAAAGGTCAGTTTCCTATCCTGCTTAACAGAATCATAGCCAGAACCAAAATATCACGAAAAAGTTATTTTTTTAAAATACGATCTTTTGTTCCATTTAATTTTCACGAAGAGGACTTGTTTTTGGGAACACCTCTCTAACACTTGCCTTGTTTTATACTTGTGATGTAGAACGCATAGCCAATAGATTACTCAACCTTCCTGCCTCAGTTTAGAGTCAGTGGGAGTGAAACATTTCAGAACATTAAAGCTGGTAGAGAGCACAACAAGATTGGAGTCATGTTTCCAACCTTAAGTGAAGGATGGACGTCACGTACAAGTTCTATCCCGTAGATCAATAGATGAGCATGTTTATAGAAAGGACGAGCCTTCGGATTTAATATTTGTTTTGTAAAGATGAGAGACGTCAAAATAAGATCGTTCACATCGAAATGAAATCTTCGCCTTGCTGCGTTGTAAAAGTAGCTGAATTCTCATTTACACGGTCTTTACTTATATAATTGGATAGATGTCAGATATGTCAAGTTTACACGGGATGTGAGCTTTGCATGCAGTGCTGCAGACATCAGTTCGGTTACTTTTAGGCTCATGTTTTCACTTCTGTATAAATTTACATGTTGCATTTAACATTTACTTCCGGAACAATATTGCCAATAAGCCTTGTGTTGGTTTGGGATCTGAAATCTATAGCGGATCTAATATCGGATACGGAGTTGCTCCCTAATATCTGGGACTCAGGTGAAGGCAGGGCTGCCACTTCAGTCAATAGTAAGAAGTCTTACAACACCAGGTTAAAGTTCAACAGGTTTGTTTCGATGTCACTAGCTTTCGGAGCGCTGCTCCTTCCTCCGAAAATTAGTGACATCGAAACAAACCTGTTGGACTTTAACCTGGTGTTGTAAGACTTCTTACTGTGCTCACCCCAGTCCAACGCCGGCATCTCCACTTCAGTCAATGAATACAAGGCGACCAAAACGAATCGTGCGTATAGGACTCGAGGGTCGATGCAGATTCTGCATGGTCGCAGTAACCTCAGATCTGTAGAAAGAGTGTATGAAATCCAGTGTGCAGAATAGCGCGTGTGGGACGCAGTGAGCCTTTTCTAATTCAGCAAATCGTCTGTCAGAGCGCTCTGCTCTTCACCACCTTTACTGAAACACATGTGACAGAAGAGGAAAGTCATAAACAAGCTCGAAAGTACAAATTACACATTTTTTCCTCCGGTTCTTAAAATGTCCCTTGCCCGTGCAGTGATCCGGAAAACAGTAAAACAAAAATGTGCCCCCCCACCCCCCGCCCACCTTCGCCACACACACGAACCCACACACACACCCAACATTTCCCCTTTGCTAACTAATTACAGTATTTTAATCCTTCATTCTGATGAGAAGCGAGCCCTGAATGCGCGATCTCGATACCGCTCCACAAACGCAAACATCTGCCATCCTGTAAACCAAGTGCAAGCAACATTTGACTTTACATAACACGCTAGTAATTATATCCTGGACACGCTGCTGACAAAAAAAACGAAACAAAAAACCTACCTTTGGTCCGGGTGTCCTGAGTGTCTTGGGCTGCACGGTAGCACAGTGGTTAGCACAGTTGCTTCACAGCTCCAGGGTCCCAGGTTCGATTCCTGGCTTGGGTCACTGTCTGTGCGGAGTCCGCATGTTCTCCCCGTGTCTGCGTGGGTTTCCTCCGGGTGCTCCGGTTTCCTCCCACAGTCCAAAGATGTGCAGGTTAGGTAAATTGGCCTTAGGTTAGGTGGGGTTACAGGGTTAGGGTGGAGGTGTGGGTAGGGTGCTCTTTCCAAGAATCGGTGAAGACTTGATGGGCTGAATGGCCTCATTCTGCACTGTAAATTCTATGATTCTATAATTTGGACATATAATGGGAACATGGCATCATGACATCTTCCAAACCACAGCCTGAGTATGTACTCAGGATACTGGGCCAATGTTAATTTTTCCATAAATATACTTTATTGGGCAGCATGGTAGCATTGTGGATAGCACAATTGCTTCACAGCTCCAGGGTCCCAGGTTCGATTCCTGCTTGGGTCACTGTCTGTGCGGAGTCTGCACATCCTCCCCGTGTGTGCGTGGGTTTCCTCCGCGTGCTCCAGTTTCCTCCCACAGTCCAAAGACGTGCAGGTTAGGTGGATTGGCCATGATAAATTGCCCTTAGTGCCCCAAATTGCCCTTAGTGTTGGGTGGGGTTACTGGGTTATGGGGATAGGGTGGAGGTGTTGACCTTGGGTAGGGTGCTCTTTCCAAGAGCCGGTGCAGACTCGATGGGCCGAATGGCCTCCTTCTGCACTGTAAATTCTATGATTCTATGATCTAAAAGGATTTTCCACAACAGTTCAAATTGAACATTACTGAAAATGCAATGAAAATGCAAGTGCTTTTCACTCTGAGGTGGCTGAATATGATTGCAATTTCAGGTGACATTTACAATATATATTCTATAAAATAACCTCCAAGGAATTTTACACAGTTTCCAGCCCCTAGACCATCAACAACGTCCTTTCCTCATCGAGCTTTGGTGGTGCCTGCCCCTCAGCACCTAGTCCTGGACCTTGGAATGTGCCAGCCTCCATCTCTTTGCACTGGAAGACCAATACATTTTGGGCAGAACAAGAGTATCTTTTGCCAAGTTAATGGTCCTCCAGCAGCATTCAATGCTTATCTCAATATGCATCACTTGCAGTAGCCCATTGAGCACAGAGCCCTGCATCACAGAGCTGCTAGGGATGAACTTTGGCAAAAAAAACCTCCATCTCCTTCCATACTTTCTTTGCAAAGACACATTCCAGAAGGAGGTAGGTGACGGCATCTTTCCCACCACTGCCTCCTTGAGGTACTGGACCAATAATCTGTTTAGAGTTTAGAAGTATGAAAGGTGAATTAATTGAAACATATACAAATCTTAAGAGGCTTGACAGTGTAGATATTCAAAAGATATTTCTCTTGGCTGGGGAATCTAGGGCTAGGGGAATACAGTCTCAGAATAAGGTTTCAATATTTAGGACTCAGAAGAGGAATTTCTTTTCTCAAAGAGCCATGAAGCTTTGGAATTCTCTACCTCAGAGGACCATGGATATTCAATTGTTAATTATACTCCAGTCAGGAATCAACAGATATTTGAATAGTAAACAAAACAAGGCATGTGGAATAATGCAACAATGTGTAGTTGAGGTAGAAGGCCAGCCATGACCATATTGAATAATGGAACAGGTTTGAAGGGCTGTATGGGCTACTTTTATTCCTATTCCTTATGTTCTTAAGTGCCACATTTGGAGCATCACAATTCAACTTGACACATCAACTTAACCTGTCAAGTAGCAAACAAAAATTAAACCACTAATCTTAAAACTTCAAAAAGCTATCAATCAAAAATGGTCAGTCTGCAATATCTTTAAAGCCAGGCAAACTAATCAAATTGTTCAAATTATTCTTTGGAAGTTCCAGTGACATAAATTCTGTTCTGCTGAGTTGCAGTACTAAAAATCACATCTTCATCATAATGAAAATATCAAAGAAACCGACTTTTCAAAAACTAACATTGCATTACATCAGATGTTTAAATATGCTTGACAACAAGTTCAATCAGAGACCTGTATCTTTCTGAGAAGCCTTGTTTCTTTTTTATTTGTATAAAAAGGAGGCCAAAGCATTCAATATAGAGAATGGTATACATGCAGACATTCCGCATTGGAAATAGACTGCATACCATATCGGTAAGGGAACAGAAAGAGACATCCATTGTGGAATTCTCCCAACCCGCCCACAGTAGGAGCGGAGAATCCAGCGGGAGCCAAAAAGGTTGGAAATCCACCGGTGTAAAATCATGTTGCAATTCCCCCAAAGGTGGATTAATGACGGATTGGTCTTCCCACTGGTTGGTAGCTTGAATATCATTTGCATTCATTTGCACCTCATGAATACTCATTAAAACAGCTGATCACCACCATCCCATCAGGCGTTCCAATCTTGCATTAGGCCAGCATGAATTTACCTTGGTCTAAAACCAGATTGATAATGAAGGAAATAATCAATGCTGCCTGAGTATGCAAGAGACTACGAGGTGCATGGAACAACCTTTCTACATAGCGCTGCACTGCTGATGTGCTGTATATCATTCTGCTGGGATAGACTAGTTCCTGCCCTCCATCTCCATGCCGAGCTGGTCTTCATGTACAGCACCAAGCTGCTGGACCCACGGACCCTCCTGTGTTGCCGAGTCGGATCAGTTCAGCGCCTGGGGTTGGGGAGTATAGGGGTCTCCTTCCCCCATGCTACATATAAGTGTCAATCTGGACAGTACTGTGCTGCTGCCATGGCTTAGACCCTGAACCAACATAATTCATCTACCACAGACCAGGTGATGAACAGTATTCAGTACAAAACACTGAAATAACTTGGAACTTTCATTTCCCACTTGTCCCTGCAATGACTCATTCCAAAGCTAGATAGAGGAGCATTCAAACATGATGCGCGTGGACCACGTGATGTGAGCGCAAAAGCATCTGCGTTTTTGCGAACTCCGGATCTGCTCATCTTTCAGTCTTTATTTTAATCCTTCTGCACATTTGTTTTGTCTTTTCTTGATCTGTATGGTTAACGCAATGTACCAATAGTTGTCGGTCGGTGTTTCATCTTTACTGAGTCGAGTTGAAAAGCCTTAATCCTCATTGACTCGTGATGGCCGGAAGAAATTAGGGTGGGGCCCTGTCTTTGATCGCGCAACTGCTTTTGGGAGGATTCTCACCCTGATGGTACAGTGTTCACCGGCGGATGGTGGCTACTAACGATTAAGTTAATCTGTCTGAATGGCTTGACTCTGCAATACGCGACATCAAAACACAGTTTCAGGGGTTGCGAAGTAACTTTATGAAGGCAGTGGCGGTGCATGAGGATGTTCTTGCGAAAGAGAAAGCATTGTCCTTGGTGGAAGCCTGCGTCTGTATGATTGAGGTCCTGTTGCATGGCCTAGGTTGTTGACTGCCTGGGACCGGGGGAGTTGGCAAGCTGGAAGTAATGAAGCTCGTGTTCCGATCATTTAAATCCTTAGAAGATCCTGAAGCTCTCTGTTATAGATCCTGCTTTATCCTTGATATCGACTTTCTTTATTCGCCAGTGGAGTGATCTTTTATCCTGATGATTACCTCACTCCTCAGTTGTGATCCTAGACTCGCTGATAATCATAATGTTGGCTGTTAATGTTGTTATTCCATCTGGGGTGAAGGGAAGGGAATTATTTGGAGGTGATGTTGTGCACAAAACAACATCTTTATCCTATTGTATCCTGGGGGGGGGGGGGGGGGACAATGAGCAGAGCCGGAGTGGGCTGATGGATGTAGAGTGTGGGTGGTAAGGTTAGTTTTGTTCTCGCTGTGTCCCAGTAGTCAGATCTAATCCTTTTCTTTTTCTGCGCTTAGTCTTCTTTGAGCCCAGGCAGACTGTGTTTTATCCTGTTGAGGACAGGGGTTTGTGAGCTCCCCTTTAGTGGGGAGTGGGTCATTTATCCTGAATTTGGTCTCCTTCTAGGACTGTTCTATTGCTGTCAGACCTTTTGTGGTGAGGTCGGCCTTAACATCCTCTATTTTTGGTGGTAGGGGTATATCTGGTGGGGTGGTCTGTCTCGGGAGGGTTTCTTTAGGTGCCGTATTTCACACAGGACCAGAAAGCCTAGCCTTTGTGGGGTGTAGGACAGGGAGGACATGGTAGTCCTAGGGGCTAATTCTTTCATGTCTTTATTCTTGTAATGGCGCTGGGCTAGGCCAGGCCCAGTGTTGTGGTCATTAAGCTGTTGCTCCTCGGGTGGTGTCCCCTCACTTGGGGGTGCCATGGGGGTCCCGAGGTAGTTGATCCACAATCGGAGAGATGTTGAATTGGCATAGTTTGAAGGTAGAGCACAGTCTTTAACCTTGGTTAATTCCTCTTAAGAGTTAGAAGAGCCCATGTGACAATTGGTTGGCCGGTCTTTGTTTTGTGGTAATATGGTGGATCTGAGGGGTTCGTTCTGACAGTTCTTGTTCTTCTTAATTTTTCGTTGGACTTTATGGCGTGCTAAACGTGTTACCTATATTTCTCTTAGTTTTGATGTTGTTGCGGTTGCGAGCTCGTGGTGATAGTATTGGAAGGTGGGCCTTGGAAGGTGGAAGGTGGCATGGACAGGAACATATCGATTTTTGTTGGTTTTTGGGTGGCTGAATCTATTGGAGGCTGCTCTGATGGTTCCCACTCCTCCTGGTGCGGGATTATCCCTTGTCTCTAAAACTGAGACCAAGCCATTTTCCTCTTGAGTCTTGGGCCTTGACCTCAAGGTTGCCTTTTGTCCTTTTAGGGGGGGCGCGGTGTTGGCATTTTGATGATGTTTCGTCCTTGGACCTCGGCTGGCAGATGGGGTTGTAGGGGCTCAGTGTTTTGCTCTTGACTCTTGTTCTTGTTCTTTTTTATCTTCTCTATGAGAGACCCTGAGTTGTTAACATGGGTCTGGTAGTGCCAGTCCTCTCCTTGAATATGTCTTTTGCCATCTCAAGTGTGAGGATGGCTGCCTGTTCTGGCCCAAGTTTGGAGAAGAGTTCAATTTGTGCTGCAAGAGTTAACCAAATTCTCTTTAGTACTGGGGTCCTCAGGTATTATTTTATTCTTCTGTCATTTTGATTTTAAGCTATGGGTGTGCTGTAGGTCCAAATTATTGCCTGTTTGTTTGCAGAAGGGTCATTTATCCGTGGTGGGAACCTGTTGGGGATTTTGTCCCTGATTCATCCGGTCTTGTTGTTCCTAACACTGTAATTATTGTTGCTTTGGGTTGTCCCTGTTGTACATTGACACCTGTAGCTGCCTTTTTGCTTTTGCTTGTTTTGTGTAAAAATTGAAAAATTCTCGGGCAGCATGTGGCGCAGTGGTTAGCACTGGGACTGCGGCGCAGAGGACTCGGGTTCAAATCCCGGCCCTGGGTCACTGGCCGTGTGGAGTTTGCACATTCTCCCCAAGTCTGCATGGGTTTCACCCCCACAACCCAAAGATGTGCTGGTCAGGTGAATTGGCCACACTAAATTGCTCCTTAATTGGAAAAGAAAAATAATTGGGTACTCTAAATTAAAAAAAAAAAATTGAAAAACTCGACTAAACAGGTGTTTAAACAAAACATGACACGTGGGGTCCTAAACCAATAGTTACACTACATGGGCACCAACCCAATTAATGAGCTAGAAGTCAGAAGCATTTTTGCTACTCCATTAGGAGGAGTTAAAAATCAACATAGCAGAATGATGAAACAATCTAGGATTTCTTTGTATGGTTATTTAGATGGTTGACCAATCAATCCAAATGAGAATGTCATTTGAATCTAGCATTGTGGGCCCACATATAGGACAGGGTGGCATGTGTGCCTGCTTCTGCCAACGTATATACCTGGTTCATATGCCTACCATATTTCTGTGCATGTAGGGACTTTAGAAAGGTAAGGATTTAAAAAAGTAATAACTTAAGTGAAGGAACATATAACCAAGGATTTTATTTACTTGGAAAAGTGGACACAGCCATTGAACTGAATTTTGAGAACTCCACTGACAAATTCCAATGGTGCAGGAGGTGGTTTTGGCTGGCCAAACAGTTCTTTTACTCATGCCCGTTCAGTACTAACATCAATTTGGGGAGACGTATGGGAAGAAGGTGTACCCAAAGATTCCCATAAATCCTGCCAAATATGTAAACTATGCATGTTTACTGGAAGGTAGCAGATACTGCCATTGTCCAGGTTGTAGTTAGGTATCGTGGATTTACCAGCACTGCATAGCAAAGTGAAATTTTGCCTTACTGGAGGATTCCTGGGATTAGGCAACATTGTTGTGTAGCCCTTGAAACATAGAAATATAATATACAAGGACGATAATCAGCTTATTCTGGCTTCAAAAAGTTCTGATATTTTGAAAACTCCTATTATGTCCACCTTAATATTCTCTGTTCTAATAAAATCAATCACTTCTGTGCTGACAACAGGTCATTAATTAACCCAATGTTTCTCTCCTCAGTCTCCTGCTGAGGGCTGTAAGCATTTTCAGTTTTTATGCCAGCTTTTTGAGTGCATACCATAACTTCCATTTTTGGAGGCATTCTAGAAGAGCCTACCCATACTCCACCTAATTGTCTTCCTATAATGGAGCAACCAGAAGAGCACGCAATGCTCCAACTGTGGCCAAACCAGTTCCTTGTGCAAATTCAATCTCATTTCCTTCCTTTTATTTATAAAACCTGAAATTCTATTTCTCGTTTTTAGCAATTTTACAGGCAGCCCCACGATTAAAGATCCAGGTACTGACACTCTTAGATCTTACTTTCCCTTAACTCTGTCAAAATATGCCTTTCATTATTCTTTTTCCCAAAATACACTACTTTACATTCCTCTGCATTGAACTGTGATGGAAGCAGTGTTGATGATAATATTCAATAGGAAATCAGAGATATACTTTAAAAGTAAAAAACGAATTATAAAAACATTTTAAAATGGAGCAGAAATGGGCTTTTCCGGCCTGCTCTTGCCATTCAATAAGGCCAGGGCTGATCTATTGTGTCCTGAACTTTGCTTATCTGCCTGTCCTCCATTACCCTTGACTCCCTTATACATCAAAACTCTTTATGCTGGTTGATTGAAAACCCAGGCTTTTAAAAGGATTATCTCAGCAGAGGATTCTGTTTTGACAACTAGACAATGTCTTAATGTTTAGTTGCACAAGAGTAAGAGCAGTGAAGTGTTTGAGGCCTCTACTATTGATGCTTTAATATTCTGTTTGATTCACACTTTTATAAAATTATATGGAAAGTTATTTTTCCAAAAGAAGATTTGTGAATGGTTGCTTTCTTTTCAGAGCAGTTCCACCCATGTCTAAATTATCTTGATCACCAGTAAAATGATGGAATGGATCATCAACAATGCTATTAAGCTGCTCTTGCTTAGCAATAACTTGCTCACTGACGCTCAGTTTGGGTTCCGCCAGGGTCACTCAGCTCCTGACCTCATTACAGCCTTGGTTCAAATGTGGAAAAAAGAACTGAACTCAAGAGGTGAGGTGAGACAATGATCATTTCCAACAAGAGAGAATCTAACCATCGTCCCTTGACATTCAATGGCATTACTTGAATCCCCCACTATCAACATACTGGAGGTTTTTATTGACCAGAAACTGAACTGGACTCGCCATATAAATACTGTGGTGACAGAAGCAGGTCAGAGGCCAGGAATCATGTGACAAGTAGCTCAACTTCTAACTCCCCAAAGCCTGTCCACCATCTACAAGACATAAGTCAGGAGTGTGATGGAATACTCTCCACTTGCCTTGATGAGTGCAACTCCAACAACATTCAAGAAGCTCAAAGATGTGCAGGTTAGTTGGAATGGCCATGATCAATATGGGATAGGCAGTGGGCCTAGGTAGAGAGTATTTTCAGAGGGTCAGCACAGACTCGATAGGCTGATTGGCCTCCTTCTGCACTGTAGGAATTCTATGGATCTAACATCCAGGACAAAGCAGCTTGCCTGATTGGCACCCCAACTACAAACATTCATTCCCAACGACACATAGTAGCAGCAGTGTTGTATCACCTACAAAATGTACTGATGGAACTGTGGTAAACACCACTGGTAACACATTGCATGTATTACGGTACCGCCATTGTATTACAGGTACCACAGTAAATCCCAGCCTGCTGGCTCCTCCCAGCAGGCGATGTATAAAAGTGTATGCGCTCCTGCACTGCTCCCATTGTGGTTCCAGCTGCAGGAGGCACAACATTTTGTGCAATAAAGCCTCGATTGTTTCACCATTCTCGTCTCGTGGTAATTGATGGTACATCAATTTATTGCACAAGATTTTAAAAGATGAACATCCTAATCAAGCCTGATCGCCTGGAGCTGAGCCCTCACGCAGTCAACGCCACGTCCACCTTTGACCACTGGCTAGCCTGCTTTGAAGGCTACCTCAGAGCAGCCACTGGAGAACTTTCGGACCCACAGAAGCTCCAAGTCCTCTACTCACGAGAGAGGCCTCAAGTTATTCCCCTCATCCGGGATGCGTCCACCTACACAGAAGCGATGAAGCTACTAAAGGGACACTACATTAAGTCAGTGAATCAAGTGTACGCCAGGCACCTCCTGGCCACGAGACGGCAACACCCGGGGAGACTTTGGACGATTTCTTGCGGGCTCGACAGATTCTCGGTAGGAATTGTGACTGCCAGGCAGTTTCGGCAGTCCAACACACCAAACTACTAATCAGAGACACTTATGTCACGGGCATTAAGTCTACGTACGTTCGCCAGCGACTATTGGAAGGGGGTACGCTCGAACTTGCAGGGACTGTGCAGCTTGCTAATTCCCTAGAAGTGGCCTCCCGTAATCTGGAGGCCTACACCTCAGACCGGCGGCACCCTCGTGGGCATCGTGGGCCCCACCAACTGCCAACTCGAGTACACTGCCAGCCTGCGCCGCGCGGCAGCCAGCCAACTCCGGAGGGCCCAAAAGTTATTTTTGTGGCCAGAGCAAACATCCCAGACAGCGCTGCCCGGTACGGTGCGCGACCTGCAACGGGTGCGGGAAGAAGGGCCACTTTGTTTCCGTTTGCCAGGCCCAGTCGGTCGCCGCTGTTTCCAGGCCAGGCATTACTACACTCCCCACGTGTGATCCAGGGGCGCTGCCATCTTCTCCGCCACAGGCCACGGGTGGCCCGTGGGTGCCGCCATCATCGGCGCTATTTTGCACCGCGCCTCGGGACCCCTGCTCGTCTGGCCGTTCGCTGCCCACTGATACCTCCGCCACCACTGATCAGCCCGGGACCTCCCAACATCTTCCGTAGCTCGTCTCCATCACCCTTGATCAGTCTCGGCCCTGCAACCTCGCGACTGCTACGACGACGGTAAAGATCAACGGGCACGAGACGACCTGCCTCTTTGACTCCGGGAGCACAGAGAGTTTCATCCATCCTGCTACGGTCAGGCGCTGCTCCCTCCCGGTACACCCCGTCACCCAGAAAATCTCCCTGGCCTCCGGATCCCATTCTGTGCAAATCCGGGGGTACTGTGTCGCGAACCTCACCGTTCAGGGCGTAGAGTACAGCAACTTCAGGCTCTCCGTCCTCCTCCATCTCTGCGCGGCCCTGTTACTAGGTCTTGATTTTCAATGCCACCTCCAAAGCCTTACTTTGAAATTCGGCGGACCCCTGCCCTCCCCTCATCGTCTGCGGCCTCACGACCCTTAAGGTTGATCCACCTTCACTTTTTGCAAACCTCACCCCGGACTGTAAGCCCGTCGCCACCAGGAGCAGTTGGTACAGTGCCCAGGACAGGACCTTCATCAGGTCGGAGGTCCAACGGCTTCTGCAGGAAAGGATCATAGAGGCCAGCAACAGCCCCTGGGGAGCTCAAGTGGTGGTAGTGAAGACTGGGGAGAAGCACAGGATGGTTATTGACTACAGTCTGACCATCAACCGGTACATGCAGCTCGATGCGTTACCCCTCCCACGCATATCTGACATGGTCAATCAGATTGCGCAGTATCAAGTCTTCGAAACTTGAAGTCCGCCTACCACCAGTTCTACATCAGCCCGTAGGACCGCCAATACACTGCATTCGAAGCAGATGGCCGCCTCTATCATTTCCTTAGAGTTCCCTTCGGCGTCACCAATGGGGTCTCGGTCTTCCAGCGATAGATGGACCGAATGGTTGACTAGTATGGGCTGTGGGCCACCTTCCCGTACCTAGATAATGTCACCATCTGCGGCCATGACCAGCAGGACCACGACGCAAACCTCCAAAAATTCCTCCACACCGCCAAACTCCTTAACCTCACCTACAATAAGGAGAAATGCATGTTCCGCACCAACCGCTTAGCCATCCTTGGCTACGTAGTGGAAAATGGAGTCCTAGGGCCCGACCCCGACCGCATGCGCCCCCTCCTGGAACTCCCTCTCCCCCACTGCTCCAAGGCCCTGAAACGTTGCCTGGGGTTTTTCTCATATTACGCCCAGTGGGTCCCTAATTAAGCGGACAAGGCCCACCCACTCATTAAGTCCACAGTTTTTTCTCTGACGGCTGAGGCCCGCCAGGCCTTCAACCACATCAAGGCGGACATCGCCAAGGCCACGGTCGACGAGTCCTTCCCCTTCCAAGTGGAGAGCGATGCATCGGACGTGGCTCTGGCCGCCACCCTCAACCAGGCGGGCAGACCCGTGGTTTTCTTTTCCCGCACGCTCCATGCCTCCAAAATTCGGCACTCCTCTGCCGAAAAGGAAGCCCAAGCCATTGTGGAAGCTGTGCGACATTGGCGGCATTACCTGGCCGGCAGGAGATTCACTCTCCTCACTGACCAATGGTCGGTTGCCTTCATGTTTAACAATACGCGGGGCAAAATCAAAAATGACAAGATCTTGAGGTGGAGGATCGAGCTCGCCACCAATAACTATGAGATCTTGTATCGCCCGGGGAAGCTCAATGAGCCCCCAGATGCCCTGTCCCGCGGTACATGTGCCAGCGCACAGGTGGACCAACTCCAGGCTCTCCACAATGACCTCTGCCACCTGGGGGTCACCCAGTTCTTCAATTTTGTCAAGGCCCGCAACCTGCCCTACTCCATTGATGAGGTCAGGACTGTAACCAGTGACTGCCAAGTCTGCGCAGAGTGCAAGCTCTACCGGCCAAATAGAGCGCACCTGGTGA
The DNA here is from genome assembly GCF_047496885.1 of Scyliorhinus torazame. Lineage (NCBI taxonomy): Eukaryota > Metazoa > Chordata > Chondrichthyes > Carcharhiniformes > Scyliorhinidae > Scyliorhinus > Scyliorhinus torazame. The sequence continues at coordinate 151,804,358 of NC_092721.1, read as the reverse complement.
AGGCCTCCCGCCCCTTTGAGTGCCTCAGCATGGACTTCAAAGGGCCCCTCCCCTCCACCGACCGCAACGTGTACTTCCTCAACGTAATTGATGAGTACTCCCGGTTCCCTTTCGCCATCCCATGCCCCGACATGACTTCCGCCACGGTCATCAAGGCCCTGCACAGCATCTTCACCCTGTTCGGTTTCCCCACCTACATGCACAACGATCAGGGATCCTCCTTCATGAGTGAAGAGCTGCGTCAGTTCCTGCTCAACAAGGGCATCGCCTCGAGCAGGACGACCAGCTACAACCCCCGGGGAAACGGGCAGGTGGAGAGGGAGAACGGGACGGTCTAGAAGGCCATCCTGCTGGCCCTTCAGTCTAGAAATTTCCTGGTCTCCCGCTGGCAGGAGGTCCTCCCTGATGCGCTCCACTCCATCCGGTCGCCCCTGTGCATCGCTACGAATGAGACCTCTCACGAACGTGTGTTTGCCTTCCCTAGGAAGTCCACCTCCGGTGTCTCATTCCCAACATGGCTGACAGTTCCTGAACCCGTCCTCCTCCGGAAGTATGTGCGGAGCCATAAATCGGATCCCTTGGTTGAAAAATTCCACCTCCTCCATGCAAACCCACAGTACACCTACGTGGCACACCCCGACGGGCGTCAGGACACAGTCTCCCTCCGGGACATGACACCCGCTGGGTCCCCACCCACAACCCCCGACCTGATACCACTCCCCCCCCCGGTTGCCTCGTTCACCCCTGCGCCACCCACCCTCCCACCAGGAAACCTCACCGCAGCCCCCACCCCAGCAGGATCCGTCCCCCCATTGGATCCACTAAGGGGTGATGAAGGAGAGGACAACACGCTCCGGAGTCGCAGGTGACCACGTCGGCGCCCACATCACCACCAGGACTGAGGCGATCGCAGTGGAGGGTCAGAGCCCCCGACAGACTCAATCTGTAATGTTTTTTTCACCCCCGCCGGACTTTTCTTAAACAGGGGGTGAATGTGGTAAACACCACTGGTAACACATTGCATGTATTAAGGTACTGCCACTGTATTACAGGTACCACAGTAAATCCCAGCCTGGGAGGTTCCTCCCAGCAGGCGACGTATAAAAGTGGATGCTCTCCTGCGCTGCTCCCATTCTGGTTCCAGCTGCAGGAGGCACAACATTTTGTGCAATAAAGCCTCGATTGTTTCACCATTCTCGTCTCGTGGTAATTGACGGTACATCAGGAACTCACCAAAGCTCCTTAGACAGCACTTCCAAACCCATGACCACTACCATCTAAAAGCAACAGGACAGCAGACACATGGGAACACAACCATCTGGAAGTTATCCTCCGAATCATTCAACATCCTGACTTGAAAATATATAGCCATTCCTTTACTGTTGCTGGTCAAAATCCCTCCCCTGATCAGCACTGTAGGTGTGCCTACACCACATGGAATGCAGCACATCAAGAAGCCAGCTCACTACCACCTTCTCAAGGACAATTAGGGATGGCCAATGATGCTCGCATCCCATGAATGAATAAAAGTCAATTTTAAATTCAAAACCCAATTGGCCCTGAGGGTTTAAGATAAAAGTTACTACATGACTCATTGATTCTGTACATTGTGATTATTGGGGGAATGGGCATGGAAGGAGCATAAGTTAGAATGGAGGACATGAGGGGCCATGGGGGTGTCGAGGGGCATGAATTGGCGTGTGGCTGGAAGGTGAAAGATGAGGGCTAGAGAGCCTGAAGCCATTAATGCAACTGGGATGAAGTCCCAGAGATGCAAGGTTTTAACCAACCTGCCTTGGCACTTGGCTGCCCACGTAGTCACCTACACTTTGCTTCCAAGGTTGGTGGACCTAACTCTGTCCTGAACTGGATCCAACCCTACCCCAACCCCCTAGAGATGCATCCAGACAATCAGGGGCATTTGCACTGAGGTGGGAAATTGTGTAATTTCCTGACTTGACCTACTGTATCCTTTGTGTCCTCCTCACGACTCGCTTTCCTACCTATCTTTGCATGATCAGAAAACCGGGCTACAATACACTCAATGCCTTCAGCCAAGGATCTAGTAAAGATCGTAAGTACTTGAGGCCCCAGCACTGATTCCGTGGGATCCCACTAGTTATATTTTGCCAACCTGAAAGTTACTCATTTATCCTGACTCTATTTCCTGCTGGTTAACCAATCCTCTCTCCATGCTAATAATAATAATAACCTTTATTAGTGTCACAAGGAAGCTTACATTAACCAAAAGAGAAAATTCTGTAAAATCTCAGCAGGTCTGGCAGCATCTGTAGGGACAGAAAAGAGCTAATGTTTCAAGTCCAAATGAACCTTTGCATCCGCAGTAATTTGCTGTTAGGCTTACATTAACACTGCAATGAAATTACTGTAAAAATACCCAGTGGCCACATTATGGTGCCTGTTCGGGTACACTGAGGGAGAATTCAGAATGTCCAATTCACCTAAAGTACGTCTTTCGGGACTTGTGGGAGGAAACTAGAGCACCCGGGGGAAACCTACGCAGACATGAGGATAAAGTGCAGACTCCACACAGACAGTGACCCAAGCCGGGAATTGAACCCGGGTCCCAGGCACTGTGAAGCAACAGTGTTAACCACTGTGCTACCGTGCCACCCTAACATATCGCCAACACTATCATAGAATCATAGAATGTACAGAGCAGAAGGAGGCCATTCGGCCGATCGCGTCTGCACCGGCCCTTGGAAAGAGCACCCCACCTATGACCACACCTCCACCCTGTAACCCAATAACCCCGCCCAACCATTTTTTTGGACACTAAGGACAATTTAGCATGGCCAATTTACCTAACCTGCACATCTTTGGACTGTGGGAGGAAACCGGAGTACCCGGAGGAAACCCACGCAGACACGGGGAGAAAGTGCAAACTCCGCACAGACAGTGACCCAAACCAGGAATTGAATCTGGGACCTAGCAGCTGTGAAGCAACTGTGCTAACCTCTGGCTACCGTGCCCCCTATGAGCTCTTATCTTATGTAGTGGTATTTTACAAGGTGCCATCTGTGATTCAGCTTGTTGGAGAGGGTTTGTAAGGTAAACAGTGCAGCCAAATAACTAGATCTCCCGCCTTAAAGGTCGGGTATGGTCAGCATGGTTTGTGTCGGCTCAGGTCATAGACTTCCTATGCTAAAGGTCAGGTGTGGTCAGCAAAGTTTGTGTTGGCTCAGGTCAGAGACTTGCCATCCAAACGTCAAATTTGGTCAGCAAGGTTTGTGTCGGCTCAGGTCATGTGTCCTCTTGAACAGGGATATAACATTTGCTGTACTCATGTTGGCACATTTTTGCTATGGTTACTATCTTTGTTAGCTCCACCACATTGTTCTGGAATGCTTTTTGGTAACTTTTAATTTTAATCACATTAATTTTTGAACAATTTCTTTTTGAATATTTGTTGTCATTTCACATCGTTCTCAAGTACTCCAAAGTACAGCCTTCAACATTTTCTGTAAAAAGTGAGGTGGCATATTCATAGAGTGCACAGGTTCAGACTATGCTATGTCAAGAATTGTTGCATAGTGCATGCTGGGAATTGTAATTATGTCTATAGTCGCCACTGATGGCTGGAGAGACCATTAATTAAAGACTTAGGTGAAGAAATTGCTTCATGCCAGGCTGCATGCAAAAACTGGGTGCACACATTCATAATACAAACAAAAATGCCGGAAATAAACAGCAGGTCAGGCAGTGTTTGTAACAAGATAAAGAGAGTTAACCTTTCAGGTTGGTGACCTTTCACACAGGGAGGTTGAAGAAAGTTCCAATATTGTGTTACAAATATTAAGATTATAAATGTGTTAGAAGTAGTTCAGAGAAGGTTTACTCAACCGATACATGGGATGGTGGATTATCTTTTGAGGAAAAATTGAACAGTCTGAGCTTGTTTCCATTGGCGTTTAGAAGAATGAGAGGTGATCATATTGAAACATATAAGATCCTGAGGTGACTTGACAGGGTGGATGCTGAAAGGATGTTTCCCCCTGTGGAAGAGACTAGAACTAGGGGACATCATTTAAAAATAAAGGTCTTCCATTTAAGACAGAGATGAGAAAATATGTTATTCTCTCTCAGAGGGATATAAGCCTTTGGAACACTTTTCCCCAGAGAGTGGTAGAGGCAGTGTCACTGAATATTTTTAAGGCAGAGGTAGATAGATTCTTGACTAACAAGGGAGTCAAAGATGATTGGGGGTAGTCGGAATATGGAGTTGAGGCCACAATCAGATCAGCCATGATCTTATTGAATGGTGGAGTAGGGTTGAGGGGCCGAATAACCTACTCATTCTCTTGATTCATATGTTTGTATATGACGTGCATAAGATTATTATAGAAAATTATTAAAACATGAAATCTTGTTGTATCATCTTTCCAGCTATCAACTAGAAGTTCAACTTTCATTTTCTTTTTAATTATTGGTCTCCATGGGGATTGTAACAATTGAGTCTCAGCTCTCATCTCAATTATATGGACAAGCTGCAATCGCATGTTGGCATTGGATTTCTGGCCACTGTCATCGCAGGCAGCAGTCCTCAGACAATTGGATCCTGGGAGTGAGGAGATAATCAGGACAGGTGATGTGAACTGGGAGGAGGAGAAGCAACCATGAGGAAGAGGGGTGACTGGAGGAAGTGGGGGAGGAATATTGAGCGAGGGGATGTGGTCAGGAAGGACTGGCCAATCGTGCGAGGAGGAAACCATTGGATAGGAGGTAGGGTGATCAGGTGGTGGCAGTGCAGAAGCCAGCAATAGTCAGCACCATAGTGCACATCAAATAGACAAATTTTAACAAACCTATCTTATTGGTGGTGGCTTCCAGTAACCACTTTAAGGAATTCTGGTTAGAATATTAGAAACACAGGTTATTCAAGGAGGAGGTTATTCAACCCATCATGTCTATGCTGGCTCTTTCCATACAATCACTGCAGTGCATAAGGCGGCCATTTGGCCATTGAGTCTGCACTGACCCTCTGAAAGAGTACTCTATCTAGGCCCACTCCCCCACCCTATCCCCGTAATCCTGCACATTGATCATGGCAAATCCACCTAACCTGCATACCATTGGACTGTGGGGACTAAGGGGCAATTTAGCGTGGCCAATTCCCCTAACCTGCACATCTTTGGACTGTGGGAGGAAACCAGAGCACCTGGAGGAAGACCATGTAGACACAGGGAGAATGTGCAAACTTCACACAGACAGTCATCCAAGGCCAAAATCAAACCTGGGTCCCTGGTACTGTGCCGTCAAACCTTTTGGAAAAAGTAGTCTTGTCTAGTTCCACATCCTGATTTTTGTAAGTTCCTCATTCTCAAGAACCTGTTCAACTCTCATTTAAAATGATTTCTGGAGTCAACTTCCACCACCTTTTCAGATGCAACATTCCAGATACTTCCAACTCCTTCACAAGTGAAAACATTTCTCATCTCACCTTTCGATATTTTGCCCAAGGTTTTAAAACTAAGATATGTAGTTATTGACCCAGTCATCAGGGGGAATAGTTTTTTCTCTATTTGCTTTATTGAAACCTCCATTAGGTCTTCACCTTGAAAAACCTCTATTACATCTTCACCTCCTCTGTTGCAAGGACAAAACTGCTCATTTTTGCAACCTCTCCTTATGAATGATCTGCCTGGATTGTACGCAGAACAATACTTTTCACTGTACATGTGCCAATAAATCTAAATCTAAATCTAACTGAAGTCCTGCATCCTTGGTAATATCCGAGGAAAATTGCTCTGTATCCATTTGCCTTTTGGCCTTTACATCTTTCCTGATTTCTAATGCTTGGAATTATACACAATATCCTAGCTGAGGCCCAACCGGTGATTACTAAGTTCTGCATGATCATTTAAGCTTCCTTTAGTTCATTGTTTTCTTCAATGCAGCCTGTGTTCAGGACAGACCAATTTTGCTCTTTATTTGCATTTGTTGTTTCAGGTTCAGACATTGGGGGCGGGATTCTCTCACCCCGGGCCGGTTCAGAGAATCGGCAATCATGCCGTTTTTTTACGCGACGCCGGTCCGACGCCGTTCTGCCATTCTCTCAACCAGCGAGAACGACGCCATTGTGATCGGCGCCGCGCTGCCCGGAGAATCGTCTGAGGGGGTAAGTTCAGTGATTCTCCGGGCTCCCATGGATTCTGCGGGCCGGATGGGCCGAAGTCCCGGTCACGCTGACGCCATTCTAATCTGCAAATGTGGGAGAGGAGGTGAGCGGCCGGCGTGTGGGGGTACCTGAGTTTGTCGGGACGGACACGGCCGGGGCTGGGGGTGAGGGGGGGAGGGCCTCCATGTTGGGGGGGGGGTTGGGGGGGCATGGGAACGACATGCCAGCCGGCCTGGAATGGCATGCCATGGCAGGGCGGTGCCAAAACCACGGCCGCCATTACGGCAGCAAGGCTGATGGGCACCGGCCACGGGCGCTGGCGGCCCGCAAGGCTCCCGGCCATGCCCATGGGTGCCGGACCCCCCAGGGGCCGGACCTCCCAGCCGACAGCACCCACCGGCGGGAAAGTCCAGGGCCGCACCCATTGCAGCCCCCCGTGAGGGTATAGCCATCCAACGATGGCGCTATCAGGAGGGATGGGCAATACTGGGCGGAGCACGGAGGGTGTGGGCAGGGGTCTGGGTGCATGCGTGGCTGTGGTGCAACCAGCCAACCGGGGCAGACATGTAGCCCATAGCACCTGGATGTAGAGGGGGCAATGAGCCATCCCTAAACATGTTGTATACCCCCCACCCCCTGCAGGTCATAATGTTTGGCCACCAGCCAGCGAAGTTGGCCGCCCTGCTGGGAGCCGCTGCTCTGCATGTAGCCCTGTGGCAGCGTCAGCGCAGGTGGCTCATAGCGACTGCGGCAGCGGTGGCTGCAGCAGAAGGACAGGCTGCAGAGGGCCAGGTGGCACTCACTCAGGCTGCTGGGCCGCCCGCTCGATGGGCGCAGGAGGAGGATGCGGACGACCACCACAACAACGAGGGGGAGGCACCCATTCCATGAACATTCAGGTGGTCTGTGACCACCGCATGACGATCATGCACGTCTGCGTCCAGTACCCGGGCAGTGTACATGACGCATTTATCCTGGCACAATCGTTCCTCCCCACCATGTTCGAGGGACACGTCCCCCGGCTGGTTTCTGGGCGACAAGGGTTACCCGTTGCGGTCGTGCCTGATGACGCCTATACGGAGGCCACAGACCGACGCGGAGACCCGATACAATGAGGCCCATGCAGCAACCAGGGGTGTGATCAAGAGGTGCTTTGGCCTGTTGAAGATGCGCTTCAGGTGCCTTGACTGCACTGGAGGGGCCCTCCAGTACCAGTCGGAGAGGGTCGGCCGCATAGTTGTGGTCTGCTGCGTCCTCCACAACATAGCCCAGCAGAGAGGCAATGTGCTGGAGGAGGAGGAGGAGGAGGCAGAGGGAGAGCCCGCATAAGGGGACGCCTCTCCAGATGAGGAGGATGGGGGCAAGAGGGGCAATAGATGCGACATAGGGGCTGGATATGGACGGGAGGCTACACAACGCCACCGGCTTTGCCAGCGAGCACGCGAGGCGTTGATCGCCACACGTTTCACCAACTAGGGGGGTAGGGGCTCGCTGAGCAGGGGCACTGGCACCACTGTACCACCCCACCTCACCACCCAGCACCCCCAACTCCCACAACACCCATGAGACTCACCTCCCACACCACCCACCAACCTTAGCTCCCACACGAGCACATGCACAGCACCCCTGCACCACACATCCACCTGCGGCACAGCGGGCTGGTCTCACACAATTGCCTGTGGAAGCGGGTGTGATCAATGCCTTGGGGGATGATGACAACCCGCTCTGCGATGAGCTGTGAGCTTCAAATCATTATCCAATGTCTGACTCATGGCCACAGCTACACCCTGCACCTGGGTGGTCCCTGAATGCGTTCTGGACGCTCCATCACGTGGCCATGTTGAGTAGCTGGTGACGGTGTTCCATGAACGCCCGGGGTGGGGCGGGGGGGGGGGGGTGGTATACACCCACCTGGGCTCAACGTTCCATCGCCCTTCGACCACAGTGCCACTCAGTTCCCTACACAACCCCGCAGGCACCGGACATAGAAATCATAGAATTTGTAGCGCAGAAGGAGGCCATTCGGCCCATCGAGTCTGCACCAGCTCTTTGAAAGAGTACCCTACCCAAGCCCACATCTCCACCCTATCCCCATAACCCAGTAACCCCACCCAATACTAAGGACAATTTTGGACACTAAGAGCAATTTAGCATGGCCAATCCACCTAACCTGCACATCTTTGGACTGTGGGAGGAAGCCGGAGCACCCGGAGGAAACCCACGCACACACGGGGAGGATGTGCAGACTCCGCACAGACAGTGACCCAAGCCGGAAATCGAACCTGGGACCCTGGAGCTGTGAAGCAATTGTGCCAACCACCATGCTACCATGCTGCCCATAGCACAGAGGCATCTTGCATTGGTGTAAGAATGAGTTTAATTGGAATGGTAACATACAAGTGCCATAGCCCCCATAACTAAACTGTGCCCTGCACCCGTGCCAACTTACTAGGTGTCAAACTTCTTGACATTATTGGCCCTATCACTATGTCTCGATGTTTCCCCAGGTGGTACAGCAGGAGTGGAGGCGGACTGCTGAGGCTCCTTCCTGTGACCTGGCTCCCCATTGGCACGCTTTTGCTGGGGCGGCCCAGCTTGGATGGGTCAGACTGCTCTGCGGGCGTGCTGGATGCTGTGGTGCCACCCTGTTCTGCCTGCTGCCCACCAGATGCACCAGGGACGGAAAGGGGGGAGTCCGAGTGTTCCGGGACCTCCCTCGCAGGAGTCACCGGAACCGGCCCCAGAACCTCCTCGTCCCTCGGGGTGCCTGGTGGCCCCTGGGCCTCTCAATGGGACTGGGGTGCGAGTGGAGACAAGCCCGAGGCACCACCGACACCTGGCGCTGCCAGTCCTGGAGGTCCACTGTGGTATCGACCAGGGTCTGAATGTTAGCAGCGATGGAGCTCAGGGCGTGTGCCATCCCAGTCTGGGACTGCGCCACCTCCCTCTGGGCTTGTGCGTCGCCATCCAGCATCTGGGCAAGGCCGTCTATGCTCTCAGCGATGGGCCATGGCCTGCTGAGACTCGGCCAGATTGCGTAGCACGGCTGCAATGTCCAACTGGCTCTGGCACATGGCTGCCTGTGAGAGGGCAGCCCTGTCCTGGGCCACGTATGATGCATGCACATGATTCCCCACCCCTTGCACAACCTGACCCATGGCCGAAACCGTTGCACCCATTGCCTCCATCGTGGACGCCACCCTTGCGGTGTTGGCCTGTGTGGCAGCCATGACCGGCACCACTCCCTGCTCCTAGACGCTGATGGACTCCTCCAGCTGTGTCTGCAGCTGCTGGAAGCTGGCCGTCAACCCGTTGTCTAGTCCCTGGGTTTCTAACTGCATCGGGTCTGTGGGTGGGTCTGGAAAGTCCAGGAACCCGGGAACCGTCTGGGCGGCAGCTGGTTGCTGGGGCTGGGCTGCACTCCGACCGTCCTGCCCCTCGGCTGCTCCTACCGCCACCTGCTGTACCGGTACAGCTGTGTGGTGCGCACCAGTGAGTGCCCCAGAAGCCTCTTCACTAAAGTGCCCAACCAAGGTGACAGTCTCTGCAATGGTGGAGGGTGTGAGAGACAGCAGTGAAGCAAAGTCCATGTCCTCATCGGAGCCAAAGTCAGGGGTCCCCTGTGTCAACCCTTGGCCCGCTGGTCCTTGTCTCGCCCCCGTCTGAGGGTCACTGTCCGGTCTGCCCGTCAACTGTGTCCCCATCCTCTGTGTGTCACTGTCCTGGCTGTCGTGTGCATCTGTGCCCAGCGTCTCCGTGTCCTGGCTGTCGGTGTCCTGGGTGTCCGTCCTCTGTGCATCAGTGTCCTGGGTGTCCACCCTCTGTGCATCAGTGTCCTGGGTGTCCGTCCTCTGTGTGTCGGTGTCCTGGGTGTCCATCCTCTGTGCGTGCGTGTCCTGGGTCCCCGTGTCGGAGGAATGCCTTCCTTGCTGTCTGTCCTCCCCGCCGTGGCGTGCGTCCCTGGGGGCACCTGGACCTGGCACTGGTCGTGGACAAGGTACGCCAGATGGGCCGGGACAACCGGTGTCAGGTCCTGGAAGACACAAGACAGCATGTATCGTTAGACACGCGGTAGACACGCGGGGTGCAGTATGGGTGGACCCCCTCCGGTTCTCTCACGCTCCCTATGGTTGTGGGCGGTCTTATCCTGGGGGGGGGGCGAAAGCATCAGAGTTAGGCAGTCCGCCGCATGCCGCTCAGATGTTGGCTAGATTATGGCATGGGAGCACTGGGCACCCGGCCATAGCGGCTCTCAGGGGTGTGTGCAGCCCATGTGTGTCAGGTGCGGGGTTTTGCCCTCCTCCTGGGGGGGAGGTTACTTTCACATGTGTGGATGGTAGGGGTTGGGTGGTGCCAGGGGCACGTCTCGGTAAACCCTGGCTGCCCTCATCAGGTCGTGCATCTTTTTCTGGCACTGTTCGCCGGTCCGTGGGTTGTGCCCCACTGCGCTTAAGGCATTGCCCACCTCCCTCCATGTTTGCCAGACTATACTGCCCAGGTGGCGGTGGCCTCGTCTAGGGCACCGGATCGCCCTCCTCTCCTCGACCGCGTCCAGCAGCATGTCGAGGTCGTGGTCCCTGAACCTCGGGGCGGCACGGTGGACGGCTGTCATTTCGCGGGTCTTGGGACTCTGCGCCGCTCGTGCACCTTAAGCGACGTGGCGATGCGTCATCGAGGCATCGCGCGTATCCGACACCGGTCTGGCGCCACGCCCCCCCGCGCTTCTCGCGGCGCCGTGCTGGCCCCATTTACGGGCCAGAATCCGTCTTCGGAGTGGCCCGTTCACGCCGTTGTAAAACACAATGGCGTTTACGACGGTGTGAACACTCTGCTGCGGGATTAGAGAATCCCGCCCCATGTAAATCCATGTTGTCATGTACTCCCGGAATTCTTTGCTGGATAGGAGAATTGCATTTTCAGCCAGGCTGTATTAATCAGGTATTGGCCTGGATTCTCTAATCCCCCAGCCGCGTGTTTCTTAGTGGTACGCTTCCCCCTGCTTGTCAATGGGATTTCCCACTGAACTCACCCCACGCTGCGGGAAACCTGTGGGCGACGGCGCGCTGCCGGCTAGAAAAGTGTTTCGCAACAGCTGGAGAATTCTGGCCACTGTCTAGCTAGAACCATTAATGCAGTCAATAACCAAAGACTGCAGTTTAAAAAGAGAATATTGTCTGAAGGTGGAGAGACACTGAAAGCCAAATCCAAACTTACAATGGCTGCCTAACTTCTTTCTTAAAATGTGTTTAAATTAAAGGACAATTCAAACTTGTCCAAACATGTAAACCCCCATTTTTCTGAGGCACATCTGGTGGAATAGAACTATGCTGCTGATATGTGCAGGTTGTAAACTTAAATGGGTGTCCTCGATTGTTCAGTTTGCAGTATGTCAAATTTTGCAAGTTGAAATTTTGGGGGCAGAAAAGAGACAGAATCGCAGGCATGCAAAACAAATATTTCAACAGTAAAGTTATTCGGAGTACATCCCACACTGAATTTCTGGGTAAGGGTCGAACCTCAATGTGGTGAATGTATTGCTGCTACAATTCACCACTGTATTGTATTGTATTATGTTGATGCCCTTGTGGGCTCCGCCTGTGGCTCCGCCCCCTCGGGGGTGGTATATAGACCTGCAGCCTGTAGGCAGCACTCAGTACAGAGCAATCGCAGGCAGGCACAGATCTAGCTTATTAAAACCACTGTTCACTTCAAGAAATTGTCTCGTGTGAATTGATGGTCGCATCTCTCAGCATAAGCTTTGTCTGTATAAAATGGCTGCATTTGTGCTCAATGGACTTGGCTCATTTTGGCCTAATTCTCAAAGTAAAGTCACCATTGTTTAAGTTATTGTAAATTTTGTTACATTTTTTTTGCTAGTGAGATTTTATTTTGCACATTGTATCCACTGTCTACTTTTGACTTTTTATTACATGGCATCAGCTCACAAAACAAGCCTTTGCTGTAATATTTCCAGTTATCACTGCATTTCAACTTTCAGTTAATAAAACTGATGAGATAAAACCGGTTCAGAGTGCTGCATTGTCATACATGGAGGGTCAGCAGCATCTCAGGCAGTATTTCACGGAATCAATACCTAGGGAACCATCATAGTTTGTCATGCTGCTTCTAGCCGTACGTTGAAGGGGACTTTCTTCTTTGCAAAAGCAGTGCCTGCTCCATTCTCACTGCCGTAGCATGACTTATAAACTCAACAAGTGGGGCAGCTTTTCCCATGGCTGTCACAATGTTACAAGACCATCAGGATTTCATGCAGCAGGATCACTGCAAGTGACACCTTTCCAATAAACCAATCTGCAGTTCATAAATGATGACATTTGCTAGGAGAAATACCTTTATCAGTTTTCCAGTGGAAATGAAACATCAGATGCAGAGGAACTTTTACTGGCTGGAAGGTGAGGGCAGTATAGATGGAACCCAGGAGCTGGACATATCAATGATAATGCACAGATGCCCACACTCCATGCTAGTTGAGATGGCTCCTGGATACAGAAATGTGATTTCAAATGTGAATGCCATCATCTAAAAAGGTACCATCCTGATTTTATTCTTCAAAAGTCCACAATTCAAGTTTTATTTGAGTGCCAAGAGCCTGAACAATTGGCTGTTATGAGGCCAAGTGAGACAATGGGCGCGATTTAATGGAAATGAAACAGAGTCCCATTTCGGGCGCATTTAGCTGGGTGTTTCCCGGCTGATCAGCAGAAAATCTTCAAGGTGTTCATTCTATCTTTAATTATCAACTCTAGTAATTTCCTGACAACACATGATAGGCTGACTGGTCTATAAAAACCCAGATTTCCCTCTGTCACCATTTTTAAAAAGCAGAATGATTTGCACAATTTTCCCAATCTAATAGAATGGTTCCTGAATTGGGAGAGCTTTGGAAAATTATAGTTAGGCATCTGGAGTGTTATCACACGCTTTCTTTAAAACTTTGGGATGGAAACCATTTGGTGAGTTGCTGTCCTTGATTAATATAAATTTTAAAATCCTTGGGTATCTGGCATGCCTATCTCTCCCAGTAATGTAAATACTGGTGCAAAGTAATTAGTTAACATATCGGATTGGATGGATTGGATTTGTTTATTGTCACGTGTACCGAGGTACAGTGAAAAGTATTTTTCTGCGAGCAGCTCAACAGATCATTAAGTACATGGGAAGAAAAGGGACATAAGCACTGGCATCGGATGAAGCATACAGGGTGTATTGTTAATGAGGTCAGTCGATAAGAGGGTCATTTAGGAGTCTGGCGACAGTGGGGAAGAAGCTGTTTTTGAGTCTGTTCGTGCGTGTTCTCAGACTTCTGTATCTCCTGCCCGATGGAAGAAGTTGGAAGAGTGAGTAAGCCGGGTGGGAGGGGTCTTTGATTATGCTGCCCGCTTTCCCCAGGCAGCGGGACGTGTAGATGGAGTCAATGGATGGGAGGCAGGTTCGTGTGATGGACTGGGCGGTGTTCACGACTCTCTGAAGTTTCTTGTGGTCCTGGGCCGAACAGTTGCCATACCAGGCTGTGATGCAGCCAATTAGGATGCTTTCTATGGTGCATCTGTAAAAGTTGGTAAGGGTTAATGTGGACATGCCGAATTTCCTTAGTTTCCTGAGGAAATATAGGTGCTGTTGTGCTTTCTTGGTGGTAGCGTCGACGTGGGTGGACCAGCTCAGATTTTTGGAGATGTTCACCCCTAAGAATTTGAAACTGCTAACCATCTCCACCTCGGCCCTGTTGATGCTGACAGGGGTGTGTACAGTACTTTGCTTCCTGAAGTCAATGACCAGCTCTTTAGTTTTGCTGGCATTGAGGGAGAGATTGTTGTCGCTACACCACTCCACTAGGTTCTCTGTCTCCCGCCTGTATTCGGACTCGTCGTTATTCGAGATCCGGGCCACAATGGTCGTATCGTCAGCAAACTTGTAGATTGAGTTGGAACCAAGTTTTGCCACGCAGTCGTGTGTGTACAGGGAGTAGAGTAGGGGGGGCTAAGTACGCAGCCTTGCGGGGCCCCGGTGTTGAGGACTATTGTGGAGGAGGTGTTGTTCATTCTTACTGATTGTGGTCTGTTGGTCAGAAAACAGAGGATCCAGTTGCGGAGTGGGGAGCCAAGTCCTAGGTTTTGGAGCTTTGATATGAGCTTGGCTGGGATTATGGTGTTGAAGGCGGATCTGTAGTCAATAAACAGGAGTCTGATGTAGGAGTCCTTGTTTTCAAGATGCTCTAGGAATGAGTGTAGGGCCAGGGAAATGGCGTCTGATGTGGACCGGTTACAGCGGTATGCGAATTGCAGTGGATCACGGCATTCTGGGAGTATGGAGGTGATACGCTTCATGATCAACCTCTCGAAGCACTTCATTATCACTGAAGTCAGGGCCACTGGACGGTAGTCATTGAGGCACGTTGCCTGGTTCTTCTTTGGTACCGGTATGATGGTAGTCTTCTTGAAGCAGGTGGGGACCTCGGAATGGAGTAGGGACAGGTTAAAGATGTCCGCGAATACCTTTGCCAGCTGGTCCATGCAGGCTCTGAGTGCACGACCAGGGATCCCGCCCGGGCCCGTCGCCTTCCGAGGGTTCACTTTCAGGAAGGCCAATCTGACTTCGGAAGCTGTGATGGTGGGTATGCGTGAATTATGGGCTGCTGGGGCACTCAACAGCGGATTGTTGGTTACCTGCTGGAACCGAGCATAGAATGCATTGAGTTCATCGGGGAGGGGTGCGCTGCTGCCAGAGATACTGTTCGTCTTCGCTTTGTAGCCCGTTATGTTGTTGCCAAAACCGCCGAGAGTCTGTCTGTGATTCTAGCTTTGATATTCTCTCTTGGCATCTCGGATGGCTTTGCGGAGGTCGTACCTGGATTTCTTGTATAGGTCAGGGTCGTCTGTCTTGAACGCCTCAGATCTGTCCTTCAGTAGGAAGTCAATCTCGCGATTGAGCCATGGTTCCGGTTGGGGAATGTACGTACTGCTTTCTTTGCCATGCAGTGCCATATCAGTCATATCTTTATTTTCATTGACAATATCATTAAAATTTCAAGGGACCTACATTCTCCCAACCACTCTTTTTATTTTAATTGTAAAAGATTTTTGATATCCATTGTAAGTTTGTTTTAATACTCTGTTTTATTCCCTTCACTTTTTGTATCTCCCGTTGCCCAGGATTTGTGCCTTTTTTCATTTTTGTATGCTGCTATGTCTCTGGTTCACAAAAGTTAGAAATAACCACACGTTACACTCAAACTGCTGGAGCTTCATCAAGTGTATTTCTTCCTGCTCTCCATGTTGCTGGTGGACTGATACAATAGTTCTTAACTTCTGATCTCCAGGGAGCCGTACTCTAGAGGTACCCCAAAGGAGGCATCGGGAAACCCCATGGGAGGTCCACATGTAAGGACTGCTTGGGAATTGCCCAGGAAGTTCAAACTTCCAATTGGCAATGACTCTGCACTAGGAATCACGGTAGTACAGTGGTTAACATTGTGACTTCACAGCGCCAGGGTCCCAGGTTAGATTTTCCACTGGGTCATTGTCTGTGCGGAGTCTGCACGTTCTCCCGTGTCTGCGTTTGTTTCCTCCGGGTGCTCCGGTTTCGTCCCACAGTCCAAAGACGTGCAGGTTAGGTGGATTGGACACGCTAAATTGCCCTTAATGTTCAAAAAGGTTAGGAAGGGTTATTGGGTTACGGGGATAGGGTGGAAGTGAGGGCTTAAGTGGGTCGGTGCAGACTCGAATGGCCTCCTTCTGCACTGTATGTTCTATGTTCTATGAATTATCTGGTACTCTGATTTAAATCGGAGACTTCAGATGGCTCTGACTCTGTTAACAGGGTACATATCCAGAAAAAGTTAGAAGGATTAAACAACTTCTACCTCATGGGTAACTTCTACTGACCCCCAGTCCGTGACCAATCCCCCCCCCCCCACACCCACCCACAGCCTCCCGACCACCCCTGACCATACCCCATCTTCCCAACTATCCTCCCGACAAACTATATTTACATCCCACCTCCCCAACTAACCCCCACCTCCCTGACTATCCCCACGCCCTCACAACTATTCCCCGCACCCCAACTACCCATCACTCCAACCACCGTTCACGTGTGTACCCACCCCGATCCAGTTAGTGCCATAAATAAGGGTGTGTGGCTTCACTTCTCCCAATGCTGCAGCTCTGCTGTCCCAGGACCCAGTATGCTGCACATTTCTGAGCAGGACCAAGTCAGAAGGTTGGGTGAGAAATGTGATGTTCCTGATTAAGTTAAGTAAAAAGGAATGGCAATCCAACAGTGACTACAATTCCTCACGAATTCTGGCCCATTGTTACTCAACACATGGCTGCAAGTGTGACAGTGAATGTGGCACTTTATACATATTCACATAATGATTAATTCCTAACTCCTTATGAATAATGTAACAACATAATATCCGTTTTCCTTTCAAAAAATATACAATGCCTCTATATCAATATAATAGTTCCAATGATTAACATTTTTTCCAAACTAAAGGAAATCAACAATCGATTTGTATAAATAAGCTGAACACTTTAAGAGTGTTTTATCAAGAAAAACATTATTAATTGGATCATTTCACAGTAGGATGTTGTGCCTCCATTTTGAGGATTTAGCATTTATCACTCACTGATCAGATAGCACATTGCACAGCGATGTGTGTGATGTTCCTCTGCTGTAAGAGTCATGCTTGATTTTGTTAACTTGTGCCACTTCCTGGTGATGTTATTAATGTTTCACCGCCTGTTAGTGATGTTATCTCGCTGATAGTGATGTTAGTGATGCTGTTGATGACCTTTCCTGCTTCTCCAACTCTGGTGTAGGTTAAGTGTGCTCTCTGTTCCTTCTCATTTGCTTACTGATTTTAGTCTGTGATGTATGACCTCGGGGTCTCTTCTGGACCAATAGCTTTTGCTGAGTTCCAGGTTTACAAGATTGGATCCTGTGCATATACAATTTGTCCTTGGAAAATCTGGTGCGGGGATTTGGCGGGCTTGTCGAAGTGATGGCCTCCACCTGCCTGCGCACCAGTAATTGTTGTCTTACTTCCTCATGGTCACTTGGAGGACGTATCTTTCTTGAAAGGCTTGACTCATACTTTCTTCCATTCAACAACTCTGTGGGTGATTTTGCATAAACCTTGAAAGTTGTAGATAGCAGTGATAATAGACAAGATTTGGGTCTTCCCTTTTCTCTTGGCACTTCATGAGGGCTCTCTTGACTATATGGATATGTATTTCTATAAACTTGTTTCTCCTGGGTAATGTAGTGATGATGTTGAATCCATATTGTTCAGCAAATTCCTTTAATTCACTGGAGGTGAATTGGATTCCATTGTCATGTATTATTCTTTCGGGAATCCCTTGCTCAGCAAACAGAACTCGTACTGCAGAAATGATTGTTGTAGTTCTCAAATCTTTCATCTTTTAAATAAAGGGAAACTTTGAATAATAGACGGCAATTATGTGATACAATTCTTGAGTGTGTGGAAATAAACTGGTTTTCCTAGTATGCCATAGTCGAGGTGGTACTTCAGTAGCTATCACCTCCTCTTTCCGCTGTGTATTTCTGTACTTGATTGCATGTCGACACTATTCTTTCAATGTCCAGCAAACAGTTAGATCGGCTCTGAGCTTACACTCTCTATTCCTATGCATCCTCCTTGTATCTTCTGGAGAAGTTCTTCCTGCATCTTTTTTCCAGCTAGCTAATGAGATGTCATTTCTGACACTGCCGTATTGCTGACTCTGCTTGCTGTATCTTATCAGGCCATCCCTGGATCACTTGCTGAGGGAGCATCTGTAACATTTCATCTTTGCTGATTGCATCTCTAATTTGACACAGTTTTGGTGGTGTTACATTCACTCGGTGATGGATCTTTATACCTAGATCTTTATTTGACAGTTTCTTCTGTGGTGACAACCAAGATGGGGAATCTGCCAGCACCATTTCTCTTCTTGGTTTGTATTTCAGAGTGAAAGTGGCAGGGGGATGGGAACCAATGCAGGAAGTTGGAAGGTAGTAAAACAGGGACAGAAACAAAAGGCAGTAAGGGGGAAATTGTAAGTCAGAGAAGCCATAGTCAAAAATCAAAAAGGGCGACAGTTCAAGGTACAGTGACTGAGGGGAGCTCAGTGAATAGGACCAGGAATACTAAAAGGAATAAAACGGGAAGTGAAAACAGTAATGGTAAGCGACGCGGCAGGTTGTTACATGAAGATATGGGTTCAACGACAAGGAAAATTAGGAGAAAAGTTAAGAGGAAATATAACTTAGGAGAGGTTACTGATCGAGGTGTTAAGATTCAGAACAGAGGTAAAAAGGCCAACATAAGTGTACTTTACCTGAATGCTCGTAGTATTCGGAATAAGGTAAATGAGTTGATGGCGCAAATCATCGTGAATGACTATGATTTAGTGGCCATTACTGAAACATGGTTAAAGGATGGTCACGACTGGGAGTTAAATATCCGAGGGTATCAAACTATTCGGAAGGACAGAGTGGATGGTAAGGGAGGTGGTGTAGCTCTGTTATTTAAGGATGACATCCGGGCAACAGTAAGGGATGACATCGGTGCTATGGAGGATAAGGTTGAATCCATTTGGGTGGAAATCAGGAATAGTAAGGCGAAAAAGTCACTGATAGGAGTAGTCTATAGGCCACCAAATAGTAACATTATGGTGGGGCAGGCAATAAACAAAGAAATAACTGATGCATGTAGAAATGGTACAGCAGTTATCATGGGGGATTTTAATCTACATGTCGATTGGTTTAACCAGGTCGGTCAAGGCAGCCTTGAGGAGGAGTTTATAGAATGTATCCGCGATAGTTTCCTAGAACAGTATGTAATGGAACCTACGAGGGAACAAGCGGTCCTAGATCTGGTCCTGTGTAATGAGACAGGATTGATTCAGGATCTCATAGTTAGGGATCCTCTCGGAAGGAGCGATCACAATATGGTGGAATTTAAAATACAGATGTAGGGTGAGAAGGTAAAATCAAGCACTAGTGTTTTGTGCTTAAACAAAGGAGATTACAATGGGATGAGAGAAGAACTAGCTAAGGTAGACTGGGAGCAAAGACTTTATGGTAAAACAGTTGAGGAACAGTGGAGAACCTTCCAAGTGATTTTTCACAGTGCTCAGCAAAGGTTTATACCAACAAAAAGGAAGGACGGTAAAAAGAGGGAAAATCGACCGTGGATATCTAAGTAAATAAGGGAGAGTATCAAATTGAAGGAAAAAACATACAAAGTAGCAAAGATCAGTGGGAGACTAGAGGACTGGGAAATCTTTAGGGGGCAACAGAAAGCTACTAAAAAAAGCTATAAAGAAGAGTAAGATAGATTATGAGAGTAAACTTGCTCAGAATATAAAAACAGACAGTAAAAGTTTCTACAAATATATAAAACAAAAAAGAGTAGCTAAGGTAAATATTGGTCCTTTAGAGGATGAGAGGGGAGATTTAATAATGGGAGATGAGGAAATGGCTGAGGAACTGAACAGGTTTTTTGGGTCGGTCTTCACAGTGG
This sequence comes from Scyliorhinus torazame, assembly GCF_047496885.1. Taxonomy (NCBI): domain Eukaryota; kingdom Metazoa; phylum Chordata; class Chondrichthyes; order Carcharhiniformes; family Scyliorhinidae; genus Scyliorhinus; species Scyliorhinus torazame. Next base: position 151,784,670 of record NC_092721.1, on the reverse strand, counting down.
AAGACACAAATAACATGCCAGTGACTGATGGAAATGAGGCTATGACAGGTGAGGACCTTGAGAGGATTGTTATCACCAAGGAGGTAGCGATGGGCAAGCTAATGGGGCTAAAGGTAGACAAGTCTCCTGGACCTGATGGAATGCATCCCAGAGTGCTAAAAGAGATGGCTAGGGAAATTGCAAATGCACTAGTGATAATTTACCAAAATTCTCTAGACTCTGGGGTGGTCCCGGCGGATTGGAAATTAGCAAACGTGACACCACTGTTTAAAAAAGGAGGTAGGCAGAAAGCGGGTAATTATAGGCCAGTGAGCTTAACTTCGGTAGTAGGGAAGATGCTGGAATCTATCATCAAGGAAGAAATAGCAAGGCATCTGGATGGAAATTGTCCCATTGGGCAGACGCAGCATGGGTTCATAAAGGGCAGATCGTGCCTAACTAATTTCGTGGAATTTTCTGAGGACATTAACAGTGCGGTAGATAACGGGGAGCCAATGGATGTGGTATATCTGGATTTCCAGAAAGCCTTTGACAAGGTGCCACACAAAAGGTTACTGCATAAGATAAAGATGCATGGCATTAAGGGGAAAGTAGTAGCATGGATAGAGGATTGGTTAATTAATAGAAAGCAAAGAGTGGGGATTAATGGGTGTTTCTCTGGTTGGCAATCAGTAGCTAGTGGTGTCCCTCAGGGATCAGTGTTGGGCCCACAACTGTTCACAATTTACATAGGTGATTTGGAGTTGGGGACCAAGGGCAATGTGTCCAAGTTTGCAGACGACACTAAGATAAGTGGTAAAGCAAAAGGTGCAGAGGATACTGGAAGACTGCAGAGGGATTTGGATAGGCTAAGTGAATGGGCTAGGGTCTGGCAGATGGAATACAGTATTGACAAATGTGAGATTATCCATTTTGGTAGGAATAACAGCAAAAGGGATTATTATTTAAATGATAAAATATTAAAACATGCTGCTGTGCAGAGAGACCTGGGTGTGCTAGTGCATGAGTCGCAAAAAGTTGGTTTACAGGTGCAACAGGTGATTAAGAAGGCAAATGGAATTTTGTCCTTCATTGCTAGAGGGATGGAGTTTAAGACTAGGGAGGTTATGCTGCAATTGTATAAGGTGTTAGTGAGGCCACACCTGGAGTATTGTGTTCAGTTTTGGTCTCCTTACTTGAGAAAGGACGTACTGGCACTGGAGGCTGTGCAGAGGAGATTCACTAGGTTAATCCCAGAGCTGAAGGGGTTGGATTACGAGGAGAGGCTGAGTAGACTGGGACTGTACTCATTGGAATTTAGAAGGATGAGGGGGGATCTTATAGAAACATATAAGATTATGAAGGGAATAGATAGGATAGATGCGGGCAGGTTGTTTCCACTGGCGGGTGAAAGCAGAACTAGGGGGCATAGCCTCAAAATAAGGGGAAGTAGATTTAGGACTGAATTTAGGAGGAACTTCTTCACCCAAAGGGTTGTGAATCTATGGAATTCCTTGCCCAGTGAAGCAGTAGAGGCTCCTTCATTAAATGTTTTTAAGATAAAGATAGATAGTTTTTAGAAGAATAAAGGGATTAAGGGTTATGGTGTTCGGGCCGGAAAGTGGAGCTGAGTCCACAAAAGATCAGCCATGATCTCATTGAATGGTGGAGCAGGCTCGAGGGGCCAGATGGCCTACTCCTACTCCTAATTCTTATGTTCTTATGTAAATCATAACTCTTAAGCTTTAAGTGTGACTTGTGCAGTTTTGCTGGTACTTTACACAGATTGTTCTTAGATATGCTCCAGTGGCCAATGATCACTCTCCATTATGATCTTTCACAGAGATATGTATGCAAATTCTCACAACCAAACTGCCCAAATCTCTATTTCTATGTTGGTATATCTGGTAAGAAGTCTTACAACACCAGGTTAAAGTCCAATAGGTTTGTTTCAAACGCTAGATTTCGGAGCACTGCTCCTTCGCCTGAGGAAGGAGCAGTGCTCTGAAAGCTAGTGTTTGAAACAAACCTGTTGGACTTTAACCTGGTGTGGTAAGACTTCTTACTGTGCTCACCCCAGTCCAACGCCGGCATCTCCACATCACAGGTATATCTGGCCTCAGCTGATGTTGAGCTTTGAATGTAATTCGACCAGTTTTCCCTCTTGTTACCAGAGCTGCTCCCAGTTCATTTGTCGAAGTATCTACTTACAGCATCACAGGTTTCTTTCTGTTGTAGTAAGGTAGACTTGTCTCCTTGCATACTACTTCATTGAATTTGTTGGAAGTCCTCTCTTGTGACTATAACCGCTGGTAATCAACATCTCCTTTCATCAGCTCTCCTATGTTTACTGTGTTTTGATGTGAGATATGAAAGAACTTATCCCCTTTTCTCTCGCTCATAGATCATGGGCGCGATTCTCTGCTCCCGTGACTAAGTGCCCACGCCGTTGAGTTTCACGACGGCGCGAAAGGGCCCCGATCGCAATCGATTCAGGGGCCAAAAATGGGCTAGGAGCGGGGCCGCGAGGAACTCAGGGGGCGTGGTGTGAAAGTAGCGTCGTAAGTGCGCGACGCCCGAATGACGCGGCGCTGCGCCATAAATGGCCCGATCCACGCACGGAAGGACCCAGGAGGAGGAGAAGGAGGAGAGATGGCTGAGCCCCGCCGAGGCGCACCGAGGTTCCGGAACACGGACCTGAACACCCTCCTCGATGAGGTTGAAAGCGGAAGGCCACCCTCCGCCCAAGACGTGGGCATCGGCAGCCATCCAGCACGGTGAGGCGCGGTTGGCGTGAAGTTGGCACCGCTGTGAGTGCCGTGGGGCACACCCCCCGGTCCGGGGAGCAGTGTCGGAAGAAGCTGCACGACCTCAGTCGATCTGCCAGGGTAAGTGCCATGAGGGTGGGGGGGGGGGGGTGGGGGGGGGGGGGAGGGGGGTTCAGGGTGCACAACATTGTACTCGACTCACATGAGCACCGGGACCCCCCCTGGAGAGATGCCATGGCGTGGCTCCAACTGTCTCCTCACCCAGCATTAATATAGCCTATATCTGCACGCCCTGATGATACCCGCTTAATTGTGATCCAACCCCCCCCCCCCGCCCACTCCCAGGACAAGACAGCTCACAACCAATGTGAGCGTATGAGAACCGGATGGGGTTCTCCTGTGCTGCACCCCCTAAATGTTCACGAGCAGAGGGCCCTGGACCTCGCTGGGGGATCCGCCACCCGGGCGGTCGCGACATGCCAGGTCGGAGGCGCAGAAGCAAGTGAGACAACCCTGCATGTCCTCACCAACCCCCCCCCAACCCGTCATCACCCCCCTCTCAATCTGGCCACTGCACCCTCGATCCCCTCCCCCCTCACACTCTGGCCACTGCACCCTCGATCCCCTCCCCCCTCACACTGGCCACTGCACCCTCGATCCCCTCCCCCCCTCACACTCATCCCACTGCACCCTCGATCCCCTCCCCCCTCACACTCATGCCACTGCACTCTCGATCCCCTCCCCCCTCACACTGGCCACTGCACCCTCGATCCCCTCCCCCCCTCACACTCATCCCACTGCACCCTCGATCCCCTCCCCCCTCACACTCATGCCACTGCACTCTCGATCCCCTCCCCCTCACACTCTGGCCACTGCACCCTCGATCCCCTCCCCCTTCACACTCTGGCCACTGCACCCTCGATCCCATCACCCTCACACACTAGCCACTGCACCCTCGATCCCCTCCCCCCTCACACTCATGACACTGTCCCCCCGATCCCCCCCCCCCCTCACACACTGCCCCCACCACCACCATACACCCGGCCCAGCGTGTCTAACGAACCCCGTATCGTTGTGTTCCCCAGGGCCAGCCGCCGAATGGCCAGGGTCGTCTCGGCCAAGACACAGCCGACCATCTCCAACCTCAAGCGCACCCGGGGACGCACGCCAGAGGGTGGCAGTCGGTTGGACAGGAGGGCCATCCTCTCAGCCTGGGACGCTGGACGGGGACGCACAGAGGACGGACAGACACACTACTGAGGGGCACAGGACGGACAGTGACGATGACGCACAGAGAACGGCCACACAGTCCACGGATTCACCTGGAGGGCAACATGACATGGGCCGCATGCACCTTGCGCTGGGCCATGAGGGGGACCAGTACACACCAGACGTCCTAACGGACGATGACCTCGAGCTTGGGGCACTGCTGTCTCCCACACCGTTCACCATCGCAGAGACACTCACCTCGGTTGGGCATATAAGTGCTGAGGCTCCCGGGTCACGGTCTGGTGCGCACCACACAGCCGAGCCGGTACAGCAGGTGGAGTTTGGAGCAGCCGAGGGTCTGGACGGTCGGAAGGCAGCCCAGGCCCAGCAAACAGCTGCCACCCAGACGGTTCCCGGGTTCCTGGATGTACTTGACCCACCCGGACAACCGATGCATGTGGACACCGAGGGACTGAATAACGGGATGAGGGCCATCTTTCAGGACCTGCACACGTAGCTGGAGGAGTCTATCCGCGTCCAGGAGCAGGGAGTGGTGCCGCTCATCGCAGCCACCCCGGCCGACAGCGCACGGGTGGCGTCCGCATTGGAGGCAATGGGTGAAGGAGTTTCGGCCATGGGTCAGGTTCTGCAAGGCGTTGGGCTTCACGTGCACGCGTCATCCATGGCCCAGGAGCGGGCTGCCCTCTCACAGGCAGCCATCTCACAGAGCCAACACGACATTGCCGCCGCTCTCGGGGCCCTGGCTGAGTCTCACCATGCCATGGCCCGGTCCCAGCAGGCGATGGCACAGTCCCAGCAGTCAGTCGCGGAGAGCATAGACCGCCTGGCGCACGTGATGGATGGCGTAGCGCCCTCACAGGTTGAGGTAGCACAGTCCATGGCAGGAATGTCGCATTCCCTGGGCTCCGTCTCTGCGAGCATTCGGACCATGGTCGATACCACTGCAGGCTTCCTGGACTGGCAGCGCCAGGTGTCGGTGGTGCGACGGGGCATGTCTCCGATCGCATCTCCATCCCACAGTGAGGCCCGGGGGCCACCGGGATCCCCGAGGGAGGAGGAGGTTCTGGGACCCATCCCGGTACCTCCAGCAAGGGACGTCCCGGTACACTCGGTCTCCCCCCGTTCTGTCCCTGGCGCATCTGGTGGGCAGCGGGCAGGACAGGGTGGCACCACGCCATCAAGCACGCCCGCCGAGCAGCCTGGCCCATCGAAGCCGGGCCGCCCCAGGAAACGTGTGCCGACGGTGAGCCATGTCGAAGGGCGTGATTCTCAGCAGTCCGCCTCCACTCCTGCTGTACCATCTGGGGAGACACCTAGATGTAGTGGTAGGGCCCGTAAGGCAAAGAAGTTAGGCACATAATAAGTTGGCACGGGTGCAGGGCACAGTTTAGTTGTAGGGGGTAGGGCATCGGTATGTGAATGTCACAAATAAACTCACTGTTGCACTTAACTTGTAAGACTCTGTGCTATGTCCGGTGCCAGGGGGCTCGTGAGGGTGACCGAGTGGCGCTGTGGTTAATGAGCGGTTCAGCGTCGGTGCCGGATGTGCTGTCCCTTTGCCCCCTGACTCCCAAAATCGGACACTGTAGTCCTCAGCACTCCGACGCCAGCTACCCCACATGGGCACGTGTTGAAATGCCCGTTATGAAGGCTGTGACCCCCGAAGTGCGTGGTTCAGCTATAGCCATGAGTCAGACCTTGGCTGGCGAATCTGAGCTCACAGCTCATCGCAGAGAGGGCTGTCATCATTCAACATGGCACTGATCACACCCGCTTACCCAATCATCAATGTTGTGAAATCCCGTAGTGCTGCAGTGGTAAGGTGATGTGGAATTGGTGCCGTGAACGCGGTGCGGGGGTGGGGGGGTGCTGTGTGGTGCCCGTGTGCAGGACTGGCGGTGCAAGTGGCAGTGTTCAGCGAATTCCTCCCCCACGGTGCGTGAACCGTGCGGCCACCAACGCGTCGCGTGCCCGCTGTCCTCGACAGTGCCGTCGTGCAGCCTCCTGGACGTAACCAGCACCTGGGCAGTGTCTGTGTCCTGCGCCCCTCCCCCCACCCTGATGCACGCCATCCTCCTTCTCCTCTTCCTCCTCCTCTTCCTCCTCCCCTTCGTTTGCGTTAGCTCCGGTGCCGTCGGGTCCTCCCTCCGACTCCTCCAACAGTGCATCTCCCCTCTGCATGGCAATGTTGTGCAGCGCACAGCAGACCACAACTATGCGACCGACCCTGTCGGGCCGGTACTGCAGGGCCCCTCCGGAATCTGAATCGCATCTTCAGCAGCCCGAAGCACCGCTCCACCACACCCCTGGTTGCTGCATGGGCCTCGTTGTATAGGCTCTCCGCGTTGGTATGAGGCCTCCTTATTGGCATCATCAGCCATGACCGCAACGGATAGCCCGTCGCCCAGCAACCAGCCCCTCAGCTGGAGGGGACATCCATCGAACATTGCGGGGATGAACGACTGTGCCAGAATGTAGGCGTCATGCACACTCCCGGGGAACCTTGCACACACGTGCATGATCTTCATGTGGGGGTCGCACACCACCTGAATGTTCATGGAGTATGCGCCCTTCCTGTTCATGAACACTTCCCTGTTGTCTGCATGGGGATGTGCACACCATCGATGACACCCTGGACCATCGGTATCTCGGCCACCTTGGCGAATCCACGTGCCCATGCTTCCTGCTGTGCTCGGTCCTCGGGGAATTTAATGTACCTGTCCACGATGGCGTACAAGGCGTCGGTCACGGCCCTGATGCACCTGTGGACCGATGCCTGTGAGATCACGGATAGGTCCCCGTGGGGCGCCTGGAAGGAACCGGTAGCGTAAAGGTTTAGGGCCACCGTCACCTTGACGGCGACTGGTATAGCGTGTCCTCCACCCGTTCCAAGTGGTGCGAGGTGCGCCACGAGGTGGCATATATGTGCGACCGTCTCCCTGCTGAACCGTAGTCTCCTCCTGCATGTGATGTCCGTTAGGGCCTCGAACGACATTCTGTCACGGTACACCCTGGGCCTTGCTGGACACCTGTGGCACCCTGGCACCACCATCAGTGGCTCCTCCTCCTCCTCCCCCCCCCCAAGCACTTCAATATCAGTGCCCGCTTCCTGTGCATTCCTCGCCGTCGGGGGGTCAGTATTCCCCTCGGCATCCCCCTGGACATTCCGGCCCTGAGCGCCTGCGGTCTGCGCGGCGACAATGGGCCACTCTGCAGCCATCCCCTCTGCTGCAGCAGCAGCTGCCGCTGCATCTGCAGCCACTGTAGGCCGTCGCAGTCTACGCTGCCGGATGGCCACCTACAGTGCTGCGGCTCCAACCACGGCAGTGAACATCGCTGTCTGGTTGGCATACATGGTGATCTACAGGCAGGTGGTGGGGGGCAGAAAAACAACATGTTACACGGAGGTTCTTCCACACCTCGCCAGCCGGGTTGCATGGGATCCCTGTGTGCCCCGGTGGCCTGGTCACGCTGCAGATACGCAGCCAACCTAACACCTGGACACTGTCTGCGTCCAACGGTCAATTCACACCATCCTCCTCACCAGTGTACCAGTCACCTGTGCCAATCAGCCACACGACAACCTGCGGCCGTGTCCTCGTCACCGTCCTGCCATATCAGGGCGGCTGACATGTGCCATCCGCGGATGGACGACACCCTCCACACTCTCCCTCACCCCCACTCCCACCTCCACTCCCTCCCTCCCCCCCCTCCCACCTCCACTCCCTCCCTCACCCCCCCGTTGGCCGCAGCGTTCTCGGGGAAGCCGACCCGGTCTGCAGGAGCTCCAGAACAGTCCGCTCACCTCCTCACTGCTCAGCGTCAGCCAGCATGACTGGCTGACGACTTGAACTGGGGTTACGCCATCGGGACTTCGGCCCATCCGTGCCGGAGAATAGCAGGGGTAGCAGAGAATCGCCAGTTTGGGTGTCTCGGGCGATTCTCCGGCCTGCGCGTGCAGAACTCGACGGGGCCGATCTCGCCGCTTGGTGAATCGCGGGAGAAGGTCGGACCGGCGTCGCGTGGAAAGATGGCGCGCCAGGCGATTCTCCCAACTGGCGCGGCATCGGAGAATCGCGCCCACGGTTTCAGTCCGGTTGAATGAATATACAAGCAATGTTTATTTCTTTAAGAACTCATTTTGGTACATTCACACAAAATTAAATGAAAAGACTTTTCCTGTGTGCCTTGAAACGTCCTTGAGACACCAACGAGTGAAAGCAAAAACTTCAAGATAAAAGTGACTCCAGATTTACAAATTAAAAGTCATTTCAACAAAAGGCCTTAAAAGTAATTTTTACGACTGCTTCAAGGATTCACTGACGGCTAAAATCCCTCTCTCTAATCAGTCAAGAGGATCACATTTTAAGGGAATCCTTATCAGGGTTCAGCCCCTTACATAGTTTCATTGGTTCTAATTCTCAGCTGTAACCCCCTTGATTTGTTCAGGAAAGTGTCAGTCACTTAACAGGCGATTAGTTAATTAGACATTAATCAATTACTGCAAATTCAATTATCTTTCCCATGACTCTTGTCCCATGTTCAAACTCCCTACGTCATGTCTGGTCTCAGTTACGAGATTGTTTCAAACTTGTTGAATGTACCCTCATATCTCTTACTTTCAGTAACAGTACTTGCAGTACATTATTCGTTACATTTGAGACAGTCATGGACAGTATTCAAAAGATTAGCCAATTTTATAACTTACTCATATTTCTACAAATTCAATAAGTTTCAAGAATCATTTTATTTTCCAGTATATTTTAGCTAATATTTTAAAGGACCCCGTTCTATAATTGTTGATCCAACATCTCCCCCCTTTTTATTATTTTAAACTTAATAAAATAAATCAATTAATAAATTAACAATATAATAACAGTAAAGCGAAAGGAATAAAAGCGAAGGAAAACGCATTCACAAGTTCTTTGATGGATCATGTCCTCCAACATTGGAATGGGTGACAAACATTTAAAAGAGTTACAAGCCTTTACATTAGTAGATTTAGTATATAATATCAGGAATAAGGAATCAATAAAAAGAGCTTCGCATGCCATGTAAAGTATTGCTATTTCAAGGTTTCTTGTCATTCTCTTACAGACACATTTGGTTGTCAAAAATGCAAGATATACAGCAAAATAAGTAAAAAGACATCCAAAAATCAATGCAGCAAAAAACATTTTTAAAATGGTTATTTTAATCATAATGAGCTCTTTTAACATGTGATGCATGGATCCAGGACTTCATTCCCTGCACCTTTACGGCTGCTGGAGTTGTGAGTAACACCTGGTAGGGTCCTTCCCACTTGGCCCCCTGTGGTTATTTCTGTGGTTTCTTTATGTAGACTTCAATTCCTGGCACAGGGAGGATTACCCCACGCTGCTGTAAGAAAGCAAAACTAATGGCATTTGTTGGATCCTGGCAATATTTGAGTAGTGCATCGCTCATTAAATGACAATCAGCTTTACGCAGGTCAATAGTTCCTGGTAAGGACATGAATCTACCAGTAATTACTTCAAATAGACTCAGGCCTGTTGTTCTGTTTGGTGTTGCTCTGATGTTACACAGGACCAATGGCATAGCCTGAGGCCATGGCCTCTCCTCCTGATGATACTTTGATAATCGTTCCTTCAGGATTTGATTCATGCGTTCCACTTGTCCTGATGATTGTGGGTGGTAAGGACAATGTAGCTCCCACTGGATGTTTAGTAATCTACAAACTTCTTTGCAAACAGCTTTTGTGAAATGAGCTTCTTTATCGGAGTCTATGCTGATTGGTACTCCCCATCGAGGGATATAATCTTTGATGCATGATCAATTACACAAAGACGAGAGTTGGATGCAATCGAGGCTTTATTACACTAAGATGTGTGGCCTCCTACAGCAGCTGGTGAAATGGCTGCTGTACGCGGAGCACACATAATTATACTCCGCCCCAGCAGGCAGGGAACTACCCCCGTACCTGTAGTACAGGGCCTTACTGTAAAGCACCTACACCGACATCCTCTATAAACAATATATATCAGTGGTGACTACCATATTCACCCCCTCTTAAAATTGAGTCCAGCTGGGGTGGTGGAGAACTATATACAGGTAGACGTTTTAAAGTACAGAGAGAAAAAAAAATTGAGTCCAGCAGGGTGGAGGGGAAAATTATATACAGAGTGATGATGTTTTAAAATTCCACGTAATGTTACAGATTCAGTCGGTCCGGAGCCTTGATCTGCCGTTGGGAGCGCCGCAGTGCTGGCGGCGATTCCGGTGTCGGTATGGTCTTCGGTGGCTCCGGGAGCATGTCGAAGTTCATTTCATCCCCGGGTGTGGGCAGGGGGAGGACGGACTGTCCTTGGGCTGGGGTTGCGGCTGGGTGCGCCGGGGGAGGGGGGGTGGCGCCGGGCCGGGGGTGTGCGAGTGTGCGGAACCAGCTGGTGCCAGGTCCCTGAGGGAGACTGTATCTTGGCGGCCGTCAGGGTACTCTACGTAGGCGTACTGTGGGTTGGCGTAGAGTAGCTGTACCCTCTCAACCAATGGGTCCGCCTTGTGAAGTCATACGTGTTTACGGAGGAGTACAGGTCCTGGAGCTGCGAGCCAAGTCGGGAGCAACACCCTGGAGGTGGACTTCCTAGGGAAGGCAAAGAGACGTTCATGGGGTGTTTTATTAGTCGCAGTGCACAGGAGCGACCGAATGGAGTGCAGGGCATCGGGGAGGAACTCCTGCCAGCGGGAGGCTGGGAGATTTCTGGACCATAGGGCCAGCTGGATGGCCCTGCAGACCGTCCCATTCTCCCTCTCCACCTGCCCGTTTCCCCGGGGGTTTTTACCATTTCATCAAGGCCCGCAATCTGCCCTATTCCATCGAGGAAGTCAGGGCTATCACCAGAGATTGCCAGGTCGAGCTGGTCGTCCTGCTTGAGGCGATACCCCTGTTGAGCAGGAATTGACGCAGCTCATTGCTCATGAATGAGGATCCCCTGTCACTGTGGACGTAGGCGGGGAAGCCGAACAGAGCGAAGATGGTGTTGAGGGCTTTGATGGTGGCAGACGTCATGCCGGGGCATGGGATGGCGAAGGGGAATCTTCATCGACAACACTGAGGAGGTACGTGTTACGGTCGGTGGAAGAGAGGGGCCCTTTGAAGTCCACGCTGAGGCATTCAAAGGGGCGGGAGGCCTTCACCAGGCGTGCACGGTCTGGCCGGTAGAAGTACGGTTTGCACTCTGCGCAGACCTGGTAATCTCTGGTGATAGCCCTGACTTCCTCGATGGAGTAGGGCAGATTGCGGGCCTTGATGAAATGGTAAAAACATGTGACCCCCGGGTGACAAAGGTTGTCGTCCAGAGTCCGGAGTCATGTACCTCGGGATAGGGCACATATACCTCGGGATAGGGCATCGGGGGGCTCATTGAGTTTATCGGGGTGATACAAAATCTCATAGTTGTAGGTGGAGAGCTCGATCTGCCATCTCAAGATTTTATCGTTTTTGATCTTACCACGATGTGTGTTATTGAACATGAAGGCAACCGACCGTTGGTCAGTGAGGAGAGTAAATCTCCTGCCGGCCAGGTAATGCCTCCAATGCCACACAGCTTCAATGATTGCTTGGGCCTCTTTCTCGACGGAGGAATGCCGGATCTAGGAGGCATGTAGGGTTCGTGAAAAAAACGCCACGGGCCTGCCTGCCTGGTGGAGGGTGGTGGCTAGAGCGACGTCTGATGCATCCTCTCAACTTGGAAGGGGAGCGTCTTGTCGACCATGTGCATCGCGGCCTTGGCGATGCCGGCCTTGATATCGTTGAAGGCCTGGTAAGCCTCGGCCGTTGAGGGAAAAAGATTGGATTGAGTGAGTGGCCGGGCCTTGTCCGCATAGGTGGGACCCACTGGGCGTAATAAGAAAAGAACCCCAGGCATCGTTTGAGGACCTTGGGGAAGTGGGGGAGGGGGAGTTCCATGAGGGACCGCATGCGGACAGGATCGGGCCCCAGAACTCCGTTCTGGACCACATAGCCGAGGATGGCTAAGCGGTTTGTGCTGAACACGCACTTCTTCTTGTTGTAGGTTATGTTGAGGAGAGTTGCGGTGTGGAGAAATTTGGCAAGGTTGGCGTCATGGTCCTGCTGATCGTGGCCGTAGATGGTGACATTGTCCAGGTATGGGAAAATGGCCCGCAGCCCGTACCGGTCAACCATTCGGTCCATTTCCCGTTGGAAAACCGAGACCCCGTTGGTGACGCCAAAGGGAACCCTAAGAAAGTGGTAAAGGCAGCCATCTGCCTCGAAGGCAGTGTATGGGCGGTCCGCCTTATGGATGGGGAGCTGGTGGTAGGCAGATTTCAGGTCCACAGTTGAGAAGACTTGGTACTGTGCAATCTGATTGACCATATCAGATATGCGTGGGAGGGGGTACGCGTCAAGCTGCGTGTACCTATTGATGGTCTGGCTGTAGTCCACGACCATCCTGTGTTTTTCCCCAGTTTTCACAACTACCACTTGGGCTCTTCAGGGGCTGTTGCTGGCCTCGATGATGCCTTCCCGAAGCAGTCTCTGGACCTCGGACCTGATGAAGGTCCTGTCCTGGACGCTGTACCGTCTGCTCCTGGTAGCGATGGGTTTGCAATCCGGGGTTAAGTTTGCAAATAGGGAAGGTGGATCGACCTTTAGGGTCGCGAGGCCGCATACAGTAAGGGGTGGTAGGGGCCCGCCAAATTTCAGTGTTAGGCTCTGGAGGTTGCACTGGAAGTTGAGGCCGAGTAGCAAGGCAGCGCAGAGGTTGGGGAGGACGTAGAGCCGGAAGCAGCTGAACTCTACGCCCTGGACAGTGAAAGTGGCGATGCAGTACCCCGGATCGCCACAAAGTTGCACCCGGAGGCCAGGGAGATTCTCTGGTTAGCGGGGTGTACCACGAGGGAGCAGTGCCTTCCCGTCTCGGGGTGAATGAAGCTCTCGGTGCTCTCGGAGTCCAGCAGACAGGAGATCTCGTGCCCATCGATCTTCATGTTGGTAGAAGCCGTTGCCAGGTTGTGTGGGCGAGACTGGTCACTCGTGACCGAGGCGAGACACGGCTGGTTGTCAGCAGTTGCAGGCGGACGCGGCCAGATGAGGTGCCCGGGGGGCATGGGTCCTGGTAAGATGGCGGTGCCCACGGACCGCACGTGTCGTGGGGAAAATGAAATGGCGTCACCTGACGATCCTGGGGAGAACAAAATGGCGGCGCCCACGGGCCGCACGTGGTGAGGGTCGAACAAGGTGGCAGCGCCCACGGGCAGCACGTGGTCCAGGGAGGGGAAGATGGCGGCGCCCATTGGCCGCACATGGGGGGAGCTGGAACAATAGCGGCGACTGAGCGGGCCTGGCAGACCGCAGCGAAGTGCCCCTTCTTGCCACAGGCTTTGCAAAGGGCGCTCCGGGCTGGGCAGTGCTGGCGGGGGTGTTTGGACTGCCCACAGAAGTAACATATGGGGCCCCGAGGTTGGTTGGCTGCCGCGTGGCACAGGCGTGGGGCTGGCTGAGGGCGGTCGCTGGTGGGGTCCACGATGGGGCGGCCGTCTGCGGAGTCCACGATGCACAGGAGGGGTGGGCCGCGCGGTCGGGTGTGTAGGCCTGGATGTTGCGCAAAGCGACCGTAAGCGAGAGCGCTAGCTTTTTGGTTTCCGCGAGGTCGAGCGTGGCCCCTTCTAAGAGGCGCTGGCGGATGTAATTGGACCCTATCCCCGTAACAAAAGCGTCTCTCATGAGCAAGTTCGAGTGTTCCGTGGCTGAGACGGCCTGACAGTCACAGTCTCTGACTAGGGGAATCAGGGCACGCCAGAAATCTTCCACTGACTCACCAGGAAGTTGACGGCGAGTGGAGAGGAGGTGCCTGGCGTAGAGTGTGTTAGTCCCCTGAGCGTAGTTTTCCTTCAGTAGCACCATGGCCTCTGCGTAGGTCAGCGCGTCCTGGATAAGTGGAAAGACGTTGGAGCTCAGCCGTGTGTAAAGGATCTGAATCTTCTGAGCTTCTGGAATTGGGTGTGGCGCAGACCCGATGTATGCTTTGAAACAGGATGGCCAATGTTCAAAGTCCTTTTTGGCGTTGTCTGATTGCGGATGCAGCTGCAGGCTTGATGCGGAGGTCCACCTTCTGAAAACTTAGCGTAATAAATTGATGCATGATCAATTACACAAAGACGAGAGTTGGATGCAATCAAGGCTTTATTACACTAAGGTGTGTGGCCTCCTACAGCAGCTGGTGAAATGGCTGCTGTACGAGGAGCACTCATATTTATACTCCGCCTACTGGGCGGAGCCAGCAGGCAGGTAACTACCCCCGTACCTGCAGTACAGGGCCTTATCGTAAAGCACCTACACCGGCATCCTCTATATACAATATATACATCAATGGTGGCTACCACAGTCTTTACATAAGACTTTAGCTGTGTGGCTAGCTGTAGCTTTTCTGGCTGGAATGGCTTCTAATAGATTCCGTACCTCATCTCCATTTCGAATAGATGTCCCTAAGCAGTGAGGAACCCTCTTTTCTTCCACATTTGACCAAAATCATGAGCTACTCCAAAGCCATATCTCGAATCTGTATAAATGTGAGCTGTTTGATCCTTTGCCACCTGACATGCTTCAGCTAGGGCTTTCAACTCAGCTTATTGGGCTGAGGTTCCTGAGGGTAATTTTCCTTTTGCCTTAATAGTATACAGACTGCCCATCCTGCCTTTTGGATACCCTTTTCCACAAAAGAGGACCTGTCTGTAAATAATATTAGATCTGGGTTCTGTAATGGTTCTTCCTCTACTAGACGTGCCTGCTCCATTTCCTCTGTTATCTCAATGCAGTCATGCTCTTCCTCACCCCCCCCCCCCCTTTTATTCCCAGGGAGCAGGAGTAAGGATGATGGGTTTACTGGGCTTGCTTTTTGAAAATAAATGTCCGCTACCAAGATTGTTGTCCATTTTGCCCACCTGTCTGCGTGACTTGTTTGACTCTATTTGAGAGTATTTAATGATCAATTTTTGGTCCAGAACAATGCCTGCAGTTGCTGTTACAGCTTTACATGTGCCTTCTACAGCTCTCAGACAAGTACCCCATCCAAGGGCTACTGAGTCCAGTCTTCCTGAATAGTCCCCAATTGGTCTCTGCTGATCCCCATGATCCTGTGTTAAAATTGCTGTCATATATTCTTCTTTTTCCTGAACATATAGGGTAAACGGTTTTCCACTGTTCAGAATGCCTATGGCTGGTTCTGAACACAAGCCCTGCTTTAAATCCTTAAACGCTTTTTCCTCTTTTGATTTTTGGTTTCCCTTTAATATATCAAAGAGAGATTGTGCCAACTTTGTATATGAGTATATCAGATTTGTATTGAAGTTACATAACCCCAAAAATGATCTTAACTCTTCAATATTGGTGGGGTTTTTTGCAATTTGAATTGCTTCCGTTCCATCTTGGGTCAGTTCTCTTTTGCCTTTTGAAATTATCTGACATAAATAGATTACTTCATTCTGAGCAATTTGTGCTTTGGCCATGTTGGCTTTATGACCCCTTTGACTGAGATGGTTTAACAACAGATGCAAAACCTTTTCATGATCTTCTTCCTTAATAGTGGCTAACAGAATGTCATCTACATATTGGATAATGGTAGAGGGCACCTCAGGTAATTTCCTCAAATGGTTTTGTACGGCCATATGGAGTACAGTAGGACTGTTGTGAAAACTCTGTGGTAATCTTGTCTAGGTGTACTGTTGCTGTTGAATAGTAAATCCAAACCAAGGTTGCACTTCTTGTGCTATTGGTGCTGACCAGAAACCATTAGCCAAATCAGTAACCAAGAACCATTCAAATTCTGGCGTCAGAGCATTGAAAGTAGTCGAGAGGTCGGCTACAAAAGGAGCTTTTTTATCAATACACTGATTTGCTTTTCAGTAATTAACAGTCAAACGCCATGTGCCATTTGCCTTTTTCACAGGCCAAACTGGACTGTTTGATGAACTGTGTATTTTGATCAATACCCCTTTTTCTTCTAACTGTTTTACTATAGGCAAAATCCCTTCAATTGAGGACAGGTTGATAGGGTATTGTTTGGTACACGGTGGAGCATTATCCATGAATGGCGCTGGTACCATATGTAATAATCCACAATCATTCTTATCTTTGGCCCAGATTGGTTGTTCGTAAAGCTGATCATTCCTGAATGTTCTAACTGCCCATGTTACTTTTCCATTTTCAAAGCTTAGGGAAGAATTCAGTTGAGATAGAATATCCCAACCCAGAATGGCCTGATCCACTTCACCTACCTAGACTGGAGAAATTAATTCACAAGGACCAAATTCTATTGACATAGGTTTAGTTATTTTAATAGTTACTGGATCTCCCCCTATTCTCCCACAGTCTGTTTGTAATCCAAAGGAAATATCCTTTCAAATTTTGACGGAAAACATGTTAACTCTGCTCCTGTATTGAAGAGACAGTCTACTTCCATACCGCCCACCCTCATTAATACATATAATCCACCTCTTCTATCTTCAAGCAAGGCGTGAAGAGAGGCAGGGACGGAGGAGCTGAGGGTAGGCATTTCTAGTTTTTTGATATCTCCAATATTGCAGCTCTACGTTGTGGTGATAATTTTTTTAATGCTTCCCACTCAGCCCAATCCTTCTCAGAGCGGGGTGGTGGAAATTGTGGATGATATGTAGGTGTGGAATTGGGAGCAGGAACCGAGTTTGCAGGCACATATTGTTCTTGTCGTTCTTGTAATCTAGCTCGGTATGACCTCGCCGAGTGTCCTTCTTTCCCACAAAAATAAAATTTCCCTCTTCCAATTTTTGATTCTTGAGAAGCATTTGAATTATACATGGCATGTTTTATTGTTTGAACTGCTTCTCCTTTAGGTTGGGTCTCTGTTTGAAAAACATGGCTTTTAGAATCTAAATCTCTATCAATTTGAGCACATCGAGTTACTAATGCCGTATATGTTGTTACCCCTTGATCCCAAACAGGAAACACTAGCTTCAATGCATTGGACACATCTATTTTTAAACCAGCAAGGAATGCAGACTTTTAACGGTTCAAAAGCAGCAGCATCCCACGACTCCAGTCCCCCTGGCAACTCCATTCCTGAGTGTTATGCCCACACTTTCATAAATCTCTGTTCGTATTCGGAGACATCCTCAGGTTTCTTTTGTCGACAATCAGTAATTCTAGTCCAATCAGTTCTCGATGGATTATATCTTAATAATCACTGTTTGACTACCAGCCATCCATCATGTTCATCATCCCCTAATGCTGTTTTGGCTTCTCTAAAAAGTTGGTCACTTTCTCATTTGGTGGTTATCACAGTCAGAACTTGAACTCCATCTAATGGATGGAGATTGTAAATCTGTCTCAATCTCTTGAGCCCCTCCCATATTGCCATATCCCCCTTTTTTGGGTTAGACAATTCTTTGGACCACCGGTCAATTCTATCTGGGTCAGCAGGTTTATGGACTATATGTTGATTATATTGGGCTCGAGTTATACTTCTGACCCCTTCTTCAGTGACTGCGTCTGCTATCCCAGTTTTATACCGCTTTGACTTTAAGGGAGCTAGCAGAACATCTTCTGTTTTTTTTAGCTTGGAATCTTTTGTGTCTCTCAAGCACTTCCCTCTTGAATTCTGCTTCATAATCATTGGACCCCGATGATTCCATTAAAAAGAGATTTGTAGACATGTCTGATTTTTTCTTTCTTGGGACAGCATGTCTTAAATCAGGGGCGGTCCCAGTTATTTCACTGGCACGTAGGGACATGGTTTCTGTGCAAGTGACATACTGTTGGTTTGTGGGTGTGTGAGATTTATTACAAAGATGTCCTCTTCCATTCAAACATTCCACTAATCTTCTATTTTGTAACTCTCGGATCGTATTCAAGAGGTTTGCTATCTCTAGTTTGAATCCAGCATTTATCACCAATAGTTAATTATTTTCATATCGTGACCCATGTTTCCCTAAGTTTAGACCATCTATCTTACTTTAAAATCTTGCATTTTCTTCTTCTAATATCTCCAAACGCTCAATCCTTGGTCGATGTCCGTTTAATTCCTCACAAATTACTCGCATCTGCTCTTTCTGTTTTTTAATCTCACGGTCATAATTCGTACTCTGAATGTTCTCATTCCTGCTCCCAATCTGACTCATTATAATCAAGCACCATTTCATTTGCTCTTTATCTTTCGTTTTATTTATGTGTTTCCAAGCCGTTTGAATATCATCAGGGGACCATTGTCCCTTAGCATCAGGTATCTTTAAAATTCTCTGTTCAATGTTCTTGCTGACCTTAGGCAAATCAAGGCATTGTTCAATATAACTTTTCGCTGTCTGAAATATGTCTTCTAAAGAAATCTCTGTTGGATCTTGCGTGTCACCAAAGTTCCTCATTTTTCAATCACACCGGACACATTTGGTTTGTAAAGAAAACTTAAGAAGTCACGCGATTTCTACACGGTCACAGATTTGAAGATATCTTACCTTGCCTCAGTTCTTCCGTGTCCAGTACTCCCTGAAGGTATTCGGTATCTTTTCCTTTATCTTCTTCTGCCTGACTCGACAGTAAGATTCCCCTTATGTCTCGCTTATAGATATGGGGCGGGATTCTCCACTCCCACGCCGAGTGGCCGCGCCGTCGTGAACGCCGTCGAGGTTCACGACGGTGCGGAACGGCCCCGGTCCCGACCGATTCAGGCCCTGACAATGGGCCAGGATCGGGGCCGCGTCATCTACACGCGCCAGGCCTTGTCACCCGCGTAAAAGCGGCGCTGCATAGATGACACGGCCGGCACCGCATAACGGGCGTCATCCCCGCATGCGCGGGTTGGCCGGCGCCAACCTGCGTATGCGTGGTTGCCGTCTTCTCTAAGTCCGCCCCGCAAGAAGATGGGGGACGGATCTTGCGGGGCCGCGGAAGGAAGGAGGTCCTCCTTCAGAGAGGACGGCCCGACGATCGGTGGGCACCGATCACGGGCCACCCCACATTCCAGGTAAAGCCCGGTGCAGGATCCCCCCTTGCCCCCCCACAGGCCGCTCCCCCCAGCGTTCACACACCGCCCACGACTGCAGCGACCAGGTGTGGACGGTGCCGGGGGAAACCCGCCGTTTTGGCCTGGCCGCTCGGCCCATCCGGGCCTCAGAATAGCAGGGGTGCCGGAGAATCGCCATTTTGGGTGTCTCCAGCGATTCTCTGGCCTGCGGCCCGCGAAACTCGACCGGGCCGTTCCCGCCGCTTGGGAGAATCGCGGGAGGGCATCGCACCGGCGTCCCCGGAGATTTTGGTGGCCCAGGTGATTCTCCCAACCGGCATGGGAGTGGAGAATTGCGCCCAAGTTCTCAGTCTGGTTCATTGAATATACAAGCAATGTTTATTTCTTTAAGAACTCATTTTGGTACATTCACGCAAAATTAAATCAAAAGACTTTTCCTGCATGCCTTGAAATGTCCTTGGGACACTAACGAGTGAAAGCAAAACTTTCAAGATAAAAGTGACTCTAGATTTACAAATTGAAAGTAATTTCAACAAAAGGCCTTAAAAGTAATTTTTACGAATGCTTCAAGGATTCACTGACAGCTAAAATTCTTTTCTCTGGGGCGACACGTGGCGCAGAGGTTAGCACTGGGACTGTGGCGGCTGAGGACCCGGGTTTGAATCCCGGCCCTGGGCCACTGTCCGTGTGGAGTTTGCACATTCTCCCCATGTCTGTGTGGGTTTCACCCCCACAACCCAAAGATGTGCATGTTAGGTGGATTGGCCATGCTAAATTGCCCCTTAATTGGAAAAAAATAAAACAATTGGTTGCTCTAAATTTCTAAAAAAAAAAAGAAAAAAATATTCCTCTCTCTAATCAGTCAAATGGATCATATTCTTAAAGGGATCCTTACCTGGCTTTAGCCCCTTACTTAGTTTCATTGGTTCTAATTCTCAGCTGAGACCCCCTTGATTTGTTCAGGAAAGTGTCAGTCACTTAACAGGCGATTAGTTAATTAGATACTAATCGATTACTCCAAATTAATTATCTTTCCCACAATTCTTGATCCACGATCAAACTCCCTACATCACATCTGGTCTCAGTTACGAGATTGTTTCAAACTTGTTGAATGTACCCTCATATCTCTTACTTTCAGTAAGAGTACTTGCAGTTCATTATTCGTTACATTTGAGACAGTCATGGACAGTATTCAAAAGATTAGCCAATTTTATAACTTACTCATATTTCTACAAATTCAATAATTTGCAAAATCATTTATTTTCCAGTATATTTTATCTAATATTTTAAAGGAGCCCCCTCTATAATTGTTGATCCAACATGGATCAAGTCAAGGAAACTGCTCAATTCTTTCTTGTCATTTGGAGCATCCATCTTTTCCAAGACTGGACTTGACTCCATTAGGTATGTAACACCATTTTGAAGAGCTGGCTTTCAGCCACCTTGACAGTGCATTTTCCTGCACTTAACTTGATCCCAGATTTCCTGGTTCCTTTCTTAGCTTCATGTCTATACCATAAATCTGGATACACCAGTTATGCCAGTAGTTCCTTTCTACCCTGGGGTATGTCACCTCTACTTTCTGCTGGGGCACATCCTGGCTCATTTGAAGGGCAAAAGGTGGATCAGGAATTTGTACCATCCAAGGGCATGCTGAATGTTGTCAACAATGAAGATTCATCGTCAAGCTTTACATTCCAGTAACCATTTCTGGCATCGGTTTGCAGAAAACCTTTGTCTCTGCCAATGCTAGTTGTGATCGTTTGCGGTGCTGGAATAGGAATAGTGATTCCTCCTTATTGCTTGATTCAGTTCTTTTCTCTCTCATCATGATGGAATTTACCCAATCTGTAAGCTCTGTGACTCTGGCCTTCTTTTTATCTTCACCTTCTTTTGTTCCATCCTGGGGAGCTCTCTTTCCAGCTTTTCTTTACTTTACATGAGGGATGAATCACTGGTTTCATTTCTGGCTCAATAGTGATGTGATATTTAAAATCTTCAAAACATCCAACTTCCTCATCAAAACAATCTGGGTACATTTGTACCAGACCTTCCTTGCTTCTGAACAGTAGGTGCTTTTCGGTTATTGTACTACCATCAACCCTCAGACACTCCTTCATCTCATGGTTTACTGAGATACGCTCGTTGCAACTGCTTGAACCCAGATTAGCAGGAGCATCTGCTTCAGTGATGTAGAACAATACAGTTTACATATTTGTGTGCTCCTCTGATTTGCATTGTTCCTAGCTGTTGAATCTGAGACCCCACATATGCAGTTAGTATGACGTTGCTCAGTTTCAAAGCACGTTTCCTTAAGTAATCATTTTCTTATAGGTTTTTAGGAAAGATCTTCTGGTATCATCTGAGTAGATACAGGCCCAGCCTGTCCAACATTTCCTCATAAGATAACAACCCCCCCACCCCTCCCAACCCACTATCTTCCCCCCTCCACCACACCCCCCACCCCAGTTATCAGTCGAACGAACCTTCTCTGAACTTTGTCAAACGCATTTATTTCCTTTCTTAAATAAGGAGCCCTAAACTGTACACAATACTTAAAATGTGGTCCAACCAGCGTCCTGTACGGCAAAACATCCCAACTTTTATGTTATATTCTCCTTGCAATAAGCAACAACATTCCATTTGCCTTCCTAATCACTTGCGATACTTGCTGTAGCAAGTGGGCTCCATTGACCACATGACCGGTTCGGGGCCAATCACATGGGTGCGTGTGAACCCCGGCCAATGGGGAATTTGTGCCGGGCCCTGGAAGCAAGCCATAAGACCATAAGACATAGGAGCGGAAGTAAGGCCATTCGGCCCATCGACTCCACTCCACCATTCAATCATGGCTGATTTCAACTCCATTTACCCGCTCTCTCTCCATAGCCCTTAATTTCTCGAGAAATCAAGAATTTATCAACTTCTGTCTTAAAGACACTCAACGTCCCGGCCTCCACCGCCCTATGTGGCAATGAATTCCACAGACCCACCACTCTCTGGCTGAAGAAATTTCTCCTCATCTCTGTTCTAAAGTGACTTATTCTAAGGCTGTGCCCCTGGGTCCTAGTCTCCCCTGCTAATGGAAACAACTTCCCTACGTCCACCCTATCTAAGCCATTCATTATCTTGTAAGTTTCTATTAGATCTCCCCTCAACCTCCTAAACTCCAATGAATATAATCCCAGGATCCTCAGACGTTCATCGTATGTTAGGCCTACCATTCCTGGGATCATCTGTGTGAATCACCGCTGGACCCGCTCCAGTGCCAGTATGTCCTTCCTGAGGTGTGGGGCCCAAAATTGCTCACAGTATTCTGAAGTGACCTGAGCAGTGTGGACCTGGGGGCTGAAGTGTTAAGACTTGTTGTATTGTGCTCTGTGCCTGTTATTTAATTGCTTTTGCCTTTCATCAATAAACCCCTTTGTTAACTTCTGGAAGCCTCCAGTGTATGTCTCAAGCTACCACATTGGCGACGAGGTAAAACATTTTGAATACAGTCCACAATCATCGTGAATCAAGGGGGGAAGGAAAGACTAGTTGAGAAAGTAGAGATGCTCCAGTAAGTCAGAATTATTTAAACCATGAGTGTAAATTCCTATCATTGGGAAACTAGACCCAGAAACTCAGCCGATGGAGTGTGCCAAAAAAAGCATGACTGAACTTCAAAGCGTGGCTGAAGGGGAGGTTGACTAGGTATGGGGCGATATGGCCATGAGGTCTGCAGCGGGATCAACTGGCACAGCGCAGAACCAGACCGGTTCCTCGGGACAAGACTAGAATCCAAGGAGTGAGAAGGAGTTTGAACGTCAACCTAAATCCAAGCGGATGACTTTTGTTGTAGGGGGGCCCATCCCCAGGAGACCTGCCATGTTTGGGAGATCGTGTGTTTTCAATGCAACCGAAGGGGCCACAATCAAGCACGTTGCCATGCGAGGAAAAGCACGCCAATGCAAAACAAGAAAAATACCACAGCAGTAGCAATCCACAGTGCCACTGAACATAGTGAAGAAGAGCTCTGAAGAAAAGCATGCAATGTACCAGTTGATTGGTTTTAGAAAAATACATTTGGAGTACCTAATTATTTTTTTTTCCAATTAAGGGGCAATTTAGCGTGGCCAATCCACCTACCCTGCACATCTTTTATGTTGTGGGAGTGAGACCCATGCAGACATGGGTAGAATGTGCAAACTCCACACAGACAGTGACTTGGAGACAGGATCAAACCGGGGTCCTCAGCGCCATAGGCAGTAATGATAACCATTGCGCCACTGTGCCGCACTTTACCTCCCTTGAATGATGTCCAATTGAATAATATGGCTCCAATTGAAATTGTCTTCAGGGCAAATGGTAGACCTCTTAAAATGGAAGTCAACACCGGGACTTTGGTGACCGGAATTGGTGAGCAGACTTTCCAATACCTTTGTGCAGGAACACACAGCTAGATTCTCCATCGCAGGATCCTCAGTTTCGCCAGCAGCGCAGCACGCCCATGGATTTCCAAATGGCGTGGGGGTGCCCAAAATAGGAAACCCCATTGGCTGGCTAATCGGACGGAGAATCCCGCACCAGAAAATGCACGAGGCGGGATGCAGAATCCCACTCACAATCTTTAAGCTTGAGGAGTACTACTCAAAGCTTTCAACATACACCAGGGATATTTTGAAGATCCTTGGAACAGTCAGTACTCCAGTGGCATACAGAGGGCAGGAGGCTAATCTGCATTTGGTTGTCATGGAAAGACATAGACCCAGTCTGTTGGGAAAAGACTGCTCTCAGAGAATTAGGCTGAACTTGCTGGAAATCTTCAAAATATCTAATGGCATCCTCAAAGAAGTCTGAAGGAGATATGAAAACGTTTTCCACAAGGAACTGGATGTGATTAAGGGCATAAAAGCCAAGATGTATGTCAATCTGGATTCAACGCCCAAGTTCTTCAGAGCTAGACCAGTGCCATACCCTTTGCATCAGATGTTTGAAGCAGAGCTAAAGAGGTTGGAAGAGCTGGGTTTGCTACAATAAATACCCACAAACGCCCCTCCATTCAGCATTGCTTCAATCTGCAATATCTTCCAGCACACGATGGAAAATCTCCTCCAGGGAATTTTCAAAGTGATGGTTTACCTTGATAATGTGCTGGTCACTGGCACTACACACAAAGAAACATGGCCAGCCTAGAGGAAGTATCAAAGAGGTTTTGTGATGCAGGGGTCTGCTTAAAACACAAAAAATGTACTTTTCAGGCCTCAGAAGTGAGGTTCCTACAATTTTACAATATGGCCTCTTGCATCTCTTGGAAGAAAAGACGTCCCTGTTTTCAACCCAAAAATGTCGGTGAGTTTAAATCCTCCCTCAGTATGGCCAATTACTTTGGAAGGTTTATTTCAAATTTAGCCACAACTTTGGCACCTTTAGACCAGTTATTAGGGAAGAATCAATGGTGGTAATGGAGAGAACCCCAAGGGGAAGCCTTCTGAGTCATGAAGCAAGCATTACCGTCTGGTGCATTTTGATCCAGGGAACCAATAGTGCTGAAATGTGATGCATCCCCTTATGGTAGAGGGGCTGTATTATCCCACAAAATGGGAGATGGCTCAGAATGCTCAAGCACCTTTGCCTCAAGGACCCTTCTGAAGCAGAATGAGACTATGCCCAGTTTGAGAAGGAGGGCTTTGTGGTTATATCCAGTGTGAAGAAATTCAACCAGAATGTGTACGGTCGACGCTTTGACATAATGACTGACCACAAGCTATTACTGGACCTGTTAATGGAAGATAAGCCCATACCGCCCATAGTCTCAGTGAAGATCCAAGAATCGCCGCATCCCCCCCCCCTCCGGGGGCTCAGACCTATACAGATCCCATAGCAGTCCTTAAATACCTTGTTTATTCTCACCGCACTTCGCACCGTATTCCCCCCTCTATCTCTAATTCCACCAATCTCCCTCTCTGCCTCCCTCTTACGAAGCTGATGTGCCAGCATCGGCTCGCCTTCTCCCCATACTCATATACCGCCCCCTGCATTTTCCTCCACTGCTCCTCTGCTTTTCCCGTGGTCAATTGATCAAATTCCATTTGGAGGCTTCGTCGCTCCCTAAGCAGCCCCTCCTCGGAGGCCTCTGCGTAGCTCCTGTCCACCCTTAATATCTCCCCCACCAATCTCTCCCTCTCCCTCCTCTCTCTCTTCTCCCTATGGGCCCTAATGGAAATTAGGTCTCCCCTAACCACCACCTTCAGAGCCTCCCAGACTACCCCCACCTGCACCTCCCCGTTGTCGTTGGCCTCCATGTATTTTTGAATACACCCCCGGATCCGCCCGCACACCTCCTCATCTGCCAACAGTCCCACATCGGGGCGCCACAGCGGGCGCTGGTCCCACTCCTCCCCCAACTCCAGCCCCACCCAATGCGGGGCGTGATCCGAGATGGCTATAGCCGATTATTCCGTTCCCTCCACTTTCGGGATTAGTGCCCTGCTCATTATAAAGAAATCTAGCCGGGAATAGGCTTTATGGACGTGGGAGAAAAAATAAAATTCTCTGGCCACCGGCCTGGCAAACCTCCACGGATCCACTCCCCCCATCTGGTCCATAAACCCCCTGAACACCTTGGCCGCAGCCGGCCTCTTACTTGTCCTGGACCTGGAACGGTCCAGCGCTGGGTCCAGCACCGTGTTGAAGTCCCCCCCCCCCCCATGCTCCCTGCCTCCAGATCCGGGATCCGACCCAACATATGTTTCATAAATCCGACACCATCCCAATTCGGGGCATATACGTTCACCAGTACCACCCGCAACCCCTGCAACCTACCACTCACTATCACCTCCATTATCCGCCACAATATTCATTGCCTCAAACGACACCTGCTTCCCCTCCAGTATTGCAACCCCTCTATTCTTCGCATCCAGCCCCGAATGAAAGACCTGCCCTACCCATCCCTTTCTCAGCCTGACCTGAAATGCCACCTTCAAGTGTGTCTCCTGGAGCTTGACCACGTCTGCCTTCAGTCCCTTTAAGTGCACGAACACTCGGGCCCTCTTGACCGGCCCATTCAGGCCCCTCACATTCCATGTTATCAGCCAGATCAGGGGGCTACTCACCCCCCCCCCCCCCCCCACCCCGCCCTGCCGACTAGCCATCCACATTTTTAGGCCAGCCACGTGCCCGCGCATCCCGCACCCTCCAGTCCCCCAGGCGGCGGACCCCCGCCCCGACTCCCTCTTCTACCTCCAGCTCCCCTTTGGCCAATACAGCAGCAACCCAGTTTCCCCCCCACCCCCAGTCAAATCACCGCCAGCCATTTTGCTCCCCCCATTACACTCCCTAAGTCAGCTGACTCCTGCTGACCCCGGCCACTCCCACTGTTCCGACGACCCCCCAGTGTGGGAATTCCCCCACTTCCCCCTGTCGATCAATGTGTGCTCTCCTCCAGCACCATCCTTCCCCCCAGGCTCCGCCCCTCTCTTCCTTAGCGTGGGAAAAAGCCCGCGCTTTCCATCCGAGCCGGCCCCGCCTCCTGTGACGCAGCTCCTTTTTCTGCGCCCTCGCCCCAGCTCCCCATCCCCGGGCTTCCAACCCCCCCTTCATCAGCGGGGACTTGCCCCTACAGTACCGGCGCCCACACTCTCACACAGCCCCCACATCATATCCACTCACCTCTTCCCATTTCCCCTCTTCCCAACCTGAAATCAGAAGAAGAACACCCCCAAAATACAGTAAACACCCCCATTCCAAACTTCACCCCCCTCCGATGGACAACCGCCTTGGCCCGATTAAAACCAGCCCTCTTCTTGGCCACCTCCGCACTCCAGTACTGGTAGACACGGATCTCCGTTTTCTCCCACCTGCTGCTCAGTTCTTTCTTCGCCCATTTCAGGACACACCCTCTATTCATAAAGCGGTGGAATCTCACCACTACAGCCCTTGGCGGCTCGTTGGCTTTAGGCCTCCTTGCCGGGACCCGATGAGCTCCATCCAGCACCAGGGGCCTCGGAAAAGCTCCCGCACCCATCAGCGTGTTGAGCATTGTAACTACATATGCCCCAGCGTCGGACCCCTCCACTCCTTCAGGGAGACCCAGAATCCGAAGATTCTTCCTCCTCGACCTGTTCTCCAGGCCCTCAAACGTCTCCTGCCACTTCTTGTGTAGCGCCTCGTGCGCCTCCACCTTCACCGCCAGGCTCAAAATCTCATCCTCGTTCTCTGAGGCCTTCTGCCGCACCTCTCGAATCGCCGCCCCTTGGGCCTTCTGGGTCTCCACCAGCCTTTCGATCGACGCCTTCATTGGCGCCAGCATTTCTGCTCTCATCTCCGCGAAGCAGTTTTTAAGGAACTCTTGCTGCTCCCACGACCATTGCGTCCACGCTGCTTGATCTCCACCCGCCGCCATCTTGCTTTTCCTCCCCCGCTCTCTTCGCTGCTCCAAAACCGCTTTTTTGACCGCTCCACTCCTGGTCCACTCCATACAGTGCTGGGGGAACCTTACTATCACCTTCCCACACTGGGAACCGTCGTACAAGTGCCACTGGGGCTCCTCAAAAGGGCCCAAAAGTCCGTTCTTGGCGGGAGCTGCTGAACGTGCGACCTACCTAGGCATACCCGCAACCGGAAGTCCCCCTTACCACCTTCTACAGATGCACCATAGAAAGCATCCTATCAGGCTGTATCACAGCCTGGTATGGCAACTGCTCGGCCCAGGACCGCAAGAAACTTCAGAGAGTCGTCAACACCACCCAGTCCATCAGACGAACCTGCCTCCCATCCCTTGACTCCATTTACACCTCCCGCTACCTGGGGGAAGCGGGCTGCATTATCAAAGACCCCTCCCACCCGGCTTACTCACTCTTCCAACTTCTTCCATCGGACAGGAGATACAGAAGTTTGGGAACACGCACGAACAGACGCAAAAATAGCTTCTTTCCCGCTGTTACCAGACTCCTAAATGACCCTCTTATGGACTGACCTGATTAACACTGCACCCTGTATGCTTCATCTGATGCCGGTGCTTATGTAGTTACATTGAATACCTTGTGTTGCCCTATTATGTATTTTCTTTTCTTCCCTTTTCTTCCCATGCACTTAATGATCTCTTGAGCTGCTCACAGAAAAATACTTTTCACTGTACCTCGGTACACGTGATAATAAACAAATCCAATCCAATCCAGTACCAGCCTGTGATGCAAATTACTAATGCGGATGCATTAAGTCGCCTGCCCCTACCCAAGAGCATTCTGCCATCTCCTCTACCCCAGGAGACAATTCTAGCTTTACACTACCAAGACTCTCTGTCACTGTCTGTGGGACACATCTGCAACTGGACCCAAAGAGACCCAATTCTTTCTTAGGTTAAATGAACGATACAGTCTGGCTGGCGTTTCGAGAAGTCTGAACAGCTGAGGCCCTACTTCACCCATCAGGACAAGTTGCCATGTTACGACAGCATGATTCTTTGGGGATCACAGATGGCCGTTCTGCCTTTGGCTAGGTGCCCCTCCTTCAGGAGCTACATAGTGCCCATCCAGGACAGACAAAGATGAAGATGTTGGCATAGAATTACGTCTGGTGGCCAGGCATAGATAAAGTATTGAAGAATGAGTACAACAGTGTCACCCTTGCCAAATGCAGCAATCTTTGTCACCTTCCACCACCCTTCACCCTTGGGAGTGACCAGGTTGCCCAGAGTCGTTTATGGGCAAGATATTTTTGGTGCTTATGGATGCCCACTCTTATTGGCTATCAGTTCAAGCAGTGGAGACCACTACCTCGGCGGCCAAGATTCCTTGCACCGAGTGTTTGCCATTCATGGGCTTCCCGAGTCAATTGTTTCAGACAATGGCACCCCTTCACCCATGATGATTTCCAGGTTTTTATACGAGCCAATGGCATACGACACACAAGGACAGCCCCCTACCACCCAACATCTTACGGTCTGGAGAGAGGGTCGTTTAAACTTTCACGAATGCCATGAAAAAGCAATCGATAAATCCCTTCGCCAGAGGTTGGCAATTTTTTGTTGTTGTACAACTCAACCCCTTATTCAACCACGGGGTCACACCAGCTGAGCTGCTCATGGGCCATTGGTTGAGAACACAAATGGATCTTGTGTTTCCAAATTGGTGGGTAGGATGAAGGCACGTCAGACCTCCCATCAGAGTCAGTAGCCAGAGCAGAAGGGCGACAGGTCATTCCGGGTAGGAGACCTGGTTTTGGTCCGCAATTTTGTCTCAGGTTCACCTTGGTTAGAAGGACGGGTTGTGGCACAGTCTAGGTCGGTGTCTTATGTGGTCAATGTGAATGGGAAGACTGTCAGAAAGTACTTCGATCACTTGAGGAATCGAGGGGTGGCGAGCCCTAACTTGGAGTCAACGAATCCAGCTAGCATCATGATTATCCCTGTAACGTGTCCAGCCAAGGGGAGTCAGGGACTCCAGTTTTTGTTCAACCAACTGCACTTGTCGAGGCCAATGAGGCTAGTTCACCTGTCGTTGAAGTAGTGCCTCCTGAGGCTGCACCGATTGTTGACCACTCAATCGCCCAAAAGAGTTCCGAGCCTGTGGAAGGGCTACAGAGGACTGAGAGGACCCAGAGGTCTTGGGACTGATTGATGTTTTGATGGACTCTCTTTCCTCTATTGTCTCTGCTAGTATTTGCAACTTCTGTATATAGTATTTGGGGTAGTTGTAATAAGGGACTTAATGGGGGGGGGCAGGGAAGAGCTGTGGTAGCACGGCCCCTTTAAGGGGACGGGCTCGTTGGATACGTGACTGGCTCAGGGCTAATCGCATGGGAGCAGGCAAACCCTGACCAATGGGGGAGTTTGCATGGGAGCCCTGAGAACAGGACCCCGGCAGTGTGGAGCCCAGAGTGGAAGTGTTGAGACCTGTTATATTGTGTTCTGTGCATGTTACTTATCTGCCTTTGCCCTTCATCAACAAACTACTTTGTTAACTATTAGAAGCCTCCAGTGTATGTCTCGAGCCACCACACCTGCATATAAAGTTTTTGTGATTCATGTATTGGACACTCAGATCCCCCTCTACCTCAAAGTTCTGCAATCTCTCACCATTTAAAAATAGGCTGTTTTTTTATTCTTCCTCCCAAAGGTTTGTAAGTAATTCATGTATTCCAGCCACTTTTTCAGTTTTTAACCACCTATCTCACCCTTTACGTCTTCTGATTCAATGAAATCAATGTCAACATTAGTCTCTTCTTCCACCTCAATAATTTTGGCGTTTTCATTTTTGCATATTGTCCTTCAATCTGCTCCTTTCATCTTTTTCTTTTCTGAACAGAGATTGTTTATCAAACACCTTCCTTATTGCTGTTGTTTATAGTCCTTCATGCTGAGTGGCACTAATGTCCTTTGCTTTGCTTACCCTCCGTAGGTCAGGTCAGATGTATGATATCTACGACTGGTATCACTGTGTCCCAGTACTACCCATCACAATGGTCAAGTTGTTGGCAACTAAACCAGCACCAAAGTGGAAGGAAATGACAAACCACCACTGAAAATAGCCAAGAAAACAGTTCAGGATGGCTTCAGCACTTCAGCATGTGCATGGCTTCAAATGAGCTGATCTTTCAGCCTTCCATTGTGTCCTTGAATTTGCATTTTTTGGCTGCATTTTTCAATCTTGTTATGAAATTGTCAACAAGATCACCTGATTGCTGCCTCAGGCCTTGAAATTCATCTCAGTGGTTCTGATGATTTGACTTTCACTAGAGATGTGTGCTGTCATTTTCATTTAGCTCCAGCTATTAAACAAATTTGACTCTTTTTCTGTGCCCACTAAAAGGAAGCAGCTGACCCATTCCTCACCACTAGTGCCTTTTAGGAAGCTACAAAATGTTTGTCTGCACTTTTGTTTAAACTTCTCAAATGGCTCAATGAGATCACCAGTCTCCCAGTTCATCATTGGCTGGAGGTACATAAGAACATAAGAACTAGGAGCAGGAGTAGGCCATCTGGCCCCTCGAGCCTGCTCCGCCATTCAATGAGATCATGGCTGATCTTTGTGGACTCAGCTCCACTCTCCGGCCCGTACACCATATCCCCGAATCCCTTTATTCTTTCGAAAGGTATCTATCTTTTTCTTAAAAACGTTTAAAGAAGGAGCCTCAACTGCTTCACTGGGCAAGGAATTCCAGAGATTCACAACCCTTTGGGTGAAGAAGTTCCTCCTACACTCCGTCCTAAATCTACTTCCCCTTATTTTGAGGCTTTGCCCCCTAGTTCTGCTTTCCCCGACCAGTGGAAACAACCTGCCCGCATCTATCCTATCGATTCCCTTCATAATTTTATATGTTTCAATAAGATCCCCCCCGCATCCTTCTAAACTCCAATGAGTACAGTCCCAGTCTACTCAACCTCTCGTCATAATCTAATCCCCTCAACTCTGGGATCAACCTAGTGAATCTCCTCTGCACTCCCTCCAGTGCAAATATGTCCTTTCTCAGGTAAGGAGACCAAAACTGAACACAATACTCCAGATGCGGCCTCACCAACACCCTATACAATTGCAGCATAACCGCCCTCGTCTTGAACTCCATTCCTCTAGCAATGAAAGACAAAACTCGATTAGCCTTCTTAATCACCTGTTGCACCTGCACACCAACTTTTTGCGACTCGTGCACCAGCACACCCAGGTCCCTCTGCACAGCAGCATGTTTTAACATCTTACCGTTTAAATAATAATCCATTCTGCTGTTATTCCTCCCAAAATGGATAGTCTCACACTTGGCAACATTGAA
This sequence comes from Scyliorhinus torazame, assembly GCF_047496885.1. Taxonomy (NCBI): domain Eukaryota; kingdom Metazoa; phylum Chordata; class Chondrichthyes; order Carcharhiniformes; family Scyliorhinidae; genus Scyliorhinus; species Scyliorhinus torazame. The sequence continues at coordinate 151,752,956 of NC_092721.1, read as the reverse complement.
TTCCATCTGCCAGACCCTAGTCCATTCACCTAACCTATCCAAATCCTTCTGCAGACTTCCGGTATCCTCTGCACTTTTTGCTTTACCACTCATCTTAGTGTCGTCTGCAAACTTTGACACATTGCACTTGGTCCCCAACTCCAAATCGTCTATGTAAATTGTGAACAACTGCGGGCCCAACACTGATCCTTGAGGGACCCCACTAGTTACAGGTTGCCAACCAGAGAAACACACATTTATCCCCACTCTCTGCTTTCTGTTAGTTAACCAATCCTCCACCCATGCTACCACTTTACCCTCAATGCCATGCATCTTTAGTTTATGCAGCAACCTTTTGTGTGGCATCTTGTCAAAAGCTTTCTGGAAATCCAGGTATACCACATCCATTGGCTCCCCGTTATCTATAGAATTGAGCGGGGGGTCCTGCCAACCGGCGCGGCCCGATTCCCGCCCCGCCCAATCTCCGGTACCAGAGACTTCGGCAGGGGCGGGATTCACGGCGGCCAACGGCCATTCTCCGACCCGGCGGGGGGTCGGAGAATGACGCCCCAGATCTAGGACTGCTTGTTCCCTTGTAGGTTTCATTACATACTGTTCCAGGAAATTATCCCGGGCACATTCTATAAACGCCTCCTCAAGGCTGCCTTTACCAACCTGGTTAAACCAATCGATATGCAGATTAAAATCTCCCATGATAACCGCTGTACCATTTCTACATGCATCCGTTATTTCTTTGCTTATTGCCTGCCCTACCATCCTGTTACTATTTGGTGGCCTATAGACTACTCCTATCAGTGACCTTTTCGCCTTACTATTCCTGATTGCCACCCAAATTGATTCAACCTTGTCCTCCATAGCACCAATATCATCCCTTACTATTGCCCGGATGCCATCCTTAAACAACAAAGCTACACCACCGCCCTTACCGTCCATTCTATCCTTTCGTATAGTCTGATACCCTTGGATATTTAACTCCCAGTCGTGACCATCTTTTAACCATGTTTCAGTAATGGCCACTAAATCATAGTCATTCACGATGATTTGCGCCATCAACTCATTTACCTTATTTCGTAGACTATGAGCATTCAGGTAAAGTACACTTATGCTGTTTTTTATGTTTTTGTTATGAATCCTAACACCTTGATCAGTAACTTTTCGCAATTTATTTTTCCTCTTACCCTTTCTCCTAATTTTCCTTGTCTTTGAACCCATATCACTACATAATAACCTGTCACGTAACCTGCTGCCTTGATCTCCATTAACCATTATGCTGTCCATAGCTTTACACTTCCCTTCCCCCCAACTTGCTAGTTTAAAGTCCTTGTGACCAACCTATTTATCCTATTCGCTAGAACACTGGTCCCAGAATGGTTCAGGTGAAGACCGTCCCAACGGTACAGGTCCCTCCTGCCCCAGTACTGATGCCAATGCCCCATGAAATGGAATCCCTCTTTCCCGCACCACTCCTCTAGCCACGTGTTAACTTCTCTAATTTTCTCAACCCTATGCCAATTGGCACGTGGCTCGGGTAGTAATCCAGAGATTATAACCCTGGAGGACCTGTTCTTTAATTTAGTCCCTAGTGTTTGATAATCCCCAAACAGGTCCTCTTTCCTAGTCTTACCTATGTTGTTAGTCCCAACGTGGACCACAACAACTGGATCCTCCCCCTCCCTCTCCAAAATCCTTTCAAGTCGATCAGAGATGTCCCTCACCCTGGCACCGGGCAGGCAACATACCATGCGGGACTCTCGATCTGGCTTACAAAGGATGCCATCAATCCCCCTCATTATAGAATCCCCTACAACTACCACTTGTCTTTTTGCTCCCCCCTCTTGAATGGCTTCCTGTACCACGGTGCAGTGGTCAGTCAACGCATCCTCCCTACAGCCCTCTTCCTCATCCACACAGGGAGCAAGTACCTCATACCTGTTGGACAAGGTCAAGGGCTGAGGCTCCTCAACTCCTAAACTCAGGATCCCCCTACCTGCCCCTCTTGCAGTCACACCACTCTGTCCCTGACCACTGTCCGAATTAACAGTACTTATTCTACCGGGTGTGACTGCCTCCTGAAACAAAGCGTCCAGGTAATTTTCCCCCTCCCTGATGTTCCGCAGTGTGTGCAGCTCGGTCTCCAGCTCATCAATTCTGAGCCGAAGTTCCTCGAGCAGCCAACACTTGCTGCAGATGTGGTCACTGACGGTCTCAATGGGATCCACCAGTTCCATCATCATACAGCAACAGCACATCACCTGTCCAGCCATAATCAATTAGTTAATTAATTTAAATAATAATTTTAAAAACATTTTTTTTGTAGAACCTCAAGGATAAACCCGAACACAGCCCTCTCTCGCCACTCACCCGAACTCAGTCACTCACCTAAACTCAGATGCACTCTGTTCCAATCAGCACTCAGTCACTCACCTAAACTCAGATGCACTCTGTTCCAATCAGCACTCAGTCACTCACCTAAACTCAGATGCACTCTGTTCCAATTAGCACTCAGTCACTCACCTAAACTCAGATGCACTCTGTTCCAATCAGCACTCCGTGACTAAAGGCACTCCTGCCACACCTTTTGTGCACTCACCTCTCCCAGCACTGTCCCGGCTCTCTCTCCTCTCGCGCTGTTTTTGCTGTCCCGGCTCTCTCTCCTCCTGCGCTTTTAAAATCTCCCGGCTCTCTCCTCCCGCGCTGTTTTCGCTGTCCCGGCTTTCTCTCCTCTCGCGCTGTTTTTCGCTGTCCCGGCTCGCTCTCCTCCCGCGCTTTTAAAATCTCCCAGCTCTCTCCTCCCGCGCTGTTTTCGCTGTCCCGGCTCTCTCTCCTCTCCCGCTGTTTCCGCTGTCCCGGCTCTCTCTCCTCCCGCGGTTTTTAAATCTCCCGGCTCTCTCCTCTCGCGCTGTTTTTCACTGCCCTGGCTCTCTCTCCTCCCGTGCTTTTTAAATCTCCCGGCTCTCTCCTCCCGCATTGTTTTCGCTGTCCCGGCTCTCTCTCCTCTCGCGCTGTTTTCGCTGTCCCGGCTCTCTCTCCTCCCGCGCTTTTTAAATCTCCCGGCTCTCTCCTAAAGTATGTATTTATTGCTGTGGTGGCCATTTTGTTTTAGGGTGATACATTCAGTTTTTTTTCTCTTTCGTTCTGTATTAATTCAGATTGATTTTTCCATCTAATTCAGCGCTACATTTGTGTAAAATGTTTGGGATTTTAGTTACAGAAAACCGCTGCCACCATGTTGTGCATTTTAGTTCCAGTAAGTTTAAAATAATCACACTTCAGACTCAAAATGCTGGAGTTTGTCAAGTGTATTTCATGCTGCACTCCATGTGGCTTATACATTGTTATTCAACACATGAATGCGGTACCCCATGACATAGAAACTTAGAAAATAAGAGGAGTCAGCCATTTGGCCCTTCAAGCTTGCTCCACAATTCATTACGATCATGGCTGATCATTCAACTCAGTAACCTATTCCTGCATTCTCCCAATACCCTTTGATCCCTTTAGGTCCAAGAAAGATATCTAATTCCTTCCCGAAAACATCCGCGTTTTCTGGCGCAGCATGCCCATGCCGGCAGTGGGATCTTCCGTCCCATTGTGGCCACTCCCATATTGTTGGGAAATCCGCTGTTGGCAAAGCGGAGGATCCCGCCAATGGAGAATCCCGCCCATAATGTTTTGGCCTCAACTGCTTTCTGTGGTAGTGAATTCCACAGGCTCGCCATTATCTGAGTGAAGAAACTTCTCCTCCTCTCAGTCCTAAATGGTGCACCCCATAAAGACCTGTTTATTCCTACTCTTTGTTTCCTGTCTGCCAACCAGTTTTCTATCCATCTCAGTACAGTACCCCCAATCCCATGCGCTTTAATTTTACACACTAATCTCTTATGTGGGACCTTATCGAAAGCCTTCTGAAAGTCAAAATAAATCACATCCACTGGCTCCCCATCATCAACTCTACTAGTTACATCCTCAAAGAATTCCAGTGGATTTGTCAAGTGTGATTTCATAAATTCATGCTGACTCTGCCCGACCTGCCAATGTTTTCCTTGTGCTCTTCTATTTTATCTTTTATATTGGACTCGTGCATTTTTCCTACTACTGACATCAGGCTGACTGGTCTGTAATTCCCCCCACCTCCCTTCTTAAATAGTGGGTTACATTAGCTACTGTCCAACCTGTAGGGACAGAGTCTATAATCATCTTGGAAGTTGACAGTCAATGCATTCATTATTTTCAGGGCCATTTCCTTAAGTATTCTGGTATGTAGATTATCAGTCTCTGGGAGTTTATCGGCCTTCAATCCCATCAATTTCCCCAACACCATTTCTCTACAAACACTGATTTCCTTCAGTTCCTCCCTTTCACTAAACCCTGGCCGGGACTCTCCGAAATCCCGGCCAAGTGTTGACGCTGGCGTAAACACCGGAGTGATGTATGCTGGCATCAACGGGCCTCCTGTCCCAGCAATTCACCAGTTTTTAGGGGGCTAGCATGGCGCCGGAGTTCTGCGCGCTCCGAAATGGCCGGCGCTGGTCCAGGCATGCGTGCCACAGCCTGCGCGTGTCTGCACATGTGCGCCACCGCCGTTTCCGCGGGCGTGCATGCGTGTGGTTGCCGTCTCCGTGCCGGCGCGGAACAACATGTCGGGGACCTAACAGCGGGTCCGCGCGGAAGGAAGTAGACCCCTCCAGATCGCAGCTGCCCACTGATCGGAAGCCCCCGATCGCGGGCCTGGACCCCGTGGAGGCCCCCCCCCCTGGAGTCAGATCCCCCCGGCCCCCACCACGACATCCACAGCGGCCACGGGTACGAGCTCCCGCCGGGTAGTACCAGGGGTGGGATTCTCCCCTACCCGGCGGGGCAGGAGGTCCCGGCGGGATGGAGTGGCGTGAATCACTCCGGCGTCAGGCCGCCCCAATGGTGCGGATTCCTCCGCACCGTTAGGGGCCAAGCCCTCACCTTTAGGGGCTAGGCCCGCGCCGGAGTGGTTGCCGTCCCACCGGCTGGCGTGGGAGGCCTTTGGCGCCATGCCAGCCTAGGCAGAAGGGACTCCACCGGCCGGCCGGTGGGACCGGCATTACAGCAGCGGGACTTCGGCCCATCACGGGCCGGAGAATCGCTGGGGGGGGGGGGGGGGGGTGGGGGGGGGGGGGTGGGGGCGCCGACCGGCATGGCGCGAATCCCGCTCCCGCCGAATCTCCGGTGACGGAGAATTCGGCGGCCGGCAGGGGCGGGATTCATGCTGCCTCCCAGCGATTCTCCGACCCGGCGGTGGGTCAAAGAATCCCGCCCCAGGTTTGTACCACGCCGGCGGGACTCGGCGGGAGTTTGGCCCGTCACCCACGGAGAATCGCCGCGGGGGCCTATTTCAGCGGCCCCCGACCGGCACCGTGGCGACCGCGGGGGCGCGATTGCCGCTAATTCTCCGGTCGCCAGAGAATCCGCGGCCCGGGGTCGGAGCAGCATGGTGGGAAGTTTCCGCACCCCCGCCGATTCTCCGACCCGTCGTGTGCTCGGTGAATCCCGGCCCCTGTATTCCCCAACATTTCTGCTACATTATTTGTGTCCTCCTTTGTGAGGACAGAACCAAAGTATGTATTTAGTTGGTGAGCCATTTGTTTTGTTCCCCATTATAAATTCTCCTGTTTCTGACTGTAAGGGACCTTTGTCTTCATCAATCTTTTTCTCTTCGCTTACCTGTAGAAACTTTCACAGTCAGTTTTTATGTTCCCAGCAAGCTTACTCTCGTACTCTATTTTTGTCTTCTTAATCAATCCCTTTGTCCTCCTTTGCTGAATTCTAAACTGCTCCTAATTCTCAGGTTTGCTGTTTTTTCATGCCAATTTGTGTACCTCTAATTTCTAATTATCTCTAACTATCTCTAATTTCCCTTCTAAGACATGGTTTGGCCACCTTTCCCATTTTATTTTTGCCCCAGGCAGGAATGAACAATTGTTGCAGTTGACCGATGTGCTCTTTGAACGTTTGCCAGTGCCTGTCCACTGTCATCCCTTTAAGTAGCATTCCCCAATCCACCAAAGCCAACTCACGCCTCAAACCATCATAGTTTCCTTTAATGAGATTGAGGATCCAAGTCTCAGAAACAACTATGTTACTATCCAGCTTGATGAAGATTTCTATCATATTGTGGATGCTCATTCCCAAGGGAATTCTTTCACACAACTAGATTGCCAATTTTTCCTTTCTTATTACACAATACCCAGTCTAGGAAATAAATAAATTTGGAATACCCAATTTTGTTTTCTCCCAATTAAGGGGCAATTTAGCGTGGCCAATTCAACTAACCTGCACATATTTTCGGATTGTGGGGTGAGACCCACACAGACACGGGGAGAATGTGCAAGCTCTACACTGACAGTGACCTTGGGCCGGGATCGAACCTGGGTCCTCGGTGTGGCCTATTCTCGAGTTGATTCCTCAATGAATTGATCCAGAAAACCATCCCGTATATACTCCAGGAATTCCTCCTCAATGGTATTGTTAATAATTTGATTTGCCCAATCTGTATGCAGATTAAAGTCACCCAATATTACAGATATTCCTTTGTCTCACGTGTCCCAAATTTCCTGTTTAATGCCATTCCCAACATCACCACTACAGTTTGAGAGTCTATATACGATCCCCACTGACATTTTTTGGTCCTTGATGTTTCTCAGCTCCACCCATATAGATTCCACATGGTTGGAGCTAATATCCTTCCTCACTTTTTTGTTCAATTCCTCTTTAAGTAGCAATGCAACTCAATTGCCTTTTCTTTTTTGTCTGTCCTTTCTAAATACTGAATAACCTTGCTAATTCAATTCCCATTCCTGGTCAACCTACAGCCAGTCTCCATAATCTCAACTATATCATATTTTTTCACAAAAAATTTGTTATTAGGTATTGACTTTTTATGAATAATGTAACAATATAACATGCTTTTTCTTTTCGTTTTAGGCAGTCTCTTATGTCTAACCATCTATGGCTTTTTCCCCCATAATTTGAAGTCTTGCCCATGGGGGTATAAACTGGTTATGCATCATGTTAAATTCTTTTTTGAACACCACCTACTGATCTTCAGTCTTTAGGTTTTCTCATCCACCCATTAGGATAGCTGTGACACTTTGGTGAGTGTCTTGCAAGGAGTAGTGACAACATGGCATTGTTTATTAACATGGATAATGGAAACATTTATTCATTAAAATGACATAATGCAATAATTACTCACCTAAATAAGCCTGTAGTAGTTGGGAAGAGCCAAAAGCAATCAAGCCACTAGCTGAAGAACCATACAAGAATATCAGCCTAGAGATTGTTTAAAGGTTCCTTTGTCTTTTCTTGTTGCTGCTCTAAAATAAAAGTCTTGTCATCATAGATTGGTGTGGCTGCAAATGACTTGCACTGTGGGGGCAGGCAGTCACTGAACAGTATAAAGCTATGTTAACTTTAATTTGATACTCTGTGTTAACATTTATACTGCCATTAAAACCAAATACTAAGTCATGGTTAGCACTGCTGCCTCACAGCGCCAGGGACTCGGGTTTGATTCTGGCCTTGGGTGACTGTCTTGTGAAGTTTGTACATTCTTCCCATGTCTCCGTAGGTTTCCTCCAGATGCTTGTTTCCTCCCACAGTCCAAAGATGTGCAGGTTAAATGAATTGGCCATGACAAATTGCCCTTCGTGTCCAAAGGTTAGGTAGGGTCATGGGGATAGGGTGGGGGAGTGGGCCTGGGTTGGGGTGTTATTTTGGAGGTTTAGAGCAGACTCGATGGGCCGAATGGCCTCCTTCTGCATTGTCGGGATTCTATGATTAGTCATTCTTATTAAGGGTTGTTTTCTCAACTTCCCAGAACTCCCTGGGGGTGAAATCAGACTCAGTCTGTTTTCCAGGCAGAAAGTGAGGGCACAAACTTGCAGTTTAGTGGGTCAACCTCCCTACATGAACAGTGACACAATGTTATATAGTGCAATTGTGAACTTGAATTTATATGTGCTAAATATTATTTTGATACACCACAGCTTCCTTTTTTACTTTCCTTTTTTTGCCCAAAGTATTGTAGCCACAAGCTGAAGAACCTTATAAGAACATTAGCCTGGGGATTGTTTAAAGGTTGTTTTGGTTTATGAATCATCTACTTGAAACAGTTACAGTTCAGACTATCACACAATCTAGCCAAAGGATACTATACATAGACATAGAACATACAGTGCAGAAGGAGGCCATTCGGCCCATCGAGTCTGCACCGACCCACATTAATCCCTCACTTCCACCTTATCCCCGCAACCCAATAACCCCTCCCAACCCTTGTGGACACTACGGGTAATTTATCATGGCCAATCCACCTAACCTGCACGTCTTTGGACTGTGGGAGGAAACCGGAGCACCCGGAGGAAACCCACGCGGACACGGGGAGAACGTGCAAACTCCGCACAGACAGTGACCCAGCGGGGAATCGAACCTGGGACCCTGGCGCTGTGAAGCCACAGTGCTAATCACTTGTGCTACCGTGCTATACCTCAAATAGGTGTTACTTTCGACCTCTTGAATATGTGAATAAGGGGAGGACCCATCCTATTAACTAACTTGTTGTGAGTGATCATCTTCTTATAGCAACTGCTGGAGACGCTACCCAAAATTTAAGCTTTGAAAATATATTTACCTTTCCTGGCCCCTACTCCTGCAGGTCCTCTCTTGTTTACCTGCCCACTTTGGCTGGTGAGATAACTAGAGAGGCAAACTGCCTCTGGTTGATTCATGCACCATGTGCACCTTTCCAGATAGCACTCAGCTAAGCAATAGCTTAAGTTGTCTCAATTGACTCCATCCATTGCAAGCAATATTTTAACCAGATCATCTACTGACCCAGATCCAAACTCACGAATCAATGCTTCAAAATCTAATTGCTGTACATCAGTGTAAGATATCTTTGTATCTATTACTTAATTTTAAACTCAATGCTTTTCAGCAGCAATTTGTAGCCGTGCCTGAACACCACATTTTGTTAACTTTGTGCAGCTGAGCAATTGCTAATAATGCAATAGTATTCCTATTAACTCAAGCTGCATATCAACATTTCCTTAAATAAATGGAACTGGATAATAACTGTTTCAAGGCTCTAACCGTGAGATCCATTTACCATTTTCCTGGTTAGAATTTCATTCAGAATTATACTGATAATAATCAATTCTGCTGCTGATGCCAACCAATTATAAAGCAAGCAAAGATTATGTAAATCTCAGTCTCCTATTATCCCTCATAGGAGACAGTATTTACATCATGAATTTTTGAGAGGGACAGATGTGTCTCAAAATTGTCAAGGTTATTCTGACTATGGCACACCGATTTATTATACTCTTGGAGCTAACTGAGGAGCACAGGTAGATTTAGTTATGAATGTCATGTCATTTCATATTTGCAATCATGCAGTGGAGGTACATGGAATGCAGTTTTGTTTTTTATAATATCTCGGTAGTATGTTGGAACAAAACAACAACGTAAATTTATATAATACCTTTAACATAATGAATTGCTCCAGAGCAGTGCACAGGAACATTAAGAGGCGAGATTAAAGACACATAAGGAAATATTGCGGCAGAATGTAAAAAACTTGGTCAAAATGATAGGGGCTGGATTTTCCCAAAATGGGACTATGTCCCCCATACTGGTGTAAAAACGCTGGAGTTTCACTCCATAAATTCCTGGAAAAAAGTACAGCTAATTCAATGCCCTGCAGGGGGATAGCAGGGACCCGGAGTAAATCTCACAGCTTTAGCTGCAGATACAGGCCCCCACACTTCTGGTTTGGAGTCCGCGCACGCGCATGGCGGCGGTCTCCATCAGCCGCGCTGAGCTCCATGGCGGACATGGACCACGGAGCCAGACTCAAAAACTTAGACCACCCTGATCGGCCGCACGCCCGAGCACAAGCACTCCCCCGCCGCCTATAAGGCCCCCACCGGTGTCCGATCCCCCTGACCCCCATCAGGGCGGCTATAGCAGTTTAGTTCCACATTGTCAGGAACTCGGCCGGTTGGGAGCAGAGGATCGCTGAGCGGGCCTCTCTCAATAGGCCCCCAGCCGCACGGCGTACTCCCCGATCGCGCCAATTCTCGGGTCCAGGAGAATCGGCTGACCAGCGCGGGCCCAATTTCGGCGTGAAAGTGGATTCTCCGCCCCCGCGCCAAACGCGATTTCGGCGCGGGGCCGCGGAGAATCCAGCCGAGGTTTTAAAAATCATCTTAAAGAAAGAAAGCAAGGGGAAAAGATTTAGAGGGGAGATCCCAAAGCTTAGGGCTTTGACATCTGAAAACAAGTTACTAATGGTGGAGCAATTAAAATCAGGAATCCATGAGAAGCTAGGATCTGAGGGTAAATTTCTCAGAGGGCTGGGGGAAATAATTGGGTTAGGGAGAGGCAAGGCCATGATGGGAGTGGAAAATAAGGAAGGAGGTTTTAAAATCAAGGCATTGACAACCGCTATAAGTCAATGAGCATAGGGAGGACAGGTGAACGGGACATCTACCTTAAAACTCATCTATTTGACCAAACGGCGGTCAACCATCCCTAATTTCTCTTTTTGTGGTTCAGCATTCATAGATTATCATAGAATTTACACTGCAGAAGGAGGCTCTTCGGCGCATCGAGTCTGCACCGGCTCTTGGAAAGAGCACCCTACCCAAGGTCAACACCTCCACCCTATCCCCATAACTCAGTAACCCCTCCCAACACTAAGGGCAACTTTGAACACTAAGGGCAATTTATCATGGCAAATCCACCTAACCTGCACATCTTTGGACTGTGGGAGGAAACCGGAGCACCCGGAGGAAACCCACGCACACACGGGGAGGATGTGCAGACTCCGCACAGACAGTGACCCAAGCCGGGAATCGAACCTGAGACCCTGGAGCTGTGAAGCAATTGTACTATCCACAATGCTACCATGCTGCCTCTATTTTCTTACTCCACAATAATGCACTTTTGACCTTCTTTTTGCTTGAAGGATATTGTATACATGCAAGTTGTTGTTCTGCAACAACATCCTGACTTCCTTTACCCTGCCCAATGGCGACTGCTCCATTCGCTGTTCAGGACTTGTGTTCTAGAATTTCCTCCTTAAATTACCCTGCTTCTCCTCGCCTCTCATCCCCTTTAAAACGTATCTCCTTTAAATTGTTGGTTGATTATGCTCCTGTGAAGCACCTTTGTCTGCTTTACCATCGATAGGTCCTAAATTGATAAGTACTGGGCGGGATTTTCCGGCCTCTCAGCCACGTGTTTCATGGCGGCTGGAGGCGGCGCACTGTTCCTGGGAGTGTCAACGAGTGATGATTGGGTTTATCTGCTCCCGCTGCTGTCAATGGGATTTCTCATTGAAGCCACTCCATGCCGCCGGGAAACCCATGGGCGGGAGTGCGCTCCCAGCGGGACCAGAGATCCCATCGTCAGCAAACGGCCAGACAATTCAGACTATATTATATCATTAAGTGAGGAGTAGATATGATAACCTCCTGAGGAGTCTACTGAAGATCATCTTGCATTGTTGTTGGTTACCATATTCTGCCTATCTGGCTGGAAGAGGCATCCTATTCCAGCTGGAAAGTTTTCATTCTGTTACTTTCCCAGAAGCAGTTGCTGGCAAGGGACAAATGATGCCTTGAATCACCTACCAGTTTCTGTGCTTCAGCATTTTGTTGTTGCCTACAGTTGATTCTTTCTTTTTACTAGTGTAAGGTCTTTGATTCCCTTCATGATGGCTCATAAATAAGCATATCAGCATCCTTCTTGTAATAATTCCAGGAGCCGCGGAGTGAAAGGCTAAACTGGTTTATTTTAAACTGAAAATAAATCCGCTACCGTGGTCCACAAAACAAAACCAGGACTATCAGGAACTGCCGAGTCTGGGAGCGATATTCAAAGGTCCCGCTAATGAGCCCCAGCTGGCCGGGCCTCCGCCCGCTCACCACGGGAACCCTTTTTCTACGAAGCCCATGGGGGAATCAATCAATGACCCACCGTGGTCCTCGTGAGGGTTATCACACTTCTGTTCCATTCTGGTTGGCAATATCACAGCACTGATGTCAGGTGTCAAGTCCCAACATCCTGGAACTAAGCATGGTGTATCTCTTAATTAACTGCAGTGAAGAAATGCTGTTGAGCAAAGTGAGCCCCCTCTGCATATTTGGCATTGGGGTCATTGAGATACACTTCCAGTTTCTATTAGAAGTTACTCTTGGGGTCAGGATCTCTGTTATCAGCACCACTGAAATGCCAACTAAGACTCAAACTTGCTGGGTATTGAATAAAGATCTTGGCTAATAATGGCATCCAACTCACCATGGTACTCACCAACCTACAGTAAATTTTCAAAACTGACTCCTGCTGCAGGGAATCATTCAACACTTTGTGTTTCAGGGATTCTTAACTTCAGCTCCAAATTGGACTTCTCAGCAGGAAACCATTTTCACCAGGATCCCCCAAGCAGAGCCCAGTACTGGTGCTGGTTGGCATCGCTGAACCAAGCTGTACCAATGGTGCAGATCAAACAAATCAAACCATCGTAGACGCTAATCCTTTATTGCCTGTATGGATTATATCTCTTCACTCACTACCAGAATTGTAACCCACTCTTGTCAGTGGGTAAGCTACCATTTATTGATGTTCAGCTCATCTCCTTCATACTTTGAATCTCCTAGAGTGAGGAAAATACACTTTCATTTTTGGCTATGGTTGCTATAAATCCGAGAATTATTTACTTTGACTTAGTTCCTCTGGTCCAGTGTGGGAAGATTCCATAGAATTTACTGAACCTGAATAATACTATTGTGACTCCACACTATGGCATAGAGGAAACCATCATTATCATGGCCAGTACGGCGCACGAACCTGAGAGCTTGGTGTTATTAGCACCATGCTCTAACCATCTGAGCTAACCAGCCATCCTCTTCTCGCTTCAGCCCCATAATAGCCTGTGCACTTTGCGTGCATTCTACGGGAAATGAGGTGAAGGAATATTCACCCTGTGATGTTCAATTTGCCATTTTCAAATTATGAGACCTGTAAAATTCCATGGTTCCTCACATATCTTTTATGGGCTTTGCTGGCTGGTTAACAGAATAATTATCCCAAAATAGAGTTTAAAAATGTAGCTACTGATCTGTACAGTTGTGATCATAGGGACATTCAACTGAATAAAGGGAGTGTACTAAAGAACAAGTTTTATTTCCGACAGTCACAAATGCTGCATTCCCTGTGGTTCCTGAACAAATAGTGAACAATGGATCTTCTCAGACTGACTATGTTTTGATCTATCTTACCAAATTGGATCATTTGGATTCATCACACATATTAAATAAGGTATGTTATCATTTGTTCTAGTCTGCGATTTCATTTAGTTTTCTTCTGTTAAAAAAATAATAAGTTCTTCCCACTCCTGAAGCTATTGACTCATTCTTTCATGCCAATAGATGTACTGTATAACTCCCAAAAATGACAATTCTTCAAATGGTTGTCAATCACTGGTAAAATAATTGGGGCATCACAGCGGACTCCAATCTTATGCTCAAAATAATAATAATAATTTTTATTGCCACAAGTAGACTTACATAAACACTGCAATAAAGTCACTGTGAAAAACCCCTAGTCGCTGGCTGATGCACTATCAATTACGACGAGACGAGAGTAGAGAGTAATCGAGGCTTTATTAAGCTGAGATGTGTGGCCTCCTGCAGCTGCTCCCAGAATGGGAGCAGCTCGGTGTGCACGCACATTTATACTCCACCTACTGGGCGGAGCCAGCAGGCAGGGATCTACCCCCGTACCTGTAGTACAGGAGCCTTACCGTATTACCTATAGTAACAATTATTATACAATCAGTGGTGACTACCACATTCACCCCGTGTTAAAAAAGAGTCCAGCGGGGGTGGTGGAAAAAAATTGACAGGTTTGTGAAAATCTTAAATTTACAGTCTGGTGAAAATTTACAAATTCAGCCGGTCGGGTGCCTTGATCCTCCGCTGTGAATGCCTCGGTCCCGCTGGTGATGCAGGCGCCAACTTGGTCGCCTGTGACTCCGGGAGCGTGTTGTCCTCATCTTCATCCCCGGGTGGAACCAGTGGGAGGACGGATCGTCCTGGGGTGGGGGCTTTAGTGAGGTGCGCTGGGGGGAGGGGGAGTGGCGCCGGGGCAATCGAAGGGGTGGCGGGGTCGTGTGGTGGTGGGCATCCAGCTGGTGCCAGGTCCCTGAGGGAGACTGTGTCCTGGCGGCCGTCGGGATACACCAGGCGACATGAAGTAGTTGTACCCTTTCGACAAACAGGTCCGCCTTGTGGATCCGCACGTGTTTTGCGGAGGAGAACGGGTCCTGGAGCTGTCAGCCACGTTGGGAGCGAAACCCCGGAGGTGGACTTCCTAGGGAAGGCAAGGAGGTGTTCATGGGAGGTTTCATTAGTCGCAATGTAGAGTAGCGATCGAACGGAGTGGGGCGCGTTGGGGAGGACCTCCTGCCGGCGGGAGACTGGGATGTTTTTAGACCGCAGGGCCAGCAGGACGGCCTTCCAGACCATTCCATTCTCCCTCTCCACCTGCATGGTTCCCCGGGGGTTGTAGCTGGTCGTCCTGCTCGAGGCAATGCCTTTGCCGAGCAGGAACTGACACAGCTCATCACTCATAAAAGAGGATCCCCGGTCGCTGTTGACGTAAGTGGGGAAATCGAACAGGGCGAAGATGCTGTTGAGCGCTTTAATGACCGTACATGGGATGGCGAAGGGGAATCGGGAATATTCATCGACCACGTTCAGGAAATACGTGTTTCGGTCGGTGAAGAGGGGGGGCCCTTTGAAATCCATGCTGAGACGTTCAAAGGGGCGGGAGGCCTTCACCAGGCGCGCTCGGTCTGGCCGGTAGAAGTGCGGTTTGCACTCCGCGCAGACCTGGCAGTCTCTGGTGGCAGCCCTGACCTCCGTAATGGAGTAGGGCAGGTTGCGGGCCTTTATGAAGTGAAAGAACCGGGTGACCCCTGGGTGACAGAGACCATCGTGTAGGGCCCGGAGTCGGTCCACTTGTGTGCTGGCGCATGTACCTTGGGATAGGGCATCGGGGGGCTCGTTGAGCTTCCCGGGGCGATACAAAATCTCGTAATTGTAGGTGGAGAGCTCGATCCTCCACCGTAAGATTTTATCATTATTGATCTTGCCCCGCTGTGTATTATTAAACATGAAGGCAACCGACATAGAACATAGAACATAGAAAATACAGCACAGAACAGGCCCTTCGGCCCACGATGTTGTGCCGAACGTTTGTCCTAGATTAAGAACAAATTAACCTACACCCCATCATTCTACCGTAATCCATGTACCTATCCAATAGCCGCTTGAAGGTCCCTAATGTTAACCTTTGGTCAGTGAGGAGAGTGAATCTCCTGCCGGCCAGGTAATGCTTCCAATGCCGCACAGCTTCCACGATGGCTTGGGCCTATTTTTCGAAAGAGGAGTGACGAATTTTGGAGGCATGGAGGGTGCGGGAAAAGAATGCCACGGGTCTGCCTGCCTGGTTGAGAGTGGCGGCCAGAGCGACGTCCAATGCATCGCTCTCGACCTGACAGGGGAGGGTCTTGTTGACCGCATGCATTGTGGCCTTGGCGATGTCTGCCTTGATGTGGTTAAAGGCCTGGCGGGCCTCAGCCGTCAGGGGAAAAACTGTGGAGTGGCTGAGTGGGCGGGACTTGTCCGCGTAGTTAGGGACCCACTGGGCATAATAGGAGAAAAGCCCCGGGCATCGTTTCAGGGCCTTGGGGCAGTGGGGGAGGGGGAGTTCTATGAGGGGGCACATGCGGTCGGGGTCGGGCCCTAGAACTCCATTTTCCACAACAAAGCCAAGGGTGGCTAAGCAGTTGGTGCGGAACATGCACATCTCCTTATTGTACGTGAGGTTAAGGAGTTTAGCGGTGTGGAGAAATTTGAAGAAGTTAGCGTCGTGATCCTGCTGGTCATGGCCGCATATCGTGACATTACCTAGGTATGGGAAGGTGGCCCGCAGTCCGTACCGGTCAACCATTCGGTCCATCTCATGTTAGAAGACCGAGAGCCCGTTAGTGACGCCGAAAGGAACCCTAAGGAAGTGGTAAAGGCGGCAATCTGCTTCGAATGCAGTGTATTGGCGGTCCGTCTTGCGGATGGGGAGCTGGTGGTAGGTAAATTTCGGGTCCACTGTGGAGAAGACCCGGTACTGTGCAATATGTGCGTATCAGATATGCGTGGGAGGGGGTATGTGTCGAGCTGCGTGTATTGATTAATGGTCTGACTGTCGTCAATAACCATCCTGTGTTTCTCTCCAGTCTTTACTACTACCACTTGGGCTCTCCAGGGGCTGTTGCTGGCCTCAATGATGCCTTCCCACAGCAACCGCTGGACCTCCGACCTGATGAAGGTTCTGTCCTGGGCGCTGTACCGTCTGCTCCTGGTGGCGATGGGTTTGCAATCTGGGGTGAAGTTTGCAAACAGGGAAGGTGGGTCGACCTTAAGGGTCGTGAGGCCACATATGGTGAGGGGTGGTAGGGGCCCGCCGAATTTTAAAGTTAGGTTTTGGAGGTTGCACTGGAAGTCCAGGCCGAGTAACAAGGCAGCGCAAAGGTTGGGGAGGACGTAGAGCCGGAGGTTGCTGAACTCTACGCCCTGGACGGTGAGGGTGGCGATGCAGTACCCCTGGATTTCCACGGAATGGGATCCGGAGGCCAGGGAGATTCTCTGGGTAATGGGGTGTACCGCGAGGGAGCAGCGCCTTACCATAGAGGGGTGGATAAAGCTCTCCGTGCTCCCGGAGTCAAAAAGGCAAGATGTCTTGTGCCCATTGACTTTCACCGTCGTCGTCGCAGTTGCGAGATTGTGCGGCAGGGACTGGTCGAGCGTGATGGAGGTGAGCTGCGGCTAGTGTTGGTAGGCCCCGGGCTGGTCATCAGCGGTGGCAGGCGATGAACGGCCAGTTGAAGTGCCCGGCGAGCAGGGGTCTTGAGGCGCCGTCCAAAATGGCGCCGAAGATGGCGCCGCCCACATGGCGGGCGACGTTAAAGATGGCAGCGCCCACGAGACGCACGTGGTCGGCTGGGAGGAAGATGGCGGCGCCCACGGGCCGCACATGGTCTGCGGGGATGAAAATGGCGGCGCCCATGACTCGCACGTGGGGGGTGCAGGAACACTGGGCCTAGATAGAGCAGCGATCGACCGGGCCTGGCACACAGCAGCGAAATGTCCCTTCTTCCCCAGGTCTTGCAGATTGCACTCCGCGCCAGGCAGCGCTGCCGGGGGTGCTTTGCTTGCCCGCAGAAATAGCACTTGGGCCCCCCAGGGTTGGCCGGCTGCCGCGCAGCGCAGGCTTGCGGTGGGCTGGGGGCGGCCGCTGGTGGGGCCCACGATGTCCATGAGGGCGCCATGCGGTCGGGGGCGTACGACTGTACGTTACGGGAGGCTACCGTTAGCGAGTTCGCGAGTTGCCTGGTCGCCGCGAGATCGAGCGTACCCCCTTCTAATAGGTGCTGGCGGATGTACGCCGACCCCATGCCCGTAACAAAACAGTCTCTGGTTAAGAGTTCTGTATGTCCAGCGGCCGAAACTGCCTGGATGTGCAGGGCACGCCAGTAATAGTCCAATAACTCACCGGGGAGTTGCTGCCTCGAGGACAGGAGGTGCCAGGCGTAGAGTTTGTTGATCGGCCGGATATAGTGTCCTTTCAGAAGCTCCATACCTTCAGGGTAAGTGGGCGCATCCCGGATAAGGGGAAAAATCTCGGAGCTCACCCATGAGTACAGGATCTGGAACTTCTTTTTAAAAATTTTTTTTAATTCTCCTTTTTCACATTTTCTCCCACATTTACATCCATCAACAATAAACAATAATCAGTAAGATATGTCAGTCCCCATAATAACAACGACCCCATCTACCCACCAACCCCCAAACCTCAACCCGCATGTTTACATAAACAGATGACAAAAAGGAATCAGGGATTACCCGTAGTCACCCTTAATCTACACGGCTCTCCACCCCCACCCCCCCCCACCCACCCACCGCAGGTCTCCAGCTCCTCCCGTCCACTGCCTCTTGTAAAACTCCTCCTCCCAACCTCGGTTCCTTCCCCCCAACTTTCCACCCCGGCTAGACCACTCGGACCCTGTTCTGCCAGGCTCCGATGGCCACAGCCCCTCCCCCCACCTCACTCCCGTTCACTGGCCGGCTTAAACCGGCCAGCGTGGAGGCCCCCGCCCGGGTCCCTTTCCCACTTGCCCGGCCCTAGGAAAGCCCAAAGATCCCCCTTTTAGCACACAAACCCCGCATATCCACCTACACCCCAAAGAACCCTCATTTTGAGTGAAAGTTCCGTCCCTTCCCTTGTCCAAATATATACCACATTGGCTCCGTTAGCCCACACCCGCGCGCAGTGATACAAAAAAGAAGAAAATACAGTCATGAGGTTACATCGGCACATGGCCATTCCTCAATTTGTCAGTTCTGCCACAGTCCTTCTGCTTTCGCAAACTCCTCCACTGCTTCCGCCGTTCCAAAATAAAAGTCCCTGAGCTTGTAAGTCACCGTCAGCTTCGCTGGATATACAATGCCGCACTGCACCTTGCTAATGTACAGTGCCCTCTTCACCCAGTTGAAGGCAGCCCGCCTCTTTGCCAGCTCCACCGTAAAGTCCTGGTATACACGTATACCAGCTCCAGCCCACTGCACCACCCGCTTCTGCTTGGCCCAGCTCAGGACCTTCTCCTTCACACTGTACCTACGGAAGCACAGAGTCACTGCCCTTGGCGGCTCACTCGCCTTTGGTACAGGCCTCCACGACCGATGAGCCCGATCCAGTTCATATCGGGAGGGATCCTCCCCCAATAGTTTTGCCAGCATCGCGGCAAAATACTCAGTCGGCTTCGGTCCTTCAACTTCTTCGGGCAGCCCCACAATCCTCAAATTCTGTCGCCTGGATCTGTTTTCCAGGTCTTCCATTTTTCCTCGCAGATCCTTGTTAGTGCCTATCACCTTCCGCATCTCTTTCCCCATCGAGGCAAGTTGATCGCCATGCTGCAATAACGTCTCCTCCACTTCCTTCAGCGCCTCCCCTTGCTCTCGCACCTCCGCCACTGCGCTCACCACCTCCGTCCTCACCTCCTCCACCAGCACACTCAAAACCTCCCTCACCTCCTTCCTCACCGTCTCCATGCATTTCGCAATCTGCGCCAACTGCTTTTCAAATTCCGCAGCCATCACCTTTGTTATTTCTTCAGCCGTAAGCAGTGCGGCCTTCCCTGGTGCTCCAGCCTCCATTTTCCTTGGTGACCCCGCGGTGACCTTTCCACTCCCCGACCCACCTTCAGCTGTTTTTTTTCCGGCCGTTTTCTTGCTCACCCTCGACATTTTTCTTTGGGTTTTTTTTCCTCCTGTGTCTTCACTGTGCCTCCTCCGTGCCTTCTCCCTGCTTCTGCCGCCTCCGTGGACCCTGGTACCGAGCTTAAAGCCCTGAAAATGCCGTTCCCGAACGGGAGCCCTCCAATGTGCAGCTGCCTCCCGCCCGCCGTCACCGGAAGTCGCCGATCTGGAGCTTCTGTGCGACCGAGGGTTGTTCAGTCGCTGATCCGAGGTACCTTTCGAAACAAGCTAGTCAGTGGTCGAAGGCCAACGTGGCGTTGGCTGCTTGCGGGTGCAGCTGTAGGCGATCTGGCTTGATGCGTAGTTCCATCGCTGTAATATCTCTGCTTAATAAATTGATGCACTATCAATTACGATGAGATGAGAGTAGAGAGTAATCGAGGCTTTATTAGGCAGAGATGTGTGGCCTCCTGCAGCTGTTACCAGAATGGGAGCAGCTCGGTGTGCACACACACTTATACTCCGCCGACTGGGCAGAGCCAGCAGGCAGGGATCTACCCCCGTACCTGTAGTACAGGAGCCTTACCGTATTACCTCTAGTAACAACAATCAGTGGTGACTACCACAGTCGCCACATTCCTGTTAGGGTACACAGAGGACAAATTCAGAATGTCACGTCTTTCGGGACTTGTGGGAGGAAACAGGAGCACCCAGAGGAAACCCACGCAGACACGGGGAGACACAGTACAAACTCCACACAGACAGTGACCCAAGCCAGAATCGAACCTGGGACCCTGGAGCTGTGCTAACCACTGTGCTACCATGACTGCCCTGGGTACTTTGTAGTATGGATCAATGGGCATCAATCAGAATGAAAACATTCATGAGTTTCTGGCTCTCCAGCCGAGGGCATAGAGGCCAGGTATAGCATCTCCCCAACTGCTTGAGCTAACATGAACAAGTTCCATCAATTAATAATAATAATCTTTATTGTCACAAGTAGGCTTACATTAACACTGCAATGAAGTTACTGTGAAAATCCCCTCGTCGCCACACTCTGGTGCCTGTTCGGGTACACTGAGTGAGAACTCAGAATGTCCAATTCACCTGGCAAGATCATCTTTCGGGAGTTGTGGGCGGAAACCGGAGCACCAAGAGGAAACCCACGCAGACATGTGGAGAACATGCAGACTCTGCACAGACAGTGACCTAAGCGGGAATCGAACCTGGGACCCTGGCGCTGTGAAGCAACAGTGCTAACCACTGCGCTACTGTGCCACCCTATAGTAATCAAACCGAGGACCTTTGCGGTTTATCTAGCTCAGTATCACACAAGGCAATGCATTTATTGTCTAAACTATCAGGGTAGCTCAGTGTAAATCTTTTAAAAAATAAATATAGAGTACCCAATTACTTTTATTCCAATTAAGGGGCAATCCACTTAACCTGCACATCTTTGGGTTGTGGTGGTGAAACCCATGCAGACACGGGGTGAATGTGCAAACTCCACACAGGCAGTGACCCGGGGCCGGGATCGAACCCGGGTCCTCAACGCTGTAGGCAACAAAGGTAACTACTGCTCCATGTAATCTTAAGATTTAGAATTAAATAATGTTGTTCACTTGAAAACAGAGATTCTGCTGACTAGTGATCTTTTCAGTGGATGTTCTCTAAATCAAGGGCAGGATTCTCCATTTGGGAGACTATTTCCTCCTGCTGGAACTGAATTACAACTAGTTTACGATCCCCTGGGAGCACAATCCGGCAAGGAAATCCATGTTCCTTGCCATGCAAATTTATGCATGTTGTGCAATATGGGGGATTCCCAAGGGAATCGCACTATCCGGCCGCCATTTTGATCTGGCGACACGATAGTGGAGCCCTGCGGCCGGCCACTTCCTCCCCGCACCATAAATCAGCTCCGAACCCCCCCCCCCCCCCCCCCCCCCGCCCATGCACCGCACAGCAGCCCCCCACCCCCAGATTGCCTGGGTGGTCGGTAACCCGACCTGTTCCCCCCTCACAGTGATCACTGTAATCGGTAGACCCCCACAGGGAACCTGGTAATAGGAGGCCCCCAGGGACCACTTTGATGCTGCAGGCATTGGGAATGTTAAAAGGCTTGAGGACTGGATGTTTTTTTTCCGGCCTGTAATTTTTAATGTTCAATACATCCCAGGATAAGTACTAACTAGCTGCATGTAAACAGATTGATTATATGATACTGCATATCATTAAATTGAAACCGTGCGTTCAACATCAGAAGATATTAAGGCTGAGGAAAACCATTCTATCCATCTACAGTCATCCATCTTGGAGCACTTATAGTTCCCCCATTGGAGTTTACATTTATTTCTTAAGTAAATTCCTGTCTTCTTTTGTTGCAGTACCCTAATGGGAAGTTCAGCCCATTGGTTGGACATCATATTGTGAAGCAGTTATTCAGCTTTCTTTAGTATTTAAAATCAATTATATTTGTACAGTACAAAATATGAAGAAAGAAATATGGCGCCGGAGCAAGGCGACTTCTTGCAAGCTGTGCCCAGCATACCCTCTAATTCTATCTTTTACTCTCGTTCTATGCTTCTAAAACTTCATTCTAACTCTTTTAAACCCTCTAACAATGTTACCTCGTATTAAGTTGAACTTTTCTCTACACCTTGCTATAACTGTAACATTATATTCTGCAGTCTCTCCTTCCTTCCCTATGTACGGTATGCATTGTTTGTACAGCATGCAAGAAACAATACTTTTCACTGTATACTAATACATGTGACAATAATAAATCAAATCAAATATATATGGGGCATTCAATTTCAGACCTTAATTTTATAGACATTTGCCACAGATGAAAATCAAAGGCAATCCTGTATCAACACCAGCATTTCGGAAAGAAGACAAATATTGATGTACGAAGCCAATGGTATGAATGAAGTTACTCGTGCTCCATAGTGAAATATTTTCATTACTATGTTAAACTATTTATTAGTATTTCTCTCAGACATAAACGTGCTTCTGTTACGATCTCAGTTGGTGTTACAACTGAATAGGAAGATCCCAGAATGGAACCCTGGCTGAAAAGACTGTAACTTTTACTTTATTTTATAAAATGTGGAGGAACAGAGTCGCAGGCGCACTAATTAATTTGAACAACAAGAAAAAAACATTTATTAAACATGAAAAATAGGATGATTATACAATACTTTAGTCTCCCTTTATCTTAACAAATGCACACAGATTTAGTGGATTAACATAGATTACAAAGAACATCTTAATGCAATAATGGTCTCATTAACACAAAAGGTCCCTTTTAAGCACTCAAGATGGCTGTGGGTAGATATACTCACCACTCTGAACCTCAAGTGAATGTTTGTGGATGTCTCCTCAGAACCTCCCCCAGATGATGATCACATAAGAATTTCTCTAACTCCACTGCCAAAAATTTGCTTTAAAATCTTCTCTCATAATTATGCTTTCCTTAAGCGGTTTACATTCCGAAATCCAGTTCACGTTTTAAAAATGACACTTTTAAACAAAGCTTCTGCTCCACTTCTTAACAGTGAATCCAGTCCAGGATTTCACACAGACCCCTTTAGGATTTCATTGTTTTGACTGCTGTGCAAACTACTCATAACTGCTTAACTCTTGATTCCCAGACTGACTTCAAACATTTATTCTCCTCTGAAGTCCATTGTCCCACTTTAAATCTATTTACTGCAATTGTCTATTTAACTCAGAACACTTTGTTTACTCTTCTTTGAATTCCTCTGAACAATACTTTGGTCTTTATGCACTTAACTCCAGACTTCTTAAACACCCTTTCTGTCCCAATTCCCTGGTTATCTGGACTGTATCTTGTTCATTAGGAAACCTCAATTTTTGCAACTCCCTTGTTCTGTCCAGCTTCTCCTGGCAGAGTTGAGAGTTGATCACTCCTCAATGAACTGGTCCAACTGCTCTGGCTTCCACTTAAAACTAAGAACAAAGGAAAGCCCTTCCCTCTGGAAGTGACTTCCTGTTGCTAAGCACCAACTTACTTCTATTTATTCTTCACTAAGCACAACAGAAACACAGTGGGAACTTATCAAACCCTACACGTACAAACACCTTTGTCCAGCATGAATCTAACTACAGGTTTTAGCCTTCCAGGCACAGAAACATTAAATTAAACATTCCTAAAACTAAACCTCTTATTTCTGAGGTTTACCAATACAAATGTAAGTCCCTTAAACTACCTTTGTTTCCTAACACTTTTTAATTAAGGATTTTAATTAAATAAAATGTTATGGGTGCGATCTACTGGCTGAGTCTCTCCTGAACGGGAGGGCGATGTGGCCGGTAGATGCCGGGGGAAGCCTCACTCAGGCTTCCAGGCAGCCAGTACACCTTGCGAGATCTACTCAGACTTCGCAAGGCGTTGCGATCAGGATCCCGCCCACAATAGGCGTGACCAGGCCTCCCACGCCTAAGTCAGTTTTAAACTCACATAGGTATGCACATCTGGGATCTACTGGGCTCTCGGCATCTAACGGCCTCTCTAGGGAGACCCCAGCTAGGTGCCGTTCAGTACTGGTCCACACAAACCTGGACCAGGCAAAACAGCACCTAGGGGGGGAGTCTCCTGGGCTATCTGGGTGATCAGGAACAGGGCTGTGTGGCACCCTGGTCCTCCCGCTGGAACAGGGCACCTTTCCACCCTTGCACTGCCAAGGTGCCTGGGTGGCACTGCAAAGCCAGCATAAGCACTGTCAGGGTGCTAGTGTGGCAATGCCAGGATGCCCAGGTGCCATGGTGGCACTGCTAAGGGTCAGGTACTGGGGTGACTGCCCATAAGAGGGTGAAGAGGGGTAAGAAAGGGTGGTTATGAAGGGGCCTCTGGAAGGTTGGGGGGTGAAGTGTGGGGGTCCTAGAAGTGGGGGGCCCAAAAGGGGGGTGGGAAGGCCTGAAAAGGGGGGCCCTCAGCAACCACATAGCAGGGTGTCGTAACTTGCGGGGGTGTGAAGTAATGCCCATGTGAGTGGGGGTTTACATTTTCTATGGGTGCGGGGTCCCACACGCCCTCTTAGAGATCGGGACACCCTTTCAAAATGGTGGCCTGTTGTCTGAGGAGCCGGTGTGCCCAGCGAGTTCAGCTCCCCAGCGATGAAAATAATTCTAAGTGTGGACTTGGTCGGGGAGAAACTCCCCAGGGCCCAGAAAAGTGACCAAATATGGTTAGATAGTGGTGGGGAACTCGTGACAGAGCCGGTGGGAAATTCCCAGCAAAACCCGCCACAAAAGAAACTTTTTTGTTAGATCGCGCTTAGATTTCAAGATTTTGCCATTTTGTTTTCTTTTCTACACAGTTGATGTAAAATGTGACTTAGAATTTCAGGTTAATGTCAGCAAAATGGAAGTTAATCTTTTGGACTCTATAACACTGAACGTGATCGTGAATATTTCTGGGAATATATCTTGTTACTGGAACTTTAAGAACAGACCTCAATGCAATGCAAATTATTGCACCTTGCACAGGTAATTTATTTTATTACAGGTACATTAGAAACCATTAAGTGATATTCCTGATTTGTGATGTGCACCAAACTGAAATTGCCGACTTGTGTTTGACAAAAAGGTCATGGTTGTACAAGCACCAAGGGCTACATTTTATGCTTCCCCACTGGCAGGTTTGAAAGTGGGGGATGGAGGTGGGGTGGGGGGGGGGAGGGGCTTATAATATCCAATGCGTGGCCTTCCTACCAGCTGCTGACTTTATGGGGAGCAGAGTAGGTGTCAGATGAACCATCCCATCTTGGACCTATTGAGGCCCCTAAGTTGCCAATTTATGGCCACTTCAGGACCTCATCCCACCCCCGCTACTATTTTACCCACAGCAGGGGGAGGCCCATGCCAAGCGGGTAGCTCGGCGGCTTGGTTGCGTGGCTGGTGTTTACAAAGTAGAGTAGGAGGTGTGGATGCCACCTATGCGGATGCCCTGTGCCCATAGGAGGCAGTCCACCTCGGTCACACTGCCCCATTTCTCGTAACCATCGGCTTCATAAACCTTTTCCTTTAAAGATATTTTATTCCAAATGTAAACAATAACAACAAAACCACATTCCAGAAAAACAGAGGTACCAGTTTGTACATTTTCCCCCTTTTAATCCCTTCCCTCCCCATCTCCTTGCGACGAACAGCTCGCAAATATCACCCTGAACGGCCTCCACCATACCTTGTAGCCTGCTTCTGACCCCCTTAATAATAATAATCTTTATTATTGTCAAAAGTAGACCCATGGAGGAAACCCAAGCAGACACGGGGAGAACGTGCAGACTCCACACAGGTTACCAGACCCAAGTGGGAATGAAACCTGGGACCCTGACACTGTGAAGCAACAGTGCTAACCACTGTGCTACCGTGCCGCCCAAACATTAAGGCAAACTTAACCTTTACAAACCTGAGAAACCCGTACAGGTCTCCTAGCCAAGCCGCAATCCCTGGTGGCATATCGAACTCCAATTCAAAAGCATCCGTCGCCAGGCAATCAGAGAGGTGAAGGCCGTGACATTGGTCCCCTTCCCCTTCAGCAGCTCCG
The DNA here is from genome assembly GCF_047496885.1 of Scyliorhinus torazame. Lineage (NCBI taxonomy): Eukaryota > Metazoa > Chordata > Chondrichthyes > Carcharhiniformes > Scyliorhinidae > Scyliorhinus > Scyliorhinus torazame. The sequence goes on along the minus strand of NC_092721.1, from coordinate 151,727,033 downwards.
GCACCTCCAAAACCCCAAAGATCACCACTATGGGGTCCGGCTTCCCCTCAGTCCCCACTATCCTCGATAAGGTCCCAAACGTGCCTCCAAGAAACTCTCCTGCGTCTCGCAGCCCCAAAACATGTGAATATGATTCACCGGCTCCCACCAACACTTCTCACATCCATCTGTTACCCCCGGGAAGAATCCACCCATCCGAGCCTAAGTCATGTGCACCCTGTGTACCACTTTAAACTGAATCAAGCTCATTCTAAATCAGGAGGAAGTTGAGTTCACTCGCTGCATCGCCTCACACCAGAGCCCCCATCCTATCTCCCTACCCAACTCCCTCTCTCACTTCCGCTTAATGCTTTCCACCAGTGCCTTACCCTGCTCTCCCAACCAGCTGTATATGTCCCCAATCCTGCCCTCCCCCATGGGAGCAGCAATTTCTCCAGCAGTGTTTCTCTAGTAGTTGGCAGCAGCTCCTTACTCGCAAAGTCCCACACCTGCCAGTACCTAACCTCATTCCCCCCTAGCTCATCCAACCCAGCGTATTTCCCTTCTGAGAACATATCCCTGACCCGCTCCAACCCCTCCTCCCTCCACCGCCCATCCACTCCCCCCAGCTTAAACCTGTGGTTCCCATGTCGTGGCATCAACTGACATCTGGTCCAATTTAAAGTGCCTCCTCAGCCAATTCCAAATCTTAAAAGTCGACTCCACTACCGGATTCCCAGTGTACTTCCTGGGGGCTAACGGCAACGAGGCCGTCACCAGGGCCCTCAAACCTGAGCCCCTACAGGACACCTCCTCCAACCTGATATACTCCCCCCCCCCCCACCCCCCCCCCCAAACGCCTCACTGTCTCCATATTTGCTGCCCGCTATAGTGCATCAGGTTCGGGAACGCTAACGCTCCTCTCTGCCTCTGTCTTTGTAGCAAAGCCCTCTTCACCCTCGACACCTTCCCTGCCCCCACAAATTCTGAGACCAGCGCCTCCACCTTCCAGAAAAATGCATTAGGGAGAAAGATCCAGTGGGACTGAAAAAAACCGGGAACCTTGGCAGCATATTCACCTTTACCACCTGCACCCTCCCTGCCAACGTCAAGTGCAACGTATCCCACCTTTTAAAGTCCCCTTTAACATTTTCCACGAACCCTGTCAAGTTCCACCTATGCATTGTGGCCCACTCATGCGTTACCTGAATCTCCTGATACCTATACCGCTCATTTTCCACCTTAAATGGTAGCACAGTAGCGCAAGTGATTAGCACTGTGGCTTCACATGGTCAGGGCCCCAGGTTCGATTCCACGCTGGGTCACTGTCTGTGCGGAGTCTGCATGTTCTCCCCGTGTCTGCTCCGGTTTCTTCCCACAGTCCAAAGACGTGCAGGTTAGGTGGATTGGCCATGATATATTGCCCTTAGTGACCAAATAAAAAGGTTAGGAGGGGTTATTGGGTCATGGGGATAAAGTGGAAGTGAGGGCTTAAGTGGGTCGGTGCAGACTCGATGGGCCGAATGGCCTCCTTCTGCACTGTATGTTCTATGAAACCTCCAGGTTTGCTCACTGCCCCACCGTATTCACCGGGAACACCGCGCTCTTCCCTACGTTCAATTTATAGCCGTAAAAAGCCCAAATCTCTTCAACAAGCTGATAATTCTACCCATACTTTCCAACCGATCCGTAAGACCATAAGGCATAGGAGCAGAATTTGGCCATTCGGCTCATCGAGTCTGCTCTGCCATTCAATCATGGCTGATATGTTTATCATCCCAATTCTCCTGCCTTTTCCCATTAACCCTTGATCCCCTTATTAATCATGAACCTATCTCTGTCTGTCTTAAAGACACTCAGTGATTTGGCCTCCACAGCCTCCTGCGGCAAAGAGTTCCACAGATTCACCACCCTCTGGCTGAAGAAATTCCTCATCATCTCTGATTTAAAGGATCGTTCCTTCAGTCTGAGGCCGTGCCCTTGGATTCTAGTTTTTCCTACTAGTGGAAACGTCCACGTCCACTCTATCTATGGTCCGACACAAACAACAACAGGTCGGCCGCATACAGTGATACCCGATGCTCCCTACCCCCCTCACAATCCCTCGCCACTCAGCTGACGCCCAAAGGGCCATCTCCAAGAGCTCAATTGATAACAAAATATCAACGGCAACAGCGGGCCCCCTGTCTCATCCTCCTATGCAACCCAAAATATCCCTAACTCATCTCGTTTGTTTGAACATAGTCATGGGGGGTGCATACAACAATCGAACCCACGCCACAAATTTCGATCCAATCCCAAGCCTTTCCAGAACTTCAAACAGGACCTCCACTCCACCCGGTCAAATGCCTTCTCCGCGCCCAAGAACACCTCTGGCCACCGTCCCTTTAGAGTGTCATACTTACATTCAGCAACCTTCTAATGTTACTAGAGAACTGCCTCCGCTTCAAAAAAAAACCGTTTGGTCCTCATAAACTATCAGTTACATTTTGGGAGGCCTTGAAGGCAGTTTCCGAGGGGAAATTATTTTGTTCAAGGCCCATAGGGATAGGATGATGAGGGAGGAGCACTTGTGATTATTGGATGAGATAGTTGAAGTGCACCCCTCCAATCCACACGGCAACACCTTCGGCAGGACTTTCACGTCCGTGTTTGGCAACAAAATGTTCCTTCCACTTTTTCAGGATCGGCAAAATGCCTGCGCTAACATAGCCACAACTCCCCCTTTTCTACCGCCTCACTAAACCTACCCACCAGGTGGGGGGGGGGGGGGGGGGGGGGGGCATCTCCGGAGCTTGTAATACTCCGTTGGAAAGCCATCCGGCCCCAGGCCCTTCCCCGACTGCATCCTACTAATATACTCCATCACCTCCCTTAACCCCAACAGCTCCTCCAATGGCTGCCCTTCCCCTCCTCCAGATCGCCGAACTCCAACCCATCCAGAAACCGACCAATATCCTCCGCCTCCCCTATTGGCTCATCCCTACACAACCCCTCGTAGGAAACCTTAAACACCTCATTTATCCTCCCCGGCTTCAACACCACCTCGCCCTTTTTTGCCCTCACCTGCAGAATTTCCTTGTACACAGCCTGACGCCACAACTGGTGGGCCAACATACGACGCACCTTTTCCCCATACTCATACTGCACACCCTCAACCTCCGCAGCTGCCCCACCACCTTACCCGTTGTCAACCGGTCAAACTGCCTTGAAACTTCTTCCTCTCTGCCAACAGCTTGTTTGTGGGGGCCACTGAGTACCTTCTGTCAACCTCAACTATCTCATCCAATAACTTCTCCCTCCTCATCCTATTTCTATGGGCCTTGAGAAAAGAAATTTCCCCTCAGACCACCGCCTTAAAGGCCTCCCAAAATGTAGCTGCTGGCACCTCACTATTCTGGTTGAGCCCCACATGGTTCTTAATTACCACTCTCACCTTCCCACAAAACCTATCAGAGTAAAGTTTCGAGTCTAACCTCCACTTCGGCCTCTGCACCTGTCCTAAACGAAACCTCACATCTATCCAGTCTGGTCTGAGATCACAAACGCACTCCCCTGCTCTATCCCCGTAACCCCAGTTAATCTGCATATGTTTGGACACAAAGGGGCAATTTATCATGGCCAATCCACCTAACCTGCACATCTTTGGAATGTGCGAGGAAACCGGAGCACCCGGAGGAACCCCACACAGAGAAAGTGCAAACTCCACACAGTTACCCAAGGCCGGAATTGAACCCGGGTCCCTTGCGTGTGAGACAGCAACACTAACCACTGTGCCACCATGCCAACCACAGTTTAACAAATTTTTAAAAGTTGTTTGCCGTTCTTGTCTGGTATCCTAACAAATGTCTCGTCCGATCTCCTAACACTTTTTAAAATAATAAGTGACTTGACCTCCACAGCCTTCTGTGGTAGAGAATTCTACAGGTTCACCACCCTCCCAATGAAGAGGTTTCTCCTCATCTCAGTCCTAAATATCGAAACAAACCTGTTGGACTTTAACCTGGTGTTGTAAGACTTCTTACAGTCCCAAATAGCCTGCCCTGTATCCTGAGACTGTGACGCCTTGTTCTAGCTCTTCCCACCCCTTACAATATCTCATTTGGTCAACTATTTTGTTTTAGTAGGCTAAATTCCCATTATTGTATTCCAGGTGCAAACCAGCCTCTTCCCTTAAGAATTCAAATCAGAATATTAGACAGGAGGGTAACGTACCACAAAGCAACCTTCCTAATTTTCCACTCATTCATTTCAATGGAAAGAAAAGCAGGTGTAAATTGAAACCTCTGAGCCCAATCTTCAGACACATGGACCAAGCATGTGCCAGGAATGCAAAGTGAAATCCCACTCTAAAACGGAAAGGATTTAACTTGTGCGAGCTCGTGTAGTTTGGAAAGGCTACAATATTTATATATCACAATTGATATGAAACAATCTAATTTCTGATTATGGTGATAACGTTCAATTACCCTTTTCTTCAATGATAATATTATTGCCTTTTAGTTTTTTTTAATCTTGCCAGATTTGGTGGTTCATATTCATTTCATATGTGGTTCCTTCACTTCCCTTTATGAAGTATGAAGAGTACACTAGCTTGATCAACCACATTTACAATTGTACTGCTTATTGTGATTTTTCAATCCAATGTCACTCATTTTCTGAATTTACCTTAAGTTCAATGAGGGAAATGGAAATACATTAAAGCATTAATAATGCAGCAATAAAGAACAATGCAGCAACAAATTACACTATTAATATGAAATGCACTTATATCTTGATAACCTGATTCTTATTCATTTTTTCAGTCAAGTCATTACTTTCACAATTTCCCGGATGAGAGAAATGCATTCTGGAATATATACCCTCACAGTTGAAAGTGAAAACACTAACTATACAATTAGCTTTCCAATTTTTGTTAGAGGTAAGTACTAAAAATAAAGAATAAGTTTCAGTCCATGAGACACTACTGGCTTCTGTTTGTCTACACACCCACATCTACAGTGTTCCTCTTCTCATTGTTTCCTGATTTGTGGGTACATTAGTGAGAGAATATATCATTAAACTGGCACACACACTAAAATATCTGTAGAAAGAGGTAACCCACAACAGGACTCAAATTTGTAAGCTAAGCTGAGACTTCAGTGCAGTACTAAGGGAGTCCTACATTTTCAGAGGTGCTGGCTTCGGGTGAGATGTTAAATCAAAGCTCAATGTGCTTCGCTAAAATGTAAAAGGTCAGCATCTAAACCAGAGCAGTGAGTTCTTCTCGTGCTCTTGTCAATATATATCCATCAATCAATATCACCAAAAAACAGATTAACTGGTCATTTATATAATTTGGCTAAGTGAGGAGAAAGCAGATTAGACTATTGAGCTGGATGATCAGCCATGTTTGTAATAAATGGCGCAGCAGGCTCGAAGGGCCTAAGGTCCTCCTGCTCCTATCTTCTATGGATCCATGTGGTACCTTGCTACAGCAAATTGATTGTGGCATTTGCCTACCCAGTAGTTATGTCATTAATGTTGATACATCCTGAGGATATGAACAGTTTTAAATCAATACAAGTTCTTTCATCTTTAAAGTGAGAAAACCAAGTTTGACATCAGGCTTACATCAGAATTAGATTACAGAAAACTGGAAAGTAGAGCTATTTAAGATTATTAGAAACTATTAGAATCCCTTGAAACTGCTCAGATTAGATTGCTTTGAATTTGAGTGAACGAGGCACCCTCACAAACCATTGTTGGTGGTAACTGCATACTTACTTCATTAATAGGATCTGTTCAGTGTTACATGTTTCTTCTACTCAAGTGAATTCTTCCAATACTGTAATATTCTGTAATTCCATTTGGCAGCAAAACCCAAGAAACCAAAAATGATTATGAAGAAAGAGGGAAATACGACATCATTTGAATGCTCAGTAGAAAGTTACCCTGCTCCTGAGTTAACTTGGCTAACTAATTGCTCAAGGTATGCTTCCCAGTTTTATAGTTTTATAAATTGTCACCTCCATTTACCTCCTTTTAGCATGTGTTATTTCCCAGCTTTAAAAAGATGGGCATACTCTCTGCCTCTATTTACTCTTTCATTAGCTTCTGGGGAGGTAAGTAAGTGGCTGAGATAAGATAGGTTGAACACTGCTTTGACTTGGCTTCTGCACATAGTATTCTCTCAAATCAAAATCAGAACCAGGGAGTCGCAATGTGGCAGAATTATGGTGCAGACAAAAATCTTCCACCTACTTGTTCAGCTCATGGGTACATTGGATTAGGTTTTAACACACTCGAAACCCATCCTCTTAATTAAAATAGGGCCCACTAATTCAGCTGGTAGTTTCTTAACTACATGGCTCATAGCTGTACTAGAATTACCTAGCTTCTGTTGTTTTGCTCTGTTTATAAGTTTATAATATATATATTAATATGTATATTTTAATATATTATTTAAATAAATCAAATTTCAAATAGCAGACCATGCAAAATGGAATCCTAAGCAATCAAATAGCTGATGCAATGCAATATGCAATCCAAAGGGCGACACGGTGGCACTGTGGTTAGCACTGCCACCTCACAGCTCCAGGGACCTGGGTTCAATTCCTGCCTCGGGTGACTGTCTGTGTGGAGTTTGCACTTTCTCCCTGTGTCTGCGTGGGTTTCCTCCGGTTCCTCAGGTTTCCTCCCACAGTCCAAAGAAGTGCAAGTTAGGCGGATTGGCCATGATAAATTGCCCTTAGTGTCCAAAAGGTTAGGTTGCGTTATGGGGGTAGGGTGGAGGCATATGGGCTTAAGTAGGGTAGTCTATCCAAGGGCCGTTGGAGACTTGATGGGCCGAATTGCCTCCTTCTGCACTGTAGGGATTCTAGGTTTGTATAATTTTTCAATTTGTTTTAGTCAAGTGCTGTGGGATATATTTCCACGTAATCTCTCATTTGCCTTCCACAATATAATCACCCTTATTTCTCACCCTTGTTAACCCTTTATTTCTGCATTTAACTTATATTTTCTACTCTGAAGACAGGCACAAAATATCTGGGGCATCATTCTCCGACCCCCCGCCGGGTCGGAGAATGGCCGTAGGCCGCCGTGAATCCCGCCCCCGCCGAAGTCTCCGGTACCGGAGATTGGGCGGGGGCGGGAATCGGGCCGCGCCGGTTGGCGGGACCCCCCGCTGGATTCTCCGGCCTGGTTGGGCCGAAGTCCCGCCCAGAAATTGCCTGTCCCGCCGGCGTAAATCAAACCTGGTATTTACCGGCGGGACCAGGCGGCGTGGGCGGGCTCCAGGGTCCTGGGGGGGGGGCGCGGGGCGAACTGACCCCGGGGGGTGCCCACACGGTGGCTTGGCCCGCGATCGGGGCCCACCGATCCGCGGGCGGGCCTGTGCCGTGGGGGCACTCTTTCCCTTCCGCCTCCGCCATGGCCTCCACCATGGCGGAGGCGGAAGAGACTCGCCCCACTGCGCATGCGCGGGAAACTGACAGCGGCCGCTGACGCTCCCGCGCATGCGCCGGGAAACTGTCAGCGGCCGCTGACACTCCCGCGCATGCGCCGCATTTCCGCGCCAGCTGGCGGGGCAACAAACGCCATTTCCGCCAGCTGGCGGGGCGGAAATCCCACCGCCGTCGGCCTAGCCCCTCAATGTTGGGGCTAGGCCGCCAAAGATGCGGAGCATTCCGCACCTTTGGGCCGGCGCGATGCCCGTCTGATTTGCGCCGGCTTTGGCGCCAGTCGGCGGATATCGCGCCGTTGGGGGAGAATTTCGCCCCTGTTCAACATATCTGCCGTTTCTTCATTCCCAATGATAATTTCTCCTCTCTCGATTTCTAAGGGACCTACACTTACTTTAGCTATTTTCCCCCCTTTTATACAAATGTAAAAGTTCATACAATCTGTTTTATATTCCTGGTTAATTTATTCTAATTCTATTTTCTCTCCTTTCTATCAACATTTTGGCATCCCTTCCATTGGTTTCTCCTAATCCTCAGACTTGCTACTATCGACGCCTTAACAGCAAAGTTCGGAATAGAATTAAATTGAAAGATTATAATCAGAGAATTGTTACAGCACGGGCAGAGGATATTCAGCCAGTCGTGTCTGCTCTGGCTCTCCAAATGAGTAATTTACTTCTCGTAATCCTCCTCGTAATCCTGCACATTCTTCCTTTTCCGATAATAATACAAGTCCTCTTGAATACCTTTGTAATAATCTCACCAAGGCCAGTCTTCTCACACTTTTATTTACCAAACAGAAATGGCTATAGCTGCAGCTTACAGCTCACAAGTCCAAGCCCAGGGATCTATAGAATACCGGCCCAGATTGAAGCAGTGGGTTTTAAACTCCCGCTGCTCGTTTCCTAATGGGTGAGCCCTTTGATGCACTATCAATTACAACGAGACGAGAGTAGAGAGTAATCAAGGCTTTATTATGCAGAGATGTGTGGCCTCCTACAGCTGCTGCCGAAATGGCTGCAGCTCGGTGAGCACCCACATTTATACTCCGCCTACTGGGCAGAGCCAGCAGGCAGGGATCTACCCCCGTACCTGTAATACAGGAGCCTTACCGTATTACATCTCATATGTGTATTATTTGGAAAAGTTCACTAATTCAGCCGGTCGGGTGCCTTGATCCTCCGTTGTGAGCGCTGCAGTCCCGGTGGCGATGCAGGCACTGGCTTGGTCGCCGGTGACTCCGAGAGCGTGTAGTCCTCATCTTCATCCCCGGGTGGAACCAATGGGAGGACGGATCATCCTGGAGCGGGGGCTGTGGTGAGGCGCGCTGGGGGGAGGATGGGTGGCTTCGGGGCAGATGGGGGGGAGGGGGACCCGGCTGATGCCAGGTCCCTGAGGGAGACCGTGTCCTGGCGGCCGTCGGGGTACGCGTGCTGCGGGTTTGCATGGAGTAGCTGTACCCTCTCGACCAACAGGTCTGCCTTGAGGAGCCGCACGTGCGGAGGAGAACGGGTCCTGGAGCTGCCAGCCACGTTGGGAGCGAAACCCCGGAGGTGGACTTCCTAGGGAAGGCAAGGAGATGTTCATGGGGGGTTGCATTAGTCACAGTGCAAAGTAGCGATCGGATGGAGTGGAGGGCGTGGGGGAGGACCTCCTGCCAGCGGGAGACCGGGAGATGTTTAGACCATAGGGCAACAGGACGGTCTTCCAGACCGTCCCGTTCTCCCTCTCCACCTGCCCGTTTCCCCGGGAGTTGTAGCTGGTCGTCCTGCTCGAGGCAATGCCCTTGCAGAGCAGGAATTGACGCAGCTAATCACTCATAAAGGAGGATCCCTGGTCGCTGTGGACTTAGGCTGGGAAACCGAACAGAGTGAAGATGCTACTGAGGGCCTTGATGACTGTGGCAGACGTCATATCGGGGCATGGAGTGGTGTAGGGGAATCTGGAGTATTCATCGACCACATTAAGGAAGTGCGTGTTTCGGTCGGAGGAGGGGAGGGGCCCTTTGAAGTCCATGCTGAGGCGTTCAAAGGGAGGGGAGGCCTTGCACCCGGTCAGGCCGGTAGAAGTGCGGTTTGCACTCCACACAGACCTGGCAGTCTTTGGTGACTGCCCTGACTTCCGCAATGAAATGAAATGAAATGAAAATCGCTTATTGTCACAAGTAGGCTTCAAATGAAGTTACTGTGAAAAGCCCCTAGTCGCCACATTCCAGTGTCTGTTCGGGGAGGCTGGTACGGGAAGTGAACCGTGCTGCTGGCCTACCTTGGTCTGCTTTAAAAGCCAGCTCTTTAGCCCTGTGCTAAACCAGCCGCTGGAGTAGAGTAGGTTGCGGGCCTTTATGAAGTGAAAGAACCAGGTGAACCCTGGGTGACAGAGACCATCGTGTAGGGCCCGGAGTCGGTCCACTTGTGTGCTGGCACATGTACCTCGGGATAGGGCAACGGGGCACTCGTTGAGCTTACCGGGGCGATACAAAATCTCGTAATTGTAGGTGTGTGTATTATAGGTATTACGGTACCTGATAGGCTAAAGCACCATTGGTGGAAACTGTATGCTTTCTATTGGTTAGAATGTATGATAGCTCCGCCCTGATAGGCGGGGTATAAGAACCCGTGCCGCCCCAGCAGCCTTCATTCTGTACCTGAGCTGCTGGGGGAAACATCTAGCTTATTAAAGCCTTCAGTTGGACTACAACCTCGCTTTAGTGGTCATTGATCGTGCATCAATTTAATAAGCTAGTTTTTTTCAGAAGAAAGGATGGAGCTCCGAATCAAGCCGGAGTGTCTGCAACTCAGCCCCCACGCGGCGAACTCAGCGGCAATCTTTAAGCACTGGCTGGCGTGCTTTAAAGGGTATCTCGAGATGGCCGAAAACGCACCCACGGGAGAGCAGAAACTGCACGTCCTGCACTCAAGGGTGAGCCCGGAGATTTACACCCTCATCGAGGAAGCGGAAGACTTCGATGCAGCAATAGAGCTGCTAAAGGACACTATATTCCCCCAGTAAACCAGGTCTATGCCTGGCACCTGCTTGCAACAAGGCGACAAACCTCTGGGGAATTGCTGGAGGAATTCTACCGTGCACTCCTGGTGTTGGGCAGAAGCTACGGCTGCCCGCAAGTTTCGGCGGGAGAACTCACGGAACTCTTAGTCCGGGACACTTTCCTGGCAGGTATGCTATCGTCACAAATCCGCCAGCGCCTGTTAGAAAAGGACACCCTGGGTCTCAGGGAGGCACGGGCCCTTGCAGGCTCCCTGGACGTGGCCCCCAGGAACGCCCGCACTTACGTTCCCGCCCGCGCGGCAGCCCCCTGGGCAGCGTGGAACCCCTCCGCGGCCGACCCCGAGACGTCCCCCATTCCCCCACAGGCCTGTGCTGCAAGGCGGCCTGGCAACCCCGAGGGGCCCGGCTGCTACTTTTGCGGGCAGGTTAAGCACCCCCGCCAGCGCTGCCCGGCCCGCGCATCCACCTGCAAGGGATGCGGCAAAAAGGGCCATTTCGTGGGGGTATGCTAGACCCGGGCGGTTGCTGCGGTCTCCGCCGGCGAATGCGGACCGCAACCACAGACTTCTCCATGGCCCCCGTGCGGCCAGCGGTCGCCGCCATCTTCATATTCCAGGGCCACGTGCGGACCCCGGGCGCCTCCATCTTGTTCCGCGGACGCCATGTTGGAGGGATGGCGCCGCCATTTTGTCCACCCCCAGCCATGTGCGACCAATGGGAGACGCCATCTTGGATGAACCCAAAGAACGCAGCTCGGCTGACCACGCACTGCCCGAAGAGAACTCTCAACTGCTGCGATTAGCCTCGGTGACTCTGGATCAGTCTCGGCCTCGAACACTCTCAACTGCTACAACGACCGTATTCATCAACGGGCACGAGACGTCCTGCCTAATCGACTCTGGGAGCACGGAGAGCTTCATACACCCTGACACGGTAAGGCGCTGTTCTCTCCTCATCCACCCCATTAATCAAAAAATCTCCCTGGCTTCCGGTTCCCACTCAGTGGAGATAAAGGGGTTTGTGTAGCAAACCTCACAGTCCAGGGAAGGGAGTTCAAAAAATTTCCGTCTCTACGTCCTTCCCCACCTCTGTGCGGCTATACTCCCGGGTTTAGACTTCCAGTGTAACCTTCAAAGTCTGACCTTCCAATTCGGCGGCCCTATACCCCCCCTTACTGTCTGCGGCCTCACGACCCTTAAGGTCGACCCGCCTTCCCTGTTTGCGAACCTCACCCCGGATTGCAAACCCGTCGCCACCAGGAGCAGACGCTACAGTGCCCAGGACCGGATCTTTATTAGGTCAGAGGTCCAAAGGTCATTGAAGCCAGTAACAGCCCCTGGAGAACTCAAGTAGTGGTGGTAAAGACCGGGGAGAAGCATAGGATGGTCATCGACTATAGCCAGACCATCAACAGGTTTACGCAGCTGGACGCGTACCCTCTCCCCTGCATATCCGACCTGGTAAACAGGATCATGCATTATAAGGTCTTCTCCACGGTGGATCTCAAGTCCGCCTACCACCAGCACCCATCCGCACTAGTGACCGCAAATACACTGCCTTCGAGGCAGATGGGCGGCTCTATCACTTCTTAAGGGTTCCCTTCGGTGTCACCAACGGGGTCTCGGTCTTCCAGCGCGAGATGGACCGAATGGTTGACCAGTACGTTTTACGGGCAACATTCCCGTATCTCGATAATGTCACCATCTGCGGCCATGACCAGCAGGACCATGACACCAACCTCTGAAAATTTCTCCAGACTGCTAAAATCCTTAACTTTACATACAACAAGGATAAATGCGTGCTTAGCACCGACTGTCTAGCCATCCTCGGCTATGTAATGCGAAATGGAGTTCTAGGCCCCGACCTGAACGCATGCGTCCCCTTACGGAGTTCCCCTCCCTCACTGCTCCAAGGCCCTGAAACGTTGTCTAGGGTTTTTTAGCTACTACGCCCAGTGGGTCCCCAACTACGCGGACAAGGCCCGTCCCCTGGTCCAATCCACAGCTTTTCCTCTGTCGATAGAGGCCCGCCAGGCCTTCAGCCGCATCAAAGCAGACATTGCAAAGGCCACGATGCAAGCCATCGATGAGTCCCTCCCCTTCCAGGTCGAGAGCGATGCGTCCGACGTAGCTCTGGCGGCCACCCTCAACCAAGCGGGCAGACCCGTGGCCTTCTTCTCTCGTACCCTCCATGCTTCCGAAATCCGCCACTCCTCAGTCGAAAAGGAGGCCCAGGCCATAGTAGAAGCTGTGCGATATTGGAGGCATTACCTGACCGGCAGGAGATTCACTCTCCTCACTGACCAACGGTCGGTTGCTTTCATGTTTGATAATGCACAGCGGGGCAAGATAAGAAACGACAAGATCTTTCGGTGGAGGATCGAACTCTCCACCTACAACTATGAGATCTTGTATCGTCCCGGGAAGCTAAATGAGCCTCCTGACGCCCTGTCCCACGGCACATGAGCCACCGCACAAGTGGACCGCCTCCGAGCCCTCCACGAGGACCTCTGCCACCCGGGTTTTTCCATTTTGTCAAGACCCGCAACATGCCCTACTCCATCGAGGAGGTCAGGACAGCCACCAGAGACTGCCAAATCTGTGCGGAGTGCAAACCGCACTTCTACCGACCAGAGAAAGCGCACCTGATAAAGGCTTCCCGTCCCTTTGAATGCCTCAGCATGGACTTCAAAGGCCCCCTTCCCTCCACCGACTGCAACACGTACTTCCTGAATGTGATTGATGAGTACTCCCGGTTCCCATTCGCCATCCCCTGCCCCGACATGACCGCAACCACCATCATCAAGGCCCTCCATAGCATCTTTGCACTGTTCACTTTCCCCGCTTGCATACACAGTGATAGGGGGCCCTCCTTTATGAGCGACGAACTGCGTCAATTCCTGCTCAGCAAGGGCATCGCCTCGAGCAGGATGACCAGTTACAACCCCCGGGGTAACGGACAGGTAGAGAGGGAGAACGGAACGGTCTGGAAGACCATCCTACTGGCCCTACTGTCCAGGAACCTCCCAGTCTCCCGCTGGCAAGAAGTCCTCCCGGATGCCCTCCACTCCATCCGCTCACTGCTTTGTACGACCACCAATCAGACACCTCACGAACGTCTCCTTGTTTTCCCCAGGAAGTCCTCCTCTGGGACCTCGCTCCCGACCTGGCTGGCAGCACCCAGATCCATCCTGCTCCGAAAACACGTGCGGGCGCACAAGTCGGACCCGTTGGTCGAGAGGGTCCATCTGCTCCATGCTAACTCCCAACGGCGTACCCCGATGGCCGACAAGATACGGTTTCCCTACGGGACCTGGCACCCACCGGAACCCAACACATTCCAGCCACCAGTCCCACCCTCCCCTCCACCGCAGCACCTTACAGGAGGATCGGTCTTTCCGCCGACCCCGCAGGCACTCCCTTCCCAGGTCAACCGTTTTTCCCACATGCGCCGTCTAGGGGTGCCGAAGCTGGCATGGAGATCGAAGCCACGCCCCCGGAGTCACAGACGCCCGAGCCTCCACCGGAGTCACCACCGAAGCTCCGACGATCGCAGAGGACGACCGGGGCCCCTGATCGACTGATTGCTTCATTTTAATTGTAATCTGTAAATGTAAACCATCAAATGTACAGAGCTATCAGAATTGTAAATAGTTACTCAATACTGTACGGAGGTATTACGGTACCTCCATAACTAATTATACCATGTTGCCATGGTTTGTAGTTTCAGGTCACCACCCCCGCCGGACTCTTCTTTAACAGGGGGTGAATGTGGTATTATAGGTATTACGGTACCTGATAGGCTAAAGCACCATTGGTGGAAACTGTATGCTTTCTATTGGTTAGAATGTATGATAGCTCCGCCCTGATAGGCGGGGTATAAGAACCCGTGCCGCCCAGCAGCCTTCATTCTGTACCTGAGCTGTTGGGGGAAACATCTAGCTTATTAAAGCCTTCAGTTGGACTACAACCTCGCTTTAGTGGTCATTGATCGTGCATCAAGGTGGAGAGCTCGATCCTCCACCTCAAGATCTTATCGTTTCTTATCTTGCCCCGCTGTGTGTTATTGAACATGAAGGCAACCAACTGTTGGTCAGTGAGGAGAGTGAATCTCCTGCCAGCCAGGTAATGCCTCCAATGCAGCACAGCTTCAACGATGGTTTGGGCCTCCTTTTCGACGGAGGAGTGCCGAATTTTGGAGGTGTGGAGGGTGCGGGAAAGAATGGCACGGGTCTGCCTAACTGGTTGAGGGTGGCGGCTAGAGCGATGTCTGATGCATCGCTCTCAACTTGAAAGGGGAGGGTCTCGTCGATAGCGTGCATCGCGGCCTTGGCGATGTCGGCCTTGATAAAGTTGAAGGCCTGGTGAGCCTCGGCCGTCAGGGGGAAAACTGTGGAGTGAATGAGTGGGCGGGCCTTGTCCGCATAGTTTGGGACCCACTGGGCATAGTATGAGAAGAACCCCCGGCATCATTTGAGGGCCTTGGTGCAGTGGGGGAGGGGGAGTTCCATGAGGGGGCGCATGCGATCGGGTTATACGTTAGGTTCAGGGGTTTGGCGGTGTGGAGAAATTTGGAAAAGTTAGCGTCATGGTCCTGCTGGTCGTGGCCGCAGATGGTGACATTATCCAGGTAGGGGAAGGTGGCCCGCAGTCCGTACCGGTCAACCATTCGGTCCATCTCCCGTTGGAAGACTGAGACCCCATTAGTGACGCCGAAGGGAACCCTAAGGAAGTGGTAAAGGCGGCCGTCTGCTTCGAACGCTGTATATTGGCGGTCCGCCTTGCGGATGGGGAGCTGGTGGTTGGCAGATTTCAGGTCCACTGTAGAGAAGACCTGGTACAGTGCAATCTGATTGACCATATCAGATATGCATGGGAGGGGGTACGCGTCGAGCTGCGTGTACCGATTGATGGTCAGACTGTAGTCAATGACCATCCTGTGTTTCTCCCCAGTCTTTACAACTACCACTTGGGATCCCCAGGGTCTGTTGCTGGCCTCGATGATGCCTTCCCGCAGAAGCTGCTGGACCTCCGACCTGATGAAGGTTCTGTCCTGGGCGCTGTACCGTCTACACCTGGTGGCGACCGGGTTTGCATTCCGGGGTGAGGTTCGCAAACAGGGAAGGTGGGTCGACCTTAAGGGTCGTGAGGCCGCATACAGTAAGGGGTGGTAGGGGCACGCCGAATTTCAGAGTTAGACTTTGGAGGTTGCACTGGAAGTCCAGGCCAAGTAGCAAGGCTGCGCAGAGGTTGGGGAGGACGTAGAGCTGGAAGTTGCTGAACTCTACGCCCTGGACGGTGAGGGTGGCGGTGCAGTACCCCCGGATCACCACAGAGTGGGATCCGGAGGCCAGGGAGATTCATTGGGTAATGGGGTGTACCGCGAGGGAGCAGCGCCTTACTGTATCGGGGTGGATGAAGCTCTCCGTGCTCCCGGAGTCGAGAAGGCAAGGTGCCTTGTGGCCATCAACTTTCACCGTCGTTGTCACAGTTGCGAGGTTGTGTGGTCGGGACTGGTCGAGTGTGATGGAGGCGAGCTGTGGCTGGTGTTTGTGGGCCCCGGGCTGGTCGGCGGCGGTTGCGGGCGATGACTGGCCCAATGAGGTGCCCGACGAGCAGGGGTCCTGAGGCGCCGTCCAAAATGGCACCGAAGATGGCGGCTCCCAGCACGTGGCGGGCGGCGTTAAAGATGGCGGTGCCCACGGGCCGCACAAGGTCTGATGGGGAGAAGATGGCGGCACCCACGGGCCGCACATGGGTTGCGGGGGCGAAAATGGCAGCGCGGGGGGTGCAGGAACAATGGGGATGGTTACAGCGGCGATCGACCGGGCCTGGCACACCGCAGCGAAATCTCCTTTCTTCCCGCAGGCCTTGCAGAGTGCACTCCGCGCTGGGCAGCGCTGGCGGGGGTGCTTTGTCTGCCCGCAGAAGTAGCACTTGGGCCCCCTGGGCTTGGCTGATTAGGAGTTCGGAATGTTCAACGGCCCAAACTGCCTGGCAATCGCAGTTCCTCGCCAGGGTGTGCAGGACATGCCAGAAATCTTCCAATGACTCACCGGGGAGTTGTTGCCGCGTGGACAGGAGGTGCCTGGCATAGGGTTTGTTGATCGGCCGTGTGTAGTTCTCTTTCAGAAGCGCCAAGGCCTCAGTGTAGTTCGGCGCATCCCGGATAAGAGGAAAAATATCAGAGCTCAACCGTGTGTACAGGATCTGGAGTTTCTGTGCCTCTGAGGGTGGTTCTGTCGCTGATCCGATGTAGGCTTCAAAGCAAGCTAGCCAGTGGTCGAAGGCCAATGTGGCGTTATCTGCTTGAGGGTGCAGCTGCAGGCGATCTGGCTTGATGCGAAGGTCCATCGCTGTAAAATCTCTGCGTAATAAATTGATGCACTATCAATTACGACGAGACGAGAGTAGAAAGTAATCGAGGCTTTATTACGCAGAGATTTGTTGCCTCCTGCAGCTGCTGCCAATTGTCGCATGGTCTACATTTTAGTTTGGGCCCTAACCCCTTGAAGCCTCTCCAGGGAACATCATTCCGAGTTCTACCCATGTTATTAGCTCCCACGTGGATCACAACTGGATTCTCCACATTTCACTGTGAACCTCTCTTCAGCTGCATGGATATGTCTTTCACCCTGGCACCAAGCAGGCAACACAACCCTCAGAACACCCTGACACAAAAGCAAATTACTGTGGATGCTGGAATCTGAAACAAAAACAGAAAATGCTGGACAATCTCAGCAGATCTGACAGCATCTGTGGAGAGAGAACAAAGTTAATATTTTGAATCTGAATGACTCTTTATCAAAGCTCTTTTGCTCCAGAACACCCTTTGTTTTGGCCATAGAGATTAGTCTCTATTTCTTTGAATATATGCACTTCCTATACCTGCTGACGTTATCCAGGAAGACCACACTTTCTCAAACTTACCCCTTGCCTGAAATGTGGAGACCCTCAGGTTAAATCACCACCAGTCAGCTCTCTTTCAAAAGGGGAGAGCAGCCTATGGTCCTTTGGGTCTGTGGAGACTTTCATTCAAACGCCATCACTACACATTCCTTTTTGCTCCTCCCAGTTGAATGGATCTCTCCTTACAGAAACTGAACCATGGTGTCTCTCAGGGTTATAACATGATTCAAAATATATATTATTGCTATGTGTAGGTGGAAAATAATTCTGGAAACTTGGTTGTTCAATAAACATTTGAGGGAAGTTACAAAAGGCAAAATGTTGCAGCACAATTGTAACAGTTTGATATTTTTCTAATATATGTTTTTTTAAATGCTGCAATAAAACTTGGAAGAATTTGATAGTTTGCTGCAATAACAATATATTTTGAGATTACAGCTCTGTGTGTCATGCCGAGCCCACTGTAACTGTTGGAATGAGGAGAACCCTTTCTGAAATGAAATGTCATCACTGTAATGAGTGTTGCTGTGCTCGTAATATTCTCGGATCGGAGTGTTCAAGCCTTTACACTCAAGGTAATTACAATTCTAGATTATATCGATATCAAGGGGTAAGGCCAGTGTGGGAAAATGGCATTGAGCTGGAAGATAAGCCATGGCGAAGTAGGATTGAGGGACACAGTGGCCTATTCCTGCTCCTATCTCCTAAATCAGAAGCCCTTAAAAAGAGCTTTTAAATGAGTAATTCCATGTTGGAATTAAGGCAATGTCATAAAACATGGTAGAATTGTAGTGAACGGACTACGCCTTGCTTTCTGTGTTTTTAATATTCTGGCTGTGTCCCTCATATTCTTTGGACTGGAGATGCCCAGAGAGCCTGATTCCTGCAATGGATGAAGCTGGAAGTTGGAATGGAATCCGGTTATGCTGGAATGCAATCCCGTATACTCTGGCCTTTTACATTCTGACAGGGGTGAGGAGAGAGGAACATGGACAAATCTTCTACCCCCACCTCCTCATCAAGGGGTTTGTCGGGGTGACTTCCTGTGATAGCCTGAAAATTCCACCTTTTATGTTGTGAGAATGCCTCATTTGAATCCATGCATACTAAAGCCTAGATTTTCACTCCTAGGTCAGGTGAACAGTGACAGGATGGCCACCGGTAGTTGGAATTTTCCATCCGGGAGAGGGTGGGCTGGATTAGGAGTTGGGTGGTGGGCCCAACTCCTAATCTAGCCCACCCTCTCCCGGATGGCAAATCCCAACTACCGGTGGCCATCCTGTCACTGTCACTACCCCCAGAACAAGTGCAGATCTGAACTGTGTGAAAGGCCTGCCTCTGTGCTCCGGAACGATGTTTAGTTTATTTTAAAAAGATCAAAACAAAAAACACCCCTACACACTCCTCATACCCCATCTATGCCAATCTATGTTTTGTCATTCCTCCCACCCACACGCCCATGGTCCCTCATACCCCTGAGCCAACCCATGCCCCTCTACCCACTCACATGGCCTCTTTTATCTCCTATGCCTCCACATCCACATGTCCCTTTATAGATCATTTGTGAACTTAGTGTCCCTGCATGCCCACCCATACCCTCCAGCCCTCCATGCCACCTCACCTGGTATTCTTTGAGAGTTCCTGGACAGCTTTTACAGGGTTGACAGTTCCATGCCAGCTTTTGTTGACAGGTTGACAACTGTGACAGTTCTCCGACAGCTTGACAATTCTTTGAAAGCTTGACAGTTCCAATGAGTTTATGAACTTTTTACGCACAATCATGTTTACTCTTAAAAATCCCGAGGATGCCTTATGTCATGTGAAAGTACCTTTAAGAAATGGGTGTTTATAAATGGGTGTGAATATAAATATCCGTAGTGAGAGTACCTTTAAGAAATGGGTGTTTACTACTGCAGTGATGTCAGAGAGTGGGTGGAGCTGGGCTGTCTGTCAGCTTTTTACTTTTGTTTTAGGCTGTTTGCTGCAGGGTGTGTTTTAGTTTCGTTTTCAGTGTTGGAGCTGAAGCCAGACAGAGCAGGTGTACTGTTGATATCTCTGCCATGAAAAGACTATCTCTTGATCATTTGGTGAATTCAGAATTATAAATGGTTTCAGTAGTGAATGTAAACCTGATGTGCTTCTGGTAAAAGGTGTTTTAAGTCTTATGGATGTTAAAAGGAAAGCTTAAAGGATTACTTAGTGTTGTATTCTTTGGGGGCTGTATTTGAATTAATGGTTGCTAAGATGTTCACTGTATGTTTTAAAAAGGTTAACTTGAGTTCATAGAATAAACATTGTTTTGCTTTAAAAAATACTTTTCCATTTCTGCTGTACCACACCTGTACAGTGACCCGTGTGCTCCCCATATCACAATCTAGTAAAAGTTGTGGGTCAGGTGAACTCCATGATACACTTTGGGGTTCTCTAAATCCTGGCCCATAACACTTACCTCTCCAAAAGGGTGCCGTACCTCTCAAAAATGTGTCTTACCATTCCCAAAGGGTGCCTTGCCTTTCCAAATGTGTGCCTTACCTCTCTCAAAGGTGTCACAGAACCCTACACAGAGGTGAACCAGACCTCTCCAAAGGGGTACCCGGGCCATCCAAACAAATCTGCCAAATTCAATCCTCCCCTTATCTCATCTAATCTGCACACTTTGGGCTTCACACTCCTGGCCTATCAAAATCCCACTTCAGTGGAGCAGATGGTGATTTATATGGCTGGCTGCCTTCATAAACTGCTCATGCACAAACCCTCGTCCAATTCCAGTACAACTCCTGGTAGAATAGTAAATTCTGTGTTTGGGGGCATCACTTCGAATTTTGAGCCATTTCTGGGACTTTTGACACAATGGAGAATCTCTACGTTGTATTAGAAATTTGGGCCTAGCAGTCCCTTTGAAGGCCCCAAACCTTACTAGAATTGATTGAGGTAATCTCAGAATGAATCAGTTAGATTTTCCAGAGACAAAGGGCTGGATTCTCTATTCCTGAGTCTAAGTTCTGATGCCAACGGAGGATCCATGGAGTTCCATGTCACAAGAATCGGCACCACACCCGCACCAATTCCGCTATTGGTGAGGGGCTAGCACCGGTGCTGCGTGGAACACCAGCAAAACACACGAAAAACGGTGGGGGAATCGCCGGGTCCATGATGAACACGCGCAGGGCTGAAGAGCTGCAGCCGCTCTCACACTATATACCCTACACACACACACGCTGATCGCGGCCGAACGGATACCTAAATTGTGCTGGACCGCCCATACAGCTGATGGGTCAGCTGGGGCCAGTGGGCACCTAGGCGGATGCCCATTGGGGGTCACCTATACGACCAAGGGCACTTCTAGCAGGCTGTCAGCAGAATGCGCAGGCGCAAGGCTGCCTTGCCGGCTGCGGTGATGGCTTGGCGTACATGTCCATCCCGACCCCACAACCCATCTCCTGGCCACCCCCCCCCCCACCCCCAGGAACTCGGCCCATTGGAGGAGGAGCATCGTGGATGGGCCCACTAATGAGATACGAACGGGGTTGCGACTACACGCGGCGTGCATCGCGATGACGCTGTTTTGGAAGGGACAAAGCATCGCGATTCGTCATCAAACCGGCACTTGCCGCGATTTCGGCGTCGGGAGCTATTCTCCGCCCAATCGCCGTTCCCGATTTCGACATTGGCCAACGGAGAGTCCCACCCAAGGTGTCTCATTTTGTGGTTTCGAACTCTGACCATTAATTGGCCTCCACAAGGAAAATCACAAGTGGCTGTTTCTCACAGGGTACAGGCCTCTGACGCACATTACAGCCTGGCAACAAGGCTCAGAAGCCCACAGGGAAAATCTATGTTTTCACTACAAATTGTACTTAGAGAATCTCTTCTCCTTTAAATCCACCACTCTCAAAACACAGGTTAACAAACCAGTAATTAAAATGAACCCCTTTTCACTTTTGATATAAATAAAAATCTTGGGTGTGATTCTAACCCCTCATTGTGCCGGGCACACCTCCCACTATTCCCAGAGAATTGTGGGAGAACCCCTTAATGGAGTTCACACTGGGCGCTGGATGCCCCTGGCCTGCGGCACCCAATGAGATTTGGTTCATGCCCTCGCTGTATACGAAGCAGACTCGCATATTTAAATGAGTCTTTAAGCTCATGTAAATATGCTCAGCCCATTCGAAACTGAAGTCTCCCGGATTCTGGGATTCACCGGCCTCACAGCACAGCCTGAGGCTGGCTTGACACGGTACTGGCTTGCAAAAATAGAAACCAAACCTAATGGTGGGGCCTCTGAGGGGTCATAGCCATGAAAAGGGGGGGGGGGAATTGAGGAGGGGCATGGAGGGGGGAAGGGCTGAAGGGCGACATGAAGGGAGGGACCTGAAGGGGGCGATGATATGGGGGGAACCTTAAATGGGGGATCTCGGTGACCCCATAGCTGGACATCAGTCACTTGCAATAGGGGGCCCAATGATTCTGGTGAAGATGCAGGGGGGGTGCCGGATCACCCTCATGCCTTTTGCTGTGGCATGCTGGTGTGGACATTTAGTGATTTCATTTCATAGAATTTACAGTGCAGAAGGAGGCCATTCGGCCCATCGAGTCTGCACCGGCTCTTGGAAAGAGCACCCTACCCAAGGTCCACACCTCCACCCTATCCCCACAACCCAACAACCCCAACCAACACGAAGGGCAATTTTGGACACTAAGGGCAAATTATCATGGCCAATCCACCTAACCTGCACATCTTTGGATTGTGGGAGGAAACCGGAGCACCCGGAGGAAACCCACGCGCACACAGGGAGGATGTGCAGACTCCGCACAAACAGTGACCCAAGCCGGAATCGAACCTGGGACCCTGGAGCTGTGAAGCAATTGTGCTACCCACAATGCTACCATGCTGCCCCGTGATGCGGGGGTGGGGGGGGGGGGGTGTGGGTGGAGATTGCCCTCCAGGATCAAGGGCTGGGAGTGTTGCACATGTCTGTGGAAGGTCCCAATGGGAATTCCCATTGAAGCCATCCCAACTGCCGGGAAATCCACGCAGGACCAGAGAATTCCCCTGGCATGAACAACCGGAGAATTCTGGGCAACGTGTGCGTGAATTGCAATGGGAATTGTGCAGAACAGCTGGCGGGATTCTTACCAGTTTTCCCGACTGAAATTACACTTAACCGCCCTGCCCGCTTAAATCGGGAATATCGATTGGGCAGAGAATTTTGCATAGGCCCAAAAACAAGATCAGCAGCGGGCGCCAGACCCATCCCCAGTCTCTCGTCCTGCCTCACCCCGCCGGCCATAGTGGGTTTCCCGCCCGTGCCGGTGAGAACGTACAAACTGCTCATATGCATTCATCTGAATGCAATTAATAGGCTGGAAACCCAAATCTCCACCTCTCCCGTTATTCTCTGACCTCCCCAGAGGGAACTCCTCCGGCTGGGCTTTGGTGCAAGTATTGACAAGAAGTGTCCTGGCATGATGGACCCCGAGAGGGGGGTTCAAGGAGGTAAATCCATTTCTTATGTACCCCACTGCCACTGCAAGGCTGCTGATGGAGGGTCCCCCAAAAGGGTTGGGTGGGTTCGGGCTGTGGATAAGGGGCTGACCCTGGGAACATTTCCAGGGATGTGGGTCAGGTGTCTGGACTGCCCCTTCTCGCCCGGGGCAACCTGAAGATCACCCTTTGCATGGTAATCTTAGACAACCTTCTGGTCAAAATCACCATCCTTGTCTGTGAGCTGTTTAAACTTTAAAGTGCCATGCTGACTTTGAACTGCTCTTCTTGACGGCCGGTGAGCAGATCATTCAGTTAATTGAAGATGCAAGCCAGGAAGCTGCAAAGACTTGTCCTTTCCTCACATCTGCTCCCGCAGCCCTATACTTGTAACACTGCTGCTTTTTGAAGCATCTGAGCCTTTCTAGAAATCCCATAACACTTGAAAAGCTTTGAATCCCCTCAGATCATTTGAAATGCTTTGCATTAATTCAATTTCACAGTGCAGTACACGTAACTAGCCCTTTGGATGACAGCTTAATGGTTTAAACACAGCAGGCAGGAGGTTTATTTATTTATCTTCCCCTTCACACTTTAATTCATCTTAAGTACCCCTCATTGGTTCTAACTCCAATGTTTATAAATGTCCTTGTACTGATTGACAACTGTAGCCACTTCAAAACGCAAAGTGATTCCCCTTGCACTTCTCTAACTGTAGAAAACGCTTAGCTTAGGGATGGGGGGGGGGGGGGGGGGGGGGAGGGGGGGGAGGCTGCCTGGAGGGGTCAGGTCACCCTCATGTGTGCATGGTGTGGGGGTGACCCATTATTCCCATGATGCCCCTCCTTGATGAGAGGTTACGGGTGCTTCCCTTGTCAGCAGGTGTCAACATTTGCAATGTAGGAGCCAGGTGGGTGGGCGTTGGAGGGGGGGGGAGGGGGGGGGGCTGTTTCTGGATGCCCGGATTGAGGTGTCTGTTAAAAATGGCGGCCCAAGATCGGTAAGTGCAGAGAGACCGGTGTGCTTGCCGCTCTGCACAATTTAAGATAGTAAAGGTATGAGAATCCCTCCTCGGCGATGGTCCTAGCACTAGTGGGACACAGTCCCGATTCACCACTGGCATTAGCACCCTTAGTCATTTTTTCCTTGTATTTCTAGGAATGTGACATTAAAACCAAAGAAGCAGTTGGGCTGTGACATTACTGAAAAGATAAGGAGGGCACGGTAGCATAGTGGTCAGCTTAGTGGTTAGCACAGTTGCTTCACAGCTCCAGGGTCCCAGGTTCGATTCCTGGCTTGGGTCACTGTCTGTGTGGAGTTTGCACTTTCTCCCTGTGTCTGCGTGGGTTTCCTCCGGGTGCTCCGATTTCCTCCCACAGTCCAAAAATATGCAGGTTAGGTGGATTGGCCAAGCTAAATTACCCTTGGTGTCCAAATGGGATGGGTTAGATTGGGTTACTAGGATAGGGTGGGGGTGTGGGCTTAGATAGGGTTCTCTTTCCAAGGGCTGGTGCAGACTCGATGGGCCGAATAGCCTCCTTCTGCACTGTTGATTCTATGATTCTGTAATTAGATTTGGAAGAGTTAATTTTAAATACAGCGGTCCATGCAAGCCCTTGTTGTACCGAAGTTCATTTAATACTAAGTCAAATCACCACTCAATTATAAACAAATTAACATAGGGACTCAACATCACGCAGAGATTTTTATCCTCAAAACCATTTTTTCTGGTCATAGAAAAGAATTACCATCTTATCAGGATAATTTAGTGCTATGTGTAACTTATAACTTCCTATAATTTTATTCGAATAGTTACATTACTGTTCAGCTCACAATTAATTTAAAGTGTCCATATGAGCCCACAATAATTAGATTAGGGTGTCCTGTTCATCTTCTGTATCCCCTTTCCCTGTACCACCTACAACTTTCCCATCACTTCCTTCTCTGAAGCCACAATCACTTCCCTCTGTGAAATCACCTCTGCTGCTCTGCAATCTTGCCACCACTTCTCTTTGCTGATACGGTCTCCACTTCTCTCTCAAAGGACACCGCTGCTTCCCTTCTTCAGACCAACTCAGCTGTTCCTTGTGAGACTTCACGCACGTTGCTCCTCAGTAATGCCTGCCTCCTACAATTTCATACTGATACAACTGTAATCACCAGTGAAGAACTGATCTTATGGACATCAACACATCCACCGCGACGGATACTTTGTTTCTTTTGTGAGGGCCCCAAAGAATCCAGCACGTGTTTGTAGATTCAAACATTTTGGCGGCGGGGGGGGGGGGGGGGGGGGGGGGGGCGCTCATACTTCCCAAGAGTCACGGGATAACCAATAGTCCCAAGCCAATAGGATTCAGGCACTGTTTTAACAATTTCAATCCAAACATTTTTCTCTGAAAATTCATCAGCAAGAAGTATTTCTCTGGTTGAAGCTGAAATTAATTCATTTACTTGTTATTGTGTATTGTGTAGTCTATTGCAATTAAGCACACTCCATGTCATTTTACATCATCTGTCTCTTTTGATGTAGATCTTGATATTGAATCGGGCAAAGAAAGCCCAGTCAGGAATGTTTATCTGAAAGTTGGTGATCCATTTCTGTTAAGATGTGTTGCTTCATGTGAAACGTACAGATTTGGAATAAACTGGATCAATAATACAAAGGCAGGAAATATCACAAAGGTATGGCACTGACTTGAGATTGCCTATTACCTAAGTGGATAATTAAGTTTTGCTTAATATACTTGTGCACAATTCTTGTTGTTTCAACAACGATACAGGTCCTAGAAGATGAAGCATCAAGCATTTCTCCAAACAAGTTTACAAGGATCAAGCTCTTGTTTATTAGTTCAGTACATTTGGAACACAGTGGATCATACACATGTGGTTCGACATCCCATCCAAACAAGACAGTCATATTAGAAGTACTTGGTAAGTTTATGCTTCAACCATTGAACATTCTTTTAATTAGGGTCATAAAGATGATTTTTTTCCCCTTGTGTTCGATTTAAATACAAAAATTAAATATGTACCTGTTTATTCTTCCTAACAGACCAATGGATCCAAGTTTTGTGGTAATCATATTTTTAGGGTGGCATGGTGGCACAGTGGTTAGCACTGCTGTCTCACGTTGCAGTGGACCCGGGCTCGATCCTGGCCCTGGGTCACTGTCCGTGTGGAGTTTGCACATTCTCTCCGTGTCTGCGCGGGTCTCACCCCCACAACCCAAAGATATGCAGGGTAGGTGGATTGGGCACGCTACATTGCGCCTTAATTGGAAAATAAATGACTGGGTACTTTAAATGTATTTTTTTAAATAATCATATTTTCAATTCTTGTCTATGTGGTATTGTCCAGTCTTTGAAATAAAGGCATTGCACCTAATTTGACATTCCCTTGCACATAAATCAAACTTTCATATAGGTTTTTGTAGTCTGCAAAATGGGGTGCAGACTGCACGATCTTTAATGGAAATTCAGCTCACTGTTCCAGGTGAACTCCACAAAGGCTAATAATCAAATCAGTGCCCCTATTTCCATGGTTAAACTCTCTTACAGTTTGAACCCTCTAATCCTTATTTCGCCTACATTGGATTTCTAATTTAAATAGATTTTTCCTCCATTTACTGTTCTTCCTTCCCAAGAAGGGATCTAAAAACTGGATACTGGAGCATGTTTCTGTAGATGCTGAGCTCCATCTGCTACCACAGCTTGATGGTCATTCTGAGGCAGTGAAAATTTTCGTTCCCGGGTTCCGATTCCACCGTAAGCAGGAAATGCAAGTCAGCAACTGGAACATATGCTGTGCCCGCACCTAGGAGGTCATTTTCAATCAGGAGGGCAAATATGTGGCCTTTGAGCACTGAAGGATAGGGACCATAAACACCTCCCCCACCTCACATCCTTTCCCAAGGTGGAAGCTGCAGATCTGGTTGGGAGAATGAGAGGGTCATGAAGACATTTTCAAACTTTTTTTTCTAATTTCCAAGCTCTGCTCGCCAGTGCAGCATGGCTGTTTCTGGGCAGCCTCGACGTGGAGAAGCTCTCCTAGGCCAAAAGCAACGGCAAAGTGCCACTGAGTAGTGGGGTTATTCCCGTCACTGCAGCCGGCAAGATACTCCTTGCCAAACACGAAACAGCACCTTGGCCGGGATTCTTCGGCCTGCTCAATGGCCGTGGCGTTCTTGCGGCGGGCGGGGCGGGAGAATCCAGCCCCTTAACTTTTCTCTGTTGAATCGCGCCTGCAGCCACTGTTGTTTTGTAGTAATTAGTACACAGCAAGATCCCACACACAGTAAAGAGATAATTGACCAGCTGATCTATTTCAGCAGCGTTGGTTACTGGATGAATATTTGACAGGATAACCTAGCCTGCTCGTTTTCTAATACTTTCATTGGATCTCTTCCTTTCACCTAAACAGGCAGATGGAAATGACACTTCAAGTTCTTCAGCGATATATCAGCTTAGGTTATGTGATCCAATTGCTGGAGTTGTGCTTAAACCCATGCATTTCTGGCTTATGCGCGACTGCTACCACTGATCCAAGCTGACACAGATATAGAGAGGAAGCAGCTTGAGGGACCAAGTGGCTTTGCACAGCAGTGGATACTGGATGGCGGTCAGGGATGGCAGTCAGGGCCGGGAACATTTAAACAATTTCCTCAAACCAAATTTAATAATCCAGGCTTGGGCAATATATTCTCCTCGAAGTAGAATGGTGCATATTTATGACATTTGAACAATGTAATATTTGTTACTAATCTTAAAAAAGAAAGGATACATTTAATTTAATGCAGTTTGTATTTGTGAATAAATGTAGAGACATTCTAAAGTAATATGTGGTAATATCATGGAATTTACAGTGCAAAAGGAGAAATTCATTCAGCTCATCAATCTGTACCAGCCCTTGGAAAGAGCACCCCACCTAAGCCCACGCCTCCACCCCATCCCTGTAACCCCACCTAACCTTTTTGGACTCTAAGGGCAATTTAGCATGGCTAGTCCACCTAACCTGCACATCTTTGGACTGTGGGAGGAAACCGGAGAACCCGGAGGGAACCCACGCAGACATGGGGAGAACGTGCAGATTCCGCATAGACAGTGACCCAAGCCGGGAATCGAACCTGGGATCCTGGAGCTTTGAAGCAACTGTGCTAACCACTGTGCTATAGTGAAACATTACGTAAAATGATACTCTGCTCTTCTTTTTTACAGAGGAAGGATTTATAAATTCAACAACTACAAACAGCACCAATACTATTGGTGAAGCAGAGAACTTTTGCTTTGAAGTTGAACTGAAGGCATTTCCACTTGTAAGATGCCAGTGGTATTTTTCCCGCAAAGCTTTTGCCTGTTCGCTTAAAGAATTATCTGAAAACAGGTACAGGTTTTTGAATTTAATTTACTTGACAGTTCACAAATGTAAAACCTTTTGCAAAAGGTAATATGTCAAGAGGAATTTATAACCATATCCTTACTGCATGTCATGTTCTGCCCTTGAACTCAAATCTTACAAATTGGACTCTTGTGCCACATTGTGGGGAAGAATAATTGGGATAGTTTCCTGTTGTCTATCTCACAGTTTTAATTTTCAAAATAAGCTCTTCCAAATGAGCTGTAATCAATGCTAAAACAGCCCTCGAACTCTTTCGATGGGTGTCACGAATATTCATTGTAAGCAAGGTCTGATAGGGAATAAACTGTGGCATAGTGGTATTGTCAATAGACGTAGTAATCCAAAGGCCCAAGCTAATGCTCTTGGGACACATGTTCAAATCCCACCAAAGCAGCTGCTTTGATTAATTAATAACCTGGAATTGAAAACTAATCTCTAATGTTGACCATGAAACTATCATCAATTGTTGTAAAAACTCATTTGGTTCATGAATGTCCTTTAGAGAAGGAAATCTGTGGTGCTTAGTCTGTGACTCCAGCCCTACAGTAATGTCATTTATGGGGGTAGGTTTAGCTCAGTTGACTGGACAGCTGGTTTGTGATGCGGAGCAAGGTCAACAACATGGGTTCAATTCCAGTACCGGCTAAGGTTATTCATGAGGACCCTGGGAGGATCTTCAACCTTGCCCCTTGCCTGATGCATGGTGATCCTCAGGTTCAATCACCACCAGCCAGCTCTCCCCCTCAAAGGGGAGAGCAGCCTATGGTCATCTGGGACTATGGTGACTTTACTTTACTTACTAATGTGCTGGACACGTGTGAAATGGCCCTCCAAGCCACTCTGTACAAACAGGGGGAACACCACCACCATTTGAGGTGGGCAATAAATGCAGACTTTGCCAGTGATATCTACATCTTGTGAAAGGGCAGTACAGTGGCAAAGTGGTTAGCACTGAGGACCCATGTTTGATCCCGGCCCCGGGTCACTGTCTGTGTGAAGTTTGCACATTTTGCCCGTGTCTGCGTGGGTCTCACCTCAACAACCCAAAAAGATGTGAAGGATAGGCCACATTAAATTTCCCCTTAATTGGGAAAAGAATTGGTTACTCTAAATTTATTAAAAAGGAAATAAAATCTACATCGTGTGAAAGAAAACAAAATCTCCACTCACAAAGGCTGTTTGGAGCAGGGCATGAACTCTTTTCCTCTGACAGATGTAGGAACGCTACCATTAAGCCATTCACTCACTTATATGCATATTGTGTGGTTGTCAATTTACAAATCAAGAAAGTTAAAATGGAGTGCAGTTGACCTCACACATACACATGACCCAACCCAAAATTCCAAGGTACCATTGCACTTCCCATTTGCTTCAATAATACTGAACTATTAATGTAAATAAGCTGAAATAAAATCTGATTAAACTAAAGCATGTAATCACACATACCCAGTTTTTAAAGTTCATCACATTGGACGTCATCAGCCCAATGCTTGAGGTCACCTTGAGCAGCAGCACATTTCAGATGTGATATAAAATATTTCTTTTAATTGCATTTTCTGTTTAGAATGATTCTCTGAAAGCGCCATTAAATGTACCAGTGGCATAAAGAGTTATCAAACGAATATTGAATCTGAATTTGAATTAAATGTTGCAACTATACCTAGAATTTTTAAGCAACCTATTTATGGAGTTTCAAAATCTGACTGAAATTCCCTATTAATTTTTGAATCCAATCAAAAATCTTCCTTTCATATCAGAATTTTAGAAATATTTCCTAAAATGCTGTGTTACCATCCCAGTTCGTGTTATAACTGGACGGGAAGATTCCAGGGTGGAACTCTGGCTTAATTTTTACTTTTTTATAAAACGTGGAGGAACATAGACACAGGACATGGTCTACATCTGAACCTGAGGGGCACAAATATCCTGGGGGGGAGATTTGTTAGTGCTCTTTGGGGGGGTTTAAACTAATGCAGCAGGGGCATGGGAACCTGGATTGTAGTTTTAGGGTAAGGGAGAATGAGAGTATAGAGTTCAGGAGCACAGATTTGACGTCGCAGGAGGGGGCCAGTGTTCAGGTAGGTGGTTTGAAGTGTGTCTACTTCAATGCCAGGAGTATACGAAATAAGGTAGGGGAACTGGCAGCATG
This sequence comes from Scyliorhinus torazame, assembly GCF_047496885.1. NCBI lineage: Eukaryota > Metazoa > Chordata > Chondrichthyes > Carcharhiniformes > Scyliorhinidae > Scyliorhinus > Scyliorhinus torazame. The sequence goes on along the minus strand of NC_092721.1, from coordinate 151,696,661 downwards.
GGTTGGTACCTGGGACTTCGATGTTGTGGCCATTTTGGAAACATGGATAGAGCAGGGACAGGAATGGATGTTGCAGGTTCCGGGGTTTAGGTGTTTTAGTAAGCTCAGAGAAGGAGGCAAAAGAGGGGGAGGTGTGGCGCTGCTAGTCAAGAGCAGTATTACGGTGGCGGAGAGGATGCTAGATGGGGACTCTTCTTCCGAGGTAGTATTGGCTGAAGTTAGAAACAGGAAAGGAGAGGTCACCCTGTTGGGAGTTTTTTATAGGCCTCCTAATAGTTCTAGGGATGTAGAGGAAAGGATGGCGAAGATGATTCTGGATATGAGTGAAAGTAACAGGGTAGTTATTATGGGAGACTTTAACTTTCCAAATATTGACTGGAAAAGATATAGTTCGAGTACAATAGATGGGTCGTTTTTTGTACAGTGTGTGCAGGAGGGTTTCCTGAAACAATATGTTGACAGGCCAACAAGAGGCGAGGCCACGTTGGATTTGGTTTTGGGTAATGAACCAGGCCAGGTGTTGGATTTGGAGGTAGGAGAGCACTTTGGGGACAGTGACCACAATTCGGTGACGTTTACGTTAATGATGGAAAGGGATAAGTATACACCGCAGGGCAAGAGTTATAGCTGGGGGAAGGGCAATTATGATGCCATTAGACGTGACTTGGGGGGGATAAGGTGGAGAAGTAGGCTGCAAGTGTTGGGCACACTGGATAAGTGGGGCTTGTTCAAGGATCAGCTACTGCGTGTTCTTGATAAGTATGTACCGGTCAGACAGGGAGGAAGGCGTCGAGCGAGGGAACCGTGGTTTACCAAGGAAGTGGAATCTCTTGTTAAGAGGAAGAAGGAGGCCTATGTGAAGATGAAGTGTGAAGTTTTGGTTGGGGCGATGGATAGTTACAAGGTAGCGAGGAAGGATCTAAAGAGAGAGCTAAGACGAGCAAGGAGGGGACATGAGAAGTATTTGGCAGGAAGGATCAAGGAAAACCCAAAAGCTTTCTATAGGTATGTCAGGAATAAGCGAATGACTAGGGAAAGAGTAGGACCAGTCAAGGACAGGGATGGGAAATTGTGTGTGGAGTCTGAAGAGATAGGCGAGATACTAAATGAATATTTTTCGTCAGTATTCACTCAGGAAAAAGATAATGTTGTGGAGGAGAATGCTGAGCCCCAGGCTAATAGAATAGATGGCATTGAGGTACGTAGGGAAGAGGTGTTGGCAATTCTGGACAGGCTGAAAATAGATAAGTCCCCGGGACCTGATGGGATTTATCCTAGGATTCTATGGGAGGCCAGGGAAGAGATTGCTGGACCTTTGGCTTTGATTTTTATGTCATCATTGGCTACAGGAATAGTGCCAGAGGACTGGAGGACAGCAAATGTGGTCCCTTTGTTCAAAAAGGGGAGCAGAGACAACCCCGGCAACTATAGACCGGTGAGCCTCACGTCTGTAGTGGGTAAAGTCTTGGAGGGGATTATAAGAGACAAGATTTATAATCATCTAGATAGGAATAATATGATCAGGGATAGTCAGCATGGCTTTGTGAAGGGTAGGTCATGCCTCACAAACCTTATTGAGTTCTTTGAGAAGGTGACTGAACAGGTAGACGAGGGTAGAGCAGTTGATGTGGTGTATATGGATTTCAGCAAAGCGTTTGATAAGGTTCCCCACGGTAGGCTATTGCAAAAAATACGGAGGCTGGGGATTGAGGGTGATTTAGAGATGTGGATCAGAAATTGGCTAGCTGAAAGAAGACAGAGGGTGGTGGTTGATGGGAAATGTTCAGAATGGAGTACAGTCACAAGTGGAGTACCACAAGGATCTGTTCTAGGGCCGTTGCTGTTTGTCATTTTTATCAATGGCCTAGAGGAAGGCGCAGAAGGGTGGGTGAGTAAATTTGCAGACGATACTAAAGTCGGTGGTGTTGTCGATAGTGTGGAAGGATGTAGCAGGTTACAGAGGGATATAGATAAGCTGCAGAGCTGGGCTGAGAGGTGGCAAATGGAGTTTAATGTAGAGAAGTGTGAGGTGATTCACTTTGGAAGGATTAACAGGAATGCGGAATATTTGGCTAATGGTAAGGTTCTTGAAAGTGTGGATGAGCAGAGGGATCTAGGTGTCCATGTACATAGATCCCTGAAAGTTGCCACCCAGGTTGTGAAGAAGGCCTATGGAGTGTTGGCCTTTATTGGTAGAGGGATTGAGTTCCGGAGTCGGGAGGTCATGTTGCAGCTGTACAGAACTCTGGTACGGCCGCATTTGGAGTATTGCGTACAGTTCTGGTCACCGCATTATAGGAAGGACGTGGAGGCTTTGGAGCGGGTGCAGAGGAGATTTACCAGGATGTTGCCTGGTATGGAGGGAAAATCTTATGAGGAAAGGCTGATGGACTTGAGGTTGTTTTCGTTGGAGAGAAGAAGGTTAAGAGGAGACTTAATAGAGGCATACAAAATGAACAGGGGGTTAGATAGGGTGGACAGTGAGAGCCTTCTCCCGCGGATGGATATGGCTGGCACGAGGGGACATAACTTTAAACTGAGGGGTAATAGATATAGGACAGAGGTCAGAGGTAGGTTCTTTACGCAAAGAGTAGTGAGGCCGTGGAATGCCCTACCTGCTACAGTAGTGAACTCGCCAACATTGAGGGCATTTAAAAGTTTATTGGATAAACATATGGATGATAATGGCATAGTGTAGGTTAGATGGCTTTTGTTTCGGTGCAACATCGTGGGCCGAAGGGCCTGTGCTGCGCTGTATTGCTCTATGTTCTATGTTCTATGTTCTATGTTCTAGGACCACTAATTAGTTTTAACAACAAGATTTAAAAAAATTATTAAACATGAAAAATGTGGATTATAATACAGTCCCCCCCCCCACCTTATCTTAACAAATACAGACAGATTTTAAGATCAATATGGATTACAAAGCACATCTTAAGCTACAGTAGTCCCTTTAACACAAAGCTCCTTTTAAGCACACAGATTGGCTGTGATCAAATACATATATGACTGGATTCTTCTACCCCGCCTACCGCAAGATCGTCACAGGCACCATGTAAAAGTCCATTGACCTCGGGTGGGAATTTCCCAGTCATGGGGCGGGCGCAGCTGGATAATCCCGCCCATTCTCTGCTCATACACACACTCCACTCTGAAGCCAAGTGTCTATGGTTTTCTGCTCAGATACTCCCCAGATGATTGGTATACTGTGAACCCGTCTTGTCTCACTGAAGTCCAGCTTCCACACAAGGATTCTGTTTCCAAAAATCATACTTTCAAATTTTCTTTTAAATTATACTTCCCCTCCATTGCTTCCATCAAGGTTTCACTTTCAGGTTTTACATCTCTCCCTTGAGGTTTCCTTTGTCTGAAAGGCTTTTACACAAACTCCAGGGACCAGCCACCAATTTCCACAATTATTTCAAATAAAGTCTCCAAACCACAGTACTTTCTCACAACCTTAGCTCTACTGCAGATATCTTTCGGACCTCTCACAATCCAATGCCTTTTCAATTCTCTGTGACTTTATTGAACAGCAATCTGTTCTGTTTCCTCTGTCCATTAACTCTAGATTTTATGGTAACTTCTCTTCATTTCTCTAGTTTCCTTAACTAGTTGGACTTCAGCAGCGGGATTCTCCGAAATCGGCGCGATGGCCCGACGCCAGCGACAAAAACGGCGCGAACCACTCCGGCGTCGGGCCGACCGAATGTAGCGGAATTCTCCGCACTTCCGGGTACAGGCCCGCCCGCAGATTGGTGGGCCCCGATTGCAGGCCAGGCCACCGTGGGGGTCCTCCCTGGGGTCGGATCCCCCTGCGCCCCCCCGAGGACCACCCCAGCCAACTTACCTGCCAGGTCCCGCCGTGTGGGACCATGCCTAATCCACGCCGGCGAGACTGGCCAAAAACTGCCGGCTGCTCGGCCCATCAGGGCCCGGAGAATTGCTGGGGCCGGCCGCTGCCAACAGCCCCTGACCGGCGTGGCGTGAACCCGCCCCCGCCCGAAAAACAGTGCCGGAGAATACGGCAGCCGGTGTCGGGGTGGTGGGGCGGGATTCGCGCCGCCCCCCCGGGGATTCTCCGACCTGGCAGGGGGTCGGAGAAGCCCGCCCCAGGTTTCTGGCATTTGTTTCCTTAACTATTACGGGTGGCACAGTGGCTAGCACTGTTGCTTCACAGCTCCAGTATCCCAGGTTCGATTCCCAGCTTGGGTCACTGTATGTGCTCAGTCTGCATGTTCTCCCCGTCTCTTTGTGGGTTTTCTCCGGGTGCTCCTGTTTCCTCCCTCAAATCCCCAAAAGACATGCTGTTAGGTAATTTGGACATTCTGAATTCTCCCTCAGTGTACCCGATCAGGTGCCGGAATGTGGTGACTAGGGGCTTTTCGCAGTAACTTCATTGCAGTGTTAATGTAAGCCTACTTGTAACAGTAAAGATTATTTATTTCTGTTTATTTATTTATAGTATGGCCTTTCTTCTAGCAAGGCTGACAGATGTTACCCTCTTAAGCCATCTAAAACCACCTGCTTCTTGCAGAGCTGTGAGAGCTGCCTTCTCTCTCACTACCTGGGCTGGATTCTCCATTTTGGAGACTGAGTCCACATGCCAGCATTAAAACGATGGTCTTTTACGCCAGGAAAAGTGGCGCAAAATGGCCACCGATTTCCCGTTTTGCTGGAGCCTAGCAGCGGCCACGCCGTGCTCCATGGCGGACTTAGCCCACGGATCCGGACCGTAAAAATAGTGCCCCCGTTCAGCCGCTCGCACGCCTGGGAATTCCAGCCCACAGAGAACCCAACCCCGAATGAAGCCCCCCCGTTCACGAATTGGCCCTTTCCCGACTGTGGTGGCCTCGGACCGAGTCCGCAGCTGCCACGCGAGGTTCCGGGTCGGGGACGGAGCATCGTGTGGCGGGCCTCAGGCAATGGCGTGAATAATCAGTGTGGCATACTTCTAGAGTACGCCGCCGTTCAGGGGGTGGAGAATACAAAAAAACGGTACCGCTCCGATATTGACGTCAAAACAGATAATCCACTCCGTTGTCGAACGCGATTTTGGCATCGGGGAGTGAAAAATCCAATTGTAATAAAATTAGCGGAACGAAAAATGTAAAGTTTCTCTACCTTACATGGCCCCAGTTGCTAAGCTACCTCTGATAGTTAATTTGCTCTTCCCACCGGAGCCTTCTCTAAGCACAATAGAATCACAGTTGGAATTGAAACCAACCCCCACACATACAAGCAGCCTCATCTGGCATGAATCTAACTATAGATTTTACCCTTCCAGGCACAGAAACATTAAACTAAAACCACTTAAAACTATACCTTATTTCTAATGTTTACCAATGCAAATATAAATCACTTAAACTACCATTATTTTCCTAACAGCTGATAAAATGATATTGTCCAAAAATGTAAAATGTTTAACTATAAAAAATGTAAATGGCAATTCTCTTGAGTTCTTAATCATTGAGGTTATTTGTTACATCTGTTTATTTATTGCTGCACAGAAGTATAATATGCTGTAAACTTTAATCCAGAAAGGAAGTATTCTTTAAAAAAAACATAACATATGTATTTCAGTGATATCCTTCTTGGCATTTTAAAAATATATTGACTTAAAAGGGGTAAACTTTTTATTTCTCAGGATGACACTTTAGGCATGGATGCTAAGGGTTATAGAACCAAGACCCTGATAACACTCCTGGGACGTCACTTGACTTCCCTCAATGAGCATAAAGCTTCACCAATTTTTCTACCGGCATTTTTGGTATATTATCTTTATTAGTGTCATAAGTAGGCTTACATTAACACTACAATGAAATGACTGTGGAAGTCCCCTAGTCACCACACTATGGCAGCTGTTCGGGTGCACAGAGGGAGAATTCAGAATGTCCAATTCACCTAACATGCACGTCTTTTGGGACTTGTGGGAGGAAACCGGAGCACCCGGAGGAAACCCACGCAGACACAGGGAGAACATGCAGACTCCATACAGACAGTGACCCAAGCCGGGAATCAAACCCGTATCCCTGGCGCTGTGAGGCAACAGTGCTAACCATTGTGCTACCGTGCCACCCTATTATGTGACATAACTGCCAATAGTGGGCAAATTGTGTTTGAATGTAGATAAAATGAAGTTCACATTCACACAAACTGACTGGAGAGGGCATATCCTTGGACAAGCACAGCACTAACTGCCGTTATGATGCTGAGAAGTCCAGTTAAATAATTTCAACAATTATCTTTATTAAGCACTATATATTCCACTTAATGTGGATGAAATATCAAGATAAGTTGGACTTTAACCCTTTCTGTCCAATGGAGACTAGACAGGCAGGGAAATAAAATACTCCTGGTCACTTAGCTGTTCGAACACCCCCTCCTGGACATTTTGATTCCAGTTTCAACAGATATTTCCCAAGAGGGAAAATAACTGCCTAGCCAATTCCAGTGGAGTTGTAATTTATAACTGCTAATCTAGATCCAATAATGGCATAGGGCCCTGATAGCGATTTTAACTTTGATCTGAGTGGGAAAGCCATTGTGGATTTATTGCCAGATAAAGAACAGAATGAAGCGGATCAGGAAGCTGAAACAGTTCTCCAGGTAAGTCTTTATAACTTTCTGTTTTGAGGCCAGGAGGAGACAGATGTGCTCTTCCGAGCCCCACAAAAATGTCAGGCCTGAGGACACTCCTCCTCTCCCTACACTCCGCGGAACCCCATACTTACCTGAGTGCTGGCAGGCAGCTCTTGTCTGGCTGATATTCTCAAGGCCGGCAGCTGCCTGCAGGGAGCAGTTTACCAGTGGCATGTTAATGACGCTTGGAGGTTAAAATTACCTTGGCCGCAGAACTGCTGCAGGCAGACGAAACAATAAATTTACTGGCTATTAATAATATACCCAAGATCTCCAAAGTTTTTTGTTTTTTTAAAATAATTTTTATTAGGGTTTTCACTAAATATCAACAACAGAATGAAAAAGAAACCCAGTAGAATTAAATACAGAACAAAGTAAAACAACCCCCATGCCCCCCTCCCCCCTGTACATAAATAATAAATTAACACCCCGAGTTAACACAAAGCAAAGATCTCCAAAGTTAATGTTTGCCATTGTAAACCATTTCTTATTTGCATGAACAGGAATACATAAAATCAACACAGAAAATGGTGACTAATTTAAAGGTTCACCTCTAATAAACTGGAATTGTATTAAGAATCAAGGTGCAGGACGTCAGGTACAGTGCACCAAGTTATCCCAGAACAAAAGTTAATGTCAGTGGTTCAAGCTGCACCATCAGGTAATGGCACAGAGTGAAAGTGACAGGGAGTATGTCATCCCAAACCATTGCCAATAAGCCTTTGGTTACCTCATGACATTGATAGAGACTTAAGCAAGTTGGTTATTTCCCTGGTTATGGCATAAGGTATATGGAGTCTTGGGAAAAAATAGGAGGAGAAAATAGTAGTGAACGAAATAATGGTCAACTTTTGTACCCAATTCAGGAGCGCAGCTTTGGGAACATTCTTGATTCCACGAACCTGGCTCAGGAGGAAGTACCCCAAATTTTCAGATTATAATGACTAGGTTGGCAGTTGCAACCAAGAATCCGGTCTGACACCCCCAGGCCGTGTCCGGAAGCAGCTTCAAGAGCTGCCAGGTGCAGATTGTTTAAAATTCCTGCATCAGGGCTCTGGGTCTTTGTCCTAGTTAGAAAAAAAACAATGACCCCCCCCCCCCCAGCTCTTTAACTCTCACCCTCTCATCCCCCATACATTCCTCATGCTCCATCTATGCCAACTCATGCCAACCTATGCCCCTCTATTCACACCAAAGGTTAGTCATGCCCTCTACAATATCTTTGCCCCTCTGCCCACTCCCAGTGACCTTTCACTCTCTATGCCAACCATTGCCTCTCTACCGACCCTCCATGGCCATTTATAGCCCCTATTCCAACTTTGTGCCAGACCCATGCCAACCCATGACCCCTACTCTTTCCCATCATACTGAACAGGCCCTACGTTAGCATATTGCCAACGTATGTAAACCTATGCTCCCCATTCACCATTTTCTGCCTTAATGCTCTCCATGCAATTCACCCAGTATCCACCATGGTATTTTGTTGCAAACTTCACTATGTTGTAGAAAACACTCTCAGTGATAACATTTATCTTCCTTCAGGTACTTCATCCTTAATAAAACAAACATATTTTTCAAGTGCTTAATCCCAATTGAAGACACAATTCTATTCATAGCCCCACATCAAAGACAGCTATTCCCTTTATAACTACTTGGAGGTCAATCAAACTGTGAATGTACAGGCCCTCCACTTGATCATGATAGGTCGTGGAAACAGACAAGCAACACTAATTATGACGCCAACAAACAGTGAAACAGCAATCACATTTTTGTTTTCAACTGCAGGCTGGATTTTACCACCCAAAATTCAAAGGGTTTAAGGGTTTAAATAATTTGACACCTTTTTAAAAAAAAAATATTTTAATTCAATTTTAGCAAATTTTCAACAAAACCCCCCCTTTACAGAAAAAAGAAAAGCATAAAACACACAGATCAACATCGTACACTTATATTGCGAATTCCCCCAATGTACAAACCCCCCCATGAAATAATAATAAACACACACCCGATACCCCCCTCCCCTCACCCTCCTCTCTCCCCCCCTCCCCCCCTGGGTTGCTGCTGCTGCTGACCACCTCCTAACGTTCCGCGAGAAAGTCTAGGAATGGTTGCCACTGCCTGAAGAACCCTTGCACACACCCTTGCAAGGCAAACTTTACCCTCTCCAATTTAATGAACCCTGCCATGTCGCTGATCCAGGCTTCTACGCTTGGGGGCTTAGCATCCTTCCACTGTAGCAGAATCCTCCGCCTGGCTACCAGGGACGCAAAGGCCAGAATACCGGCTTCTTTCGTCTCCTGCACTCCCGGCTCGTCCCATACCCCAAATAATGCTAACCCCCAGCTAGGCTTGACCACCTTAGACACCGTCCTCGCAAAGCCCCTCCAAAACCCATCCAGCGCCGGACACGCCCAGAACATATGAGCGTGGTTTGCTGGGCTCCCTGAGCACTTCACACACCTGTCCTCTACCCAGAAAAACCTACTCAACCTTGCCCCTGTCATATGCGCTCTGTGAAGAACCTTAAATTGTATCAGGCTAAGCCTGGTGCAAGAGGAGGAAGAATTAACCCTCTGCAGGGCATCAGCCCACAGACCCTCATCTATCTCCTCCCCAAGCTCCTCCCATTTACCCTTTAGCTCCTCCACCGAGGTCTCCTCCTCTTCCTGCATCTCCTGATAGACCGCCGAGACCAAGCCTTCTCCAACCCACACCCCCGAGAGCACCCAATCTTGAATCTTAGGTGCTGGAAGCAGCAAAAATTCCCTCACCTGCCGTTTCACGAACGCCCTCACCTGCATGTACCTGAAGGCGTTTCCGGTGGGCAGCCCAAATTTCTCCTCAAGCACCCCAGGCTCGCAAACGTCACATCTATAAACAGGTCCCCCATTCTTTTAATTCCTGCCCGATGCCAGCTTAGAAACGCCCTATCCATTCTCCCCGGGACAAACCGATCGTGTACCTTGTCGGCGGGAGCGGCAGCTGTGCCGTCACCAGCGCTCTCAGACTCGTGCCCACACAGGACGCCATCTCCAACCTCTTCCACGCCGCACCCTCCCCCTCCATTACCCACTTACGAATCATCGCCACATTGGCATCCCAGTAATACCCACATAGATTGGGCAACGCTAGCCCTCCTCTGTCCCTGCTACGCTCCCGAAACACCCTTTTTACCCTTGAGGACTCATTCGCCCACACGAATACCATGATGCTCCTGCTGACCCGTTTAAAAAAGGCCTTTGGGATCAGGATGGGAAGGTACTGGAACATAAACAGGAACTTCGGAAGGACCGTCATTTTCACCGACTGCACCCTACTGCCAACGACAGTGGCAACATGTCCCACCTTTTAAACTCCTCCTCCATTTGCTCCACCAGCCGCGTCAAATTGAGCTTGTGCAGAGCCCCCCAACTCCTAGCCACCTGGATCCCCAGGTACTGAAAGCTCCTTTCCGCCCTCTTCAGCAGAAGCTCGTCTATCTCCCTTCCCTGGTCCCCTGGGTGTATCACAAAGAGCTCACTCTTCCCTACGTTAAGCTTATATCCGGAAAAATCCTCGAACTTCCTGAGGATCCGCATAACCACCGGCATCCCCTCCACTGGGTCCGCCACGTACAATAACAGGTCATCGGCATACAACGACACCCGGTGTTCCTCTCCCCCCCGAACCAGTCCCCTCCAGTTCCTGGACCCCCTCAGTGCCATGGCCAAAGGCTCAATTGCCAATGCGAACAACAAGGGGGATAGGGGACACCCCTGCCTCGTCCCCCGGTACAGCCAAAAATATTCCGACCTCCGCCGGTTCGTGGCCACACTCGCCACCGGGGCTTCATAAAGTAGCCTAACCCAACTGATGAACCCCTCCCCGAACCCAAACCTCCTCAGCACTTCCCAAAGATACTCCCACTCCACCCTATCGAAGGCCTTCTCCGCGTCCATAGCCACCACTACCTCCGCTTCCCCCTCCATTTCAGGCATCATAATTACGTTGAGGAGCCTCTGCACATTGGTGTTCAGCTGCCTACCCTTCACAAATCCCGTCTAGTCCTCGTGAATCACCCCTGGGACACAGTCTTCAATTCTGGTAGTCAGCACCTTCACCAACAACTTTGCGTCGATGTTGAGGAGCGAGATCGGCCTGTACAACTCACACTGTAATGGGTCCTTGTACCGCTTCAGGATAAGCGAGATCAGCGCCCTGGACATTGTCGGGGGCAGGGCCACCCCTTCCCTCGCCTCATTGAAAGTCCTCACTAGTAGTGGACCCAACAGGTCCATGTACCTCCGGTAGAATTCCACCGAGAACCCACCCGGCCCCGGGGCCTTCCCTGCCTGCATGCTCCCCAACCCCTAACCCAACCACCTGCTCCTCCTCCACCCTCGGGAACCTCAAACAATCCAAAAATCGGTGCATCCCCCCCTCCCCATCGGGGGCTCAGACCTATACAGCTCCTCAGAAAAGTCCCTGAATACCCCATTTATTCCCACCTCACTCCGCACCATGTTTTCCCCTCTATCCCTAACTCCCCCAATCTCCCTCGCTGCCTCACGCTTCTGAAGCTGATGTGCCAACATCCAGCTCGCCTTCTCCCCATATTTGTACACGGCACCTTGCGCTTTCCTCCACTGCATCTCTGCCTTCCTGGTAGTCAACAGGTCGAATTCGGCCTGGAGGCTTCGTCGCTCCTTGAATAATCCCTCCTCGGGGACCTCTGCATCCCTCCTATGCACCCTTAATATCTGCCCCACCAATCTCTCCCTCTCTCTCCTCTCCTTCCTCTCCTTATGGGCCCTAGTGGAGATTAGCTCTCCCCTGACCACCGCCTTCAGCACCTCCCAGACCACCCCCACCTGCACCTCCCCATTGTCATTAGCCTCTAAATATATTTCAATGCACCCCCGGATCCACCCGCTCACCTCCTCATCCGCCAACAGTCCCACATCGAGGCGCCACAGCGGGCGCTCATCCCTCTCCTCCCCCAACTCCAGCTCCACCCAATGTGGGGCATGATCTGAGATAGCTATGGCCAAATATTCCGTGCCCTCCACTCTCGGGATTAGTGCCCTACTAATAATGAAGAAATCTATCTGGGAGTAGGCTTTATGGACGTGGGAAAAAAAGGAAAATTCCCTGGCCCCCGGCCTGGCAAACCTCCATTGGTACACTCCGCCCATCTTGTCCATAAACTCCCTAAGCACCTTGGCCGCCGCCGGCCTCTTACCCGTCCTGGACCTGGAGTGGTCCAATGCTGGGTCCAACACCGTGTTGAAGTCCCCCCCCATTACCAAGCTCCCTGACTCCAGGTCCAAAATCTGACCCAACATGCGCCTCATGAATCCGACATCATCCCAATTCGGGGCGTATACATTCACTGATACCACCCGCACCCCCTGCAGCTTACTGCTCACCATCATGTACCGACCTCCATTATCTGCCACGATGTTCAGCGCCTCAAACAACACCCGCTTCCCCACCAAGATCGCCACCCCTCGATACTTCGCGTCCAACCCCGAGTGGAAAACCTGCCTGACCCACCCCTTTCTCACCCTAACCTGATCTGTCACCTTCAAATGCAACTCCTGGAGCTTAACCACATCTGCCTTCAGTCCCTTCAGGTGCGCCTACACACGGACCCTCTTGGCCGGCCCATTCAGGCCTCTCACATTCCAAGTTATCAGCCGGATCAGGGGGCTCCCCCCGGCCCCCCCCCCCCCCCCCCCCCCCCCCGCCAACTAGCCAACTCCCTTTCTAGGCCAGCGACATGCCCGCGCCTCCCGCACCCTCCATTTCCCCAGGCGGCGGACCCCCGCCCCGACTCTCTCTCCGAACTCCAGCTCCCCTTTGGCCAATGCAGCAGCAACCCAGTTCCCCCCCCCCCCCCCCCCACAGCTAGGTCCCCCCCTAGCTGTATCGCTCCCCCCATGGCTCTCCCGTAAGTCAGCTGACCCCGGCCTCTCCCGCCACTCGTCGACCCCCAGTGTGAGAATCTCTCCTCCCCCTCCTGGCAGTCAGTGTGCGCTCCTCTCCACTACCGCCCTTCTCCCGGCCCCGCCCCCTTCCTTCCCTAGCATAGGAAAAAGCCCGTGCTTTCCACCAAGCCGGCGCTGCCCCCTCTGGCACAGCTCCCTTTTGCGGCCTTATCTCAGCTCCCCCACCTCGGACCTCCCCTTCCCCGTCCCCCCGGCGGAGCCCCGTACTTCCAACCACCGACGCCCACACTCTCACACAACTCCCACTTCGAACCATTTACCGAACCCCACCCAGCACCAAAGAAAACAGAACAGAACATCCCCCAAAACACAATAACCACAATAACCCACCCCTCGACACCCCCTCCCAACAAACCCTCAGTCCGTGTCCAACCTTTCGGCCTGGATAAGGGTCCACGCCTCCCCCGGCGTTTCAAAGTAATGGTGTCGGTCCTTAAACATGACCCACAATCGCGCCGGCTGCAGCATCCCGAATTTTACCCCCTTCCGATGCAGAACTGCCTTAGCCCTGTTGTACCTGGCCCTCTTCTTGGCCACCTCCGCGCTCCAGTCCTGATATATACGGATCTCTGCCTTCTCCCACCTGCTGCTCCACTCCTTTTTAGCCCATCTCAGGACACACTCCCTGTCCACAAAGCGGTGGAACCGCACCATTACCGCCCCCGGCGGCTTGTTAGACCTGGGCCTCCTCGCCAGGACTCGGTGAGCCCCATTCAGCTCCAGGGGCCTCTGGAAAGCTCCCGCGCCCATCAGCGTGTTCAGCATCATGACCATGTACGCTCCAGCATCCAACCCCTCCACTCCCTCCGGGAGACGCAGAATCCGAAGGTCCTTCCTCCTCGACTGATTCTCCATGTCTTCAAACTTTTCTTGCCACTTCTTGTGCAGCGCCTCGTGCGCCTCCACCTTCACCACCAGGCCCAAGATCTCGTCCTCGTTCTCCGAGGCCTTTTGCCGCACCTCCCAGATCGCTGCCCCTTGGGCCTTCTGGGTCTCGACCAGCTTATCGATCGATGCCTTCATCAGCTCCAGCAGCTCTGCCTTCAGGTCCGCAAAACACGCTTGAGGAACTCCTGCTGCTCTTGCGACCATTGCGCCCACGCCGCCTGGTCTCCACCCGCCGCCATCTTGGTTCTCCTCCCTCGCACTTTTCGCTGCACCCAAATCACTTTTTTCACCGCTCCATTCCTGGTCCAATCCATACATTGCCGGGGGAATCATACTGTCGCCTTCCCACACTGGGAACCGTTGAACAAATGCCGCTGGGGACCCTAAAAAGAGCCCAAAAGTCCGTTTCTGATGGGAGCTGCCGAACCTGCGACTTAGCTCAGCATAGCTGCAACCGGAAGTCCCAATACTTTGACACCTTAACAGTTCCACAGACCTTATCCACTTTTTATGCATGCTCACTTATTATGCATAATCTCAGCAATCCCAAAAGGGTATCTGACCTTGCCCAAAGGGCATCAGACCTGTCTCAAAAGGCACCTTACCTCTCCAATAGAGGATCTTACCTGTCCAAATAACACACATTTCTTTCAAACATCTGAAATCCATGAGTCATGTAGCCATCTAAGATGGCCACCTGCAAAGGACCATGGGAATTATGGCCAATCCAGGATTCAGACAGATACAGAGCCTATATGTATCGGAAACACAGGTAACCAGACCTGATCGAAACCCCTGCTTGTTTGCATCTTAATGGCCCATTTTCCCAGGACAATAGAACTCCAATCAAGCAACCGGTACAGTCACAGACTGATCGGCGCCACTCCCCTTACTCAGAAAATCCAACTGCCAAGGTCAATGACCGCTAAGGAGCCACCCAGCCATCAAGGCACCCGCACCTTTATTGACCAAAATCGAAGACAGTGATCAGAGCCCTGTCGAACTATAGGGTCCAAGGTTAAGGACCGCCCCAAAGTGCGCAAAATCCCAGAGGGATAAAAGAGGACAAAGCCATGTGTTCTGTCTCTTTTGGATCCGGCCTGTGCCAACCCAATCGTAGCAGGAACAGCCAGCCAATTTCAAGACCAATGATCGCTACCTGATGGATGAGCCCAGCAGAGACAGAGACACTTTCTTCGAACCAGCCAAGTGAAATCCAGATAAAGGCCTTATCCATTTGCACAGTGCCGGTCGCCCTGAGGTTAAGTATAGGTTATTGTCGCTGATCGGTGTAGTTTAACTCATAGTAGATATTGTGTTTGCATGTCGAGATAACTCTTGTATATGTAAATAAACCATCTTTTGAACTAACTAACTGGTTGTGTGGTCATTTGATCGATATAAGGGAAGGCTTGTGGTTCACCAACATGATTTTAGAGCAACAGTCATTTTTTGGAAATCACAATAATGAAAATTGGATCAGTTTGAAGGTATTTTGCATGTGCAGCTGTCTCTGTGAACCATGGATGTGTGAAGTACAAACCACCCGTTATCCGCTTCTGGTGAAAATAGTGGATTCTACATTCAGGGAAGGGACCTCCTGAATCAGGGTTCCATTTTGCCTCAGGTGCAGAGCCCTTCTGCCTCTGTGTAAAGTCAGATATTAGCATTGATTTTAGGACTGGCAGAGTGACGCAGAAGAAAATTTCTAAAATGTTCCTGGAAAGGGGTTGGTTTAGCACAGGGCTAAATCGCTGGCTTTTAAAGCAGACCAAGGCAGGCCAGCAGCACGGTTCAATTCCCATACCAGCCTCCCCAAACAGGTGCCGGAATGTGGAGACTAGGGGCTTTTCACAGTAACTTAATTTGAAGCCTACTTGTGACAATAAGCGATTTTCATTCATTTCATTTCATTTCAAGATCGAAGAAGTCTACACTCAGATTCCATTTATAAGTTGCACTTGATGCATTAGTATATTTCTAATTTGCTTTAAATGTTTTCATTGCAGAATTTTCCCTGCTAAGGATACGATTTATTGTTTATTACATAATATTCTAATTCTTATTCTTTCTGCTGTTTCCTAGTTATTCTGCATCATTGTGTGGTAATAATCATGAACCAGGAATCTATGAATTCTTTGCAGAAAATGAGGAGACAGAATTTCAGAGATTTTTTACTATACATATAAAAAGTAAGTCCGAATTACTGAGTTAAGTATATAAACTTCCAGGAGCACATTTAATTTGAATTTACTTTCTACTTTGAGAAGAAAAATGGTGCAGCTAATTAGTTAAGTTTCATGAAGATAATACAATGTGGAATTCGAATGCCAAAGGTCTAAGTGGACAATGATTCTGTATTACAGAATTTGACACAGTCAAAATCTCACAGTTTCCTTGGTGTAGAATGTCCACTGAAAGGCACCTGGATCCACCTGCAAGACACTGCGATGGCCCGCAGAATCCTGCGTCGAGACAAAATCGGGATTTGCACCCGGAAGGAGACCCTTCACGAATCTCCATGCCCATCTCCCCCGCTGGCCATAGCAGGAAATAGCAGGTTTCCTGATATCCCAGTCAGGCTTCCCGCCCCAACCCAGCAGGACCATGCAAACAGCTCATTAGAGCTACTTTACATGTCATTGAAGGACAGGATGCATCGTTCACTAGCCAGCTGGGATGCTCGGCTTCCCCCCCAGCTGAAAGTCCCACAGCCATGAATTGGTGCAAATATTGAGAAACATTAATCCTGGCGGCTTGCAGTCCAAGGGGTGGCAAGGCGGTAAGTACCCCCACCCCCAGCAATTGCCACCAGGATGCTAAGGGGAGTCCTTCATGGGAAGTGGAGGTCAGGGGGACTTGAGCTGGGCTGGATCGCCTCAGGTCAGGTGTCTTCACTGAGATGGGGCTCATTTGGCTGCTCTCCTCATCTGCAGCCTTTAAGCCCCTTAAACAGTCAAGTCAGTATGTAAAAATTGAGGTTTACTCACAATAAAGTGAAAGTGCTCTCATCTGTCCCCCTGAACTCTTCAAAAAGTCTGATAGTATGCCAAATGTAAAGGTCTGTTAGATGAGGGTGAAAGTTATCCCTTTAAAGTGGTGGAAACCTTTGAGGTGGGGGTATTAAATGTGGGAGGATGAGGGGAGGAATGTGGGGGGACCTGTGGGAATTGAAGGGGCGCACTGAGAGTGGGGAGCCCAGTGATTAGGGTCGGATGTGGATGCCCCATCAGGGATCTGGTGGGGGGGCTGCAGCAGCTATTTAAGATCAGAGTGCCCTTTAAAAAGGGCGCTCTGATCTCAGAGGTGCGGGACCTGTCAGAGAGATTAGGTCCTGTCCTCTCAGTTACAGCGTGGACCCCGGTGTACCACAGAATGGCATGGAAAAGCCGATTTTGCAAAAAACTATTTCCAAGTGCCATAGTATGAATGGCACGTTGGGGTGGCTCCTAGGTATCACCTTGGTTTTCTCGCTGGCTGGAGCACTTAGTCACACATGTAAGAAACGACCATTTCTGGAATCAATTTGTTGAAATACATGGAACATGAGTTATATCTGTGGAATTGATGTTTTTTATTACCGTAGTAGCTTAGATGAACCTGATTACCTCTTCATATAGCCTCAAACTGGACGATCTATTAAATTTGCAAACCGTACTTTCTACAGAAAAACCATCTCTAGAGCTAGCATTGAGGAAAAATAATATTTTGTGCAAGTCCACAAGCCATCCATCAGCCACAGTGACTTGGAAAAAATGCAATGGAAATTCGTAAGTAATTTTTATTTTATTATTTTTTTTTTTAATTTAGAGTACCCAATTATTTTTTTCACAATTAAGGGGCAATTTAGCGTGGCCAATCCACCTACCATGCATTTCTTTGGGTTGTGGGGGCGAAACCCACACAGACACGGGGAGAATGTGCAAACTTCACACTGACAGTGATCCATATTAACTATTCACAGTAATTAAAGCATTTTGTATCTGACCTGCACAGTCACAATCACAGAATCAGGGAGCACAAATGCAGACACACTCATAACCCCATCCACAATGTATAATGTATGTAAATTAGATAGCCATCCTATTTTTTTAAATCCAAACGTTGTATCACTGTGCAATATTTTGTGCAGCCATAGCCATTCATGGGAAATGTGTAGAAAATACAGGACAGTGAAGAATGGTTTATTCCCACCTTTTTGGAATAAAGTAACTCAGAATATTTTAATTAAGGGTCTATGATTGAACTCCTACATCAATATAGCAGGATGTTCATTAATCTAATCAGTTTGGAGCAATCAATGCACAGCATTTCAAGCACACACAATTTAGGATTAGTTTCTTTCAAATATGAGCTGTTAAAGCAAAATATCTATGGTCAGTTGGAGCAGAGAAGAATATTAAGTGTATGTTATAACCCTGTTACTACTTGTATTGCATATATATTATGTAAGTAGACAAGTTTCTCCTTTCTTGCAACATAGACAGTGTCGACACACTACTATCAGAGTTAAATAGTTAATTAGCTAACTGGTTGAATCTGTATTCTCTAGTCCCAGTTCAGTTGGTTATAAATGGTTATTCATAATTGCCCATGAGATGGTGGACCATCAAATATACGTTAATGTCCTTCTTGAAGCCAACTCCACAAGCATTCGGGAAAAATGCCTGATACTGGGCGGGATTCTCCGACCCCCCCGCTGGGTTGGAGAATCGCTGGGGGCTGGCGTGAATCCTGCCCCCGCCGGTTGCCGAATTCTCCGGCACAGGATATTCGGCGGGGGTGGGAATCGCGCCACGCCGGTTGGCGCCCCCCCCCCCCCGGCGATTCTCCGGCCCGCGATGGGCCGAAGACCCGCTGCTGGAATGCCTGTCCCGCCGGCGTGGATTAAACCACCTCTCTTACCGGTGGGACAAGGTGGCGCGGGCGGGCTCCGGGGTCCTGGGGGGGGCGCGGGGTGATATGGCCCCGGGGGGTGCCCTCACGGTGGCCTGGCCCGCGATCGGGGCCCACCGATTCGCGGGAGGGCCTGTGCCGAGGGGGCACTCTTTTCCTTCCGCCTTCGCCATGGTCTCCACTATGGCGGAGGCGGAAGAGACCCCCTCCACTGCGCATGCGCGGGGATGCCGTGAGCGGCCGCTGACGCTCCCGCGCATGCGGCGCATGGCAAAGTAATTTCCGCGCCAGCTGGCGGGGCACCAAAGGCCTTTCCCGCCAGCTGGCGGGGTGGAAATCAGTCTGGCGCGGGCCTAGTCCCTCAAGGTGAGGGCTCGGCCCCTCAAGATGCGGAGAATTCCGCACCTTTGGGGTGGCGCGATGCCGGACTGATTCGCGCCGTTTCTGGCACCGGTCGGCGAACATCGCACCGATTGCGGAGAATCCCACCCACTGTGTCTGGATGACTGAAACGTGTCTCACCACCACATCCTGTTCTCTCAACTGTCAAATGACCAACTTTTCAGGGGAGAACAAAGAAAATGCTTTAAAAATATTCTGAAGCTCTCCTTGAAGCATGGCAGAATTAACATTAATAACTGGGGGTGGGGGTTGTTACGAATAACGGGGGTGGGGGGAGTGTTGTTACCAATCGTACAAAAAGGTGACAACTTATCCATCAAGCCGCATCACATTTCGAGTCTAAATGCCTTAATGATGAGGCAGACCGACGGCAGAGAAGGAAAGAAAAGGACGCAAAAGCTGCACTCTGGATCCCAGTGCCTTATAGGACACCCTGCCATATCCCAAAGATCTACAGGCTGAGAATTGGTCTGTCCAGTTACTCGAAGACCCATAGCGTAAACTTGTGACTCTGGATAGACAATAGAGGGACAACTCGCAGTTGTGATGAATGACGAGATGGTGGACAGGCTTTGGGGAGTCAGGAGGTGAGTTACTCGCCTCAGATATCCCAGCCTCTGATATGCTCTTGTAGCCACACGGATGGTCCAGTTTAGTTTCTGATCAATGGTAACCCCACAGAATGTTTATAGTGGGAGATTCAGCAATTGTGATGCATTGAATATCAATGGGTGATGGTTGGATTCTCTCTTGTAGGAGGTGGTCATTGCCTGGTACTTGTGTGGTGCAAATCTTAGCTTGAATGTTGTCCAGATCTTGCTGCCTGTAGGAATGGATAACTTCAGTATCTGAGGAGTGGATAATGGTGCTGAACATTGTGCAATCTTCAATTAACATCCCCACTTCTGACATTATGATGGAAGGGAGGTCACTGATGAAGCAGCTGAAGATGGTTGGGCTGAGGTCACTACCCTGAGAAACCTCTGCAGCGATGTTCTGGGACTGAGCTGATTGACCTCCAACACCAATAACCCATCTTCCTTTGGTCTAGGCATGACTGAAACCAGTGGAGAGTTTTTCCCCAATTTCCGTTGACCAGTTTTGCTAGGGCACCTTGTTATCAAACTCGGTCCAATGTTGCCCTAACGTTAAGAACAATCGCTCTTACATCACCTATTGTTTCAGCTCTTTTGTCCATGTTTGGATCAAGGCTGTAATGAGGTCAGGAGCCGAGTGGCCCTGGCAGAACCCAACCTGAGCATCAGTGAGCAGGTTGTTGGTGTGTAAGTGCTACTTGATAAACATTTTGTATTTCTCTATTGAAAATAGTTGCAACTCCTGGTGACTAACTTGATAGCTACAATCCCCAGGACTGCATTTCCTTTTGGTTGTCCCCTTCTGTAGCATCTACAGAGCATCTACATTACCTGCCGTGGATGTGGATTAAATTGGACACAGTACTCCGAAACAGGGCAACCAACATTTGAATATGGGAAAGGATATTGCTTTCATATGTGAATGACTGGCTTCTAACAATAAAAGAAATCTGAAGGAATGAGACTACACACTTGTAAAAAGTTCATTTTCAGTGGTAGAGAGGTTGTTTTGAAGTAATTGTCATACCATGAAATATTTAATTACACTGACATGGACAAGCCCTAACTTTTTCTGTTATGCTTATTACAAAGATAAAGCAACATCACAGGAGTTAAACTGATTTTTTATTGACCAAAATACCTGGGCACCAATCCCACAAAGTAAAACCTTACCCAATAGTATTCTATGTAGTACTTCATAGAAGGCTGTCTGAAAATGGAGGTATGCAAAGATATACATCATTAGTGTAGTTAATTTTTTTAAAGGACTCCATCAGATTGTTAGGTGCAATTTTTGTTTCCTAGAGTCATACTGGGATTCTCTAATGCTTACTTATCTACACGGGTGATCGTACATTCTATACCTTATAGTGCTTGCCTATGACAGTGATTGATGTCAAATGAAAACCAGGGTCTCATTCCTTCTTCATTTGAAATATTACAACCATGAGCCTCGCTCTTGTCCATTGGACTGATCCCAGACCACAAAGAGGTATCAGATATATGAGACACTAACTCACATTTTATATCTCACATTTGTTTTCTGGTGCAGCAGCCCAATCAATTCCAAGTGATGTAACTCAAGGCAAAAATATTCTGTCATTTACTTCTATGGAATTGACTTTAGGAACACTCCTATCTGGCACAGTTAAAACCTTGAGGCCATTTGCAATAGTAAAAGCAAATGTAAAACACCCATTTAGTATTCTTTCCTTACATTTATCAACAAACTAACCTGCCCTACAAACTCTACCAATGGACCTAACTAGCCCATGATCATATTCGGGGTAAAAGTCAATTTCAGATTAGGGGCGCTGGATGGCAACTGATCAGCTGTCTGTTTTCACTTTCCAAGTCAACTAAAGTAAAATTATTGGGCCAATTCACTCGCGCCTATTTTGCAGCCCTGCCAAGTTGAATTTTACCCCCATCGTATCTCCTGACATAATTTTAAAGAATCCTATTATTGCTTCTACCATCTGCAATACTTTTCCTTAACACTCTTAATCATGGTTTTAGTTATTCTAAGTTCAGTTGTGTACCTGGCTCTCTGCTCTTGATTGCCGGTTCCTTTATCCCTGGTGAATTATTCTTTTTTGTGGTTATTTACCTCACAAATCTACCCATTAAACCACATCTTCATTTTCATCTGAGAAATATACATTTGGATTGGACAGGAATTTTGGAGATATTTTTCTCAAATTGGGAGTCACGGGGTAGAATTCCACTCCTCTCCAGTGATATTCTGATTTAAGTCAGAATGGGTGAGTCAGGACAAACAGGATTGGTGAAGTGAAAAAATAAGTGATTTATTTCAAAACTTCATGTTCTACAGTATTTGTGACCTTATACACTGGTTCAAGATTGAGTTTGCTTGGATTAGGCCCCACACACAGAAATGGCCAGCGGCCTCAATGGTGACATTGCAAATTTCTGCCAGGTACTAATAGTGTAAGCTCCAGGTATTATTTGGACTTAAATTTTAATCATGTTCATTTGAGATTTTAACCATTTAGGCAACAGCAGACAGTTTGGTGAAGTAACTCAGGAAATCTTTAATAAGTTGTTGACACCTACTAAAGACAGGGTGGGACTTGAAGAGTGTACTACAGCTATTGCTTTCCGGTTTACTCTTGGGCAGAAGTTGACATTCGATCTCTCTTCACTATCCATAACTTCTGCTTCCGTCTGGGCATCAGTCACTTGCTGCACAATTTGTTCAGTGAAAGCTTCTGCTAATTAACTCATTCCACAACCCATAGTGTGATCAGTGATGTTATTGCATTCTAATTGGCCTAAATGAGGTGATGCTAATTCTTAATGAGCAAAAAGGGAGAGTTGATTGGTAAAGGAGCCTAGCAGAGAAGATGGTGGAACAGCAAAGGCAGGAAGTTTTAGGGGTAAAATGGGAGGCACAACAGAGGTCCATCCCAAGGAGGAGGAAAGATGCTAAGGGAAGGCAAGGCAACCATGGCTGACAGTGGAGAGCCTGCAGCACAATGTCAGCATCATGGGTGTTGGTATCCAAGACATGGCTCAGTCTGTGACAGCCATGGCTGAGCGCCTCGGCAGCTTGTCCCAGACACAGGTGGACCTTGCCGAGGCGCTGAGGAACATGTCCCAGTCTCAGGTAGGCATTGCAGAGGCACTCCAAGGCGTGCCCCAGTTGCTGAGGAATGTGTCCCAAGCACAGGTGGACAATGCTGAGGCACTCCAGAGCATGGCCCAATCACAGAGAAACATCGCTGATGGCGTCAGCACCATGGTACAGACAATGGGGAGCCACCAGGGCTGGCAGAGCCAGATGATGCTCACTCTGGAGCTCACTCCAGCTGCCACTTTGTCCCGAGGTGGCCCCTAGGGCCTTATGTTCACCCCCGGGAAGGGGGAGCGCCAGAGGCCAACCTGGAGCATCCTATTAGGGAGACAACAGCGGTCTCCAGCTTTCCTGAGACCTGCATTCCTGACAATGGCACATTTCTCAAGTTCAGCAGGCGGTATAGGGTGGCACAATGAGGCGTGTGCCATTGGCAAGTCGGCCAGGGCCTTCCGGCCACAGGCCCTCCAGAGGACACCATTGGTAGGGGCCTCAAAGGCCACAGGATATGGAAAGCAGCAGGCTGCATCCACCTCTGATGCACCATCCTGGAAACACACCCAGACATAGTGGAAAGCACAGAGGGCTAAGATGATGGAGGATCACTGAGTGGGCACTGGGGTAGACTGGGGCACCATCGTTAGCTAGGGACATTTAGGGGTTTGACTGTACACCATTAAAACATGTTACACCTGAGACATGGGAAGCCTCTGTCACATTATTTAGTACCGTGGGCTGGCCTGTATCCCCCATTCCCTGTTGCCCTCCACTCTTCCCTGGCCCCAGCCCTCCAGGCACAGTGGTCCTAAATCTGGGACCCCTGAGGCATACCATGTGCACATGATGGGTGTGATCGCGCTGTCAGCAGACAGACAGGAGTCAGACTATGGCAGAGATTGAGGAGCACCAGAGCTCAGCTCACAGCAGGTTATCATCACCGTCTTGCCTTGTATATTGACCCGCTGACAGTGCCGACACAGGTCCCTCACATGGAGTGATGTTACACTGACCCTGGGAGGGTGGAACTGGGTAGTCGGGGGGTAGGGAAATGGGAATGGTGGACGGGTGAGGGAGTGGTCGGGTGGGGGGGGCGGGCTGGGTGGGAAGGGGAGAGGGGGTAAGGTGACAGACAAAGGCCCGTCCTATGAGAAGCATGCCGAGGATGTGGACCTCCCTGGTACTCTGGGCATGCAGGTCTCTCACCGTTGCTGCCTGTCCTCCATCTACCGGTTGCTCCTTCAAGTCCTCCCCCGGCCCATCCTCCAGCCCCTCCTGGTCCAGCCCTTCCTCGTCCTACTCCTCAGACGAGGCTGCATGTCCCTCCTCTTCAATCTTCCGCACATCGCCTCACTACTGTGCCAGGGTCATAGAATCATCGAATGTACAGTGCAGAAGGAGGCCATTTGGCCGATTGAGTCGGCACCGCCTCTTGGAAAGAGCACCCTACGTAAGCCCACACCTCCACCCTATCCCCGTAACCCACTAATCCCACCTAACCTAAGAGCAATTTAGCATGGCCAATCCACCTAAACTGTACATCTTTGGACTGTGGGAGGAAACCGGGACACTCTGAGGAAACCCACGCACACACGGGGAGGATGTCCAGACTCCGCACAGACAGTGACCCAAGCCGGGAGTCGAACCTGGGACCCCAGAGCTGTGAAGCAACTGTGCTAACCACTGTGCTGCCGTGCTGCAGGTTGTGGAGGAATTCAGAACCCTTCAACGGGAGTGCGACTGTTAGATCAGAAACTGATTGCCGCCTGGCACGGATTCTGATTTTGGCCTCTCCAGCGATCTAACCAGCTCGCATGGATCTACGCCAGACGCAACGCGGCCGTTTACATAGATTACATAGAACATACAGTGCAGAAGGAGGCCATTCGGCCCATCGAGTCTGCACCGACCCACATTAATCCCTCACTTCCACCTTATCCCCGCAACCCAATAACCCCTCCCAACCCTTATGGACACTAAGGGCAATTTATCATGGCCAATCCACCTAACCTGCACGTCTTTGGACTGTGGGAGGAAACCGGAGCACCCGGAGGAAACCCACGCGGACACGGGGAGAACGTGCAAACTCCGCACAGACAGTGACCCAGCGGGGAATCGAACCTGGGACCCTGGCGCTGTGAAGCCACAGTGCTAATCACTTGTGCTACCGTGCTGCCCGTTAGATCGTATCCTTCACGTCTGCTTTTACTTGAGATAAGACAGCATGCGATGTCTCATATCATGGATTCATTGGATGTCTAATTGATCTATGGGACTTTATTAAAACAGTACGAAGTCTTACAACACCAGGTTAAAGTCCAACAGGTTTGTGTCGATGTCACTAGCTTTCGGAGCGCTGCTCCTTCCTCAGGTGAATGAAGAGATATGTTCCAGAAACAAATATATAGACAAATTCAAAGCTGCCAGACAATGCTTGGAATGCGAGCATTAGCAGGTGATTAATTCTTTACAGATCCAGAGATGGGGTAACCTCAGGTTAAAGAGGTGTGAATTGTGTCAAGCCAGGACAGTTGGTAGGATGTCGCAGGCCAGATGGTGGGGGATGAATGTAATGCGACATGAATCCCAGGTCCCGGTTGAGGCCGCACTCATGTGTGTGGAACTTGGCTATAAGTTTCTGCTCGGTGATTCTGCGTTGTCGCGTGTCCTGAAGGCCGCCTTGGAGAACGCTTACCCGGAGATCAGAGGCTGAATTCCCTTGATTGCTGAAGTGTTCCCCAACTGGAAGGGAACATTCCTGCCTGGTGATTGTCGCGCAATGTCCGTTCATTCGTTGTCGCAGCGTCTGCATGGTCTCGCCAATGTACCACGCTTCGGGAAATCCTTTCCTGCAGCGTATGAGGTAGACAACGTTGGCCGAGTCGCACGAGTATGTACCGCGTACCTGGTGGGTGGTGTTCTCACGTGTAATGGTGGTATCCATGTCGATGATCTGGCACGTCTTGCAGAGATTGCCATGACAGGGTTGTGTGGTGTCGTGGTCACTGTTTTGAAGGCTGGGTAGTTTGCTGCAAACAATGGTTTGTTTGAGGTTGCGCAGTTGTTTGAAGGCAAGTAGTGGGGGTGTGGGGATGACCTTGGCAAGATGTTCATCTTCATCAATGACGTGTTGAAGGCTGTGAAGAAGATGTCGTAGTTTCTCCGCTCCGGGGAAGTACTGGACGACGAAGGGTATTCTGTCAGTTGTGTGCCATGTTTGTCTTCTGAGGAGATCGGTGCGGTTTTTCGCTGTGGCGCATTGGAACTGTCGATCGATGAGTCGAGTGCCATGTCCCGTTCGTACGAGGGCATCTTTCAACGTCTGTAGATGTCTGTTACGCTCCTCCTCGTCTGAGCAGATCCTGTGTATATGGAGAACTTGTCCAGAGGGGATGGCTTCTTTAATGTGTTTAGGGTGGAAGCTGGAGAAGTGGAGCATTGTGAGGTTATCCGTGGGTTTGCGGTAAAGCGAAGTGCTGAGGTGACCGTCCTTGATGGAGACGAGTGTGTCCAAGAATGCAACTGATTTTGGAGAGTAGTCCATGGTTAGTCTGATGGTTGGATGGAACTTATTAATGTCATTGTGTAGTCGTTTCAGTGATTCTTCGCCGTGGGTCCAAAGGAAAAAAATGTCATTGATGTATCTGGTGTATAACGTCGGTTGAAGGTCCTGTGCGGTGAGTAGGTCCTGTTCAAACTTGTGCATGAAGATGTTGGCGTATTGGGGTGCGAATGTGGTCCCTATGGCTGTTCCGTGCGTCTGGATGAAGAACTTGTTGTCGAAGGTGAAGACGTTGTGATCCAGAATGAAGCGGATGAGTTGCAGAATTGCGTCTGGAGATTGGCAGTTGTTGGTGTTGAGTACTGAGGCTGTTGCAGCAATGCCGTTGTCATGGGGGATGCTGGTGTAGAGTGCCGAGACGTCCATTGTGACGAGGAATGTTCCAGGTTCAACTGGTCCATGGTTGCTGAGTTTCTGTAGGAAGTCCGTTGTGTCGCGACAGAAGCTGGACGTACCTTGTACGATGGGTTTCAAGATGCCCTCGATGTAGCCAGAGAGGTTCTCACACAGGGTCCCATTGCCTGAAACGATAGGGCGGCCTGGTGTGTTGGCCTTATGTATTTTCGGGAGGCAGTAGAGATCTCCAATGCGGGGTGTACGTGGGATGAGAGTACGTAGGGTGCTCTGAAGATCTGGATCCAAGGTCTTGATCAGTCTGTCAAGTTGGCGGATGTGTTCCTTGGTCGGATCTGCGGGTAACTGTCTGTAGTGTTCTTGGTTGTTCAGTTGTCAGTATACTTCTTTGCAGTAGTCCGTTCTGTTCAGTATGACAGTGGCCCCTCCTTTGTCTGCTGGTTTGATGACGATGCTGCGGTTGGTCTTGAGAGCGCGGATGGCATTGCGTTGTGCTTGGGTGACGTTTGGGGTTGTCTTGTGAATGCGACTGATGAATCTGGCATTGACGCGACTCCTGACGGCTTGAGCATACATGTCGAGTCTAAGGCAGCGGCCTTCCGGAGGGGTCCAATTCGACTCTTTCCTCTTCGGTTGCCGCACCGCAGATCTCTCGGTCTGCTGTTCCGGTTCATTGGTAGTCTGCTTGGGTTCGCTGTTGGCCTCTTGGGGTCTGTGGAAGAATTCCCGGAGCCTCATTCGCCTGATGAATTCCTCCGTGTCTGCCGCGAGACTGATGGGGTCCATTTTGGTGGTGGTGCAGAAATTGAGCCCTTTGCTGAGGACTTCGATTTCGTCTGGTTGAACGGGTGTAGTCTGACAAGTTGACAATAGACTTCCCTGTATTGTTTTCTACTGTGGTACCGGGGGTGGCTTGGTTGCTGCTGGTGGTGATGCCGAGTTTCTCAAGCTTTCTGTTCTTGGTGTGCATATAGGTGGCATAGTATTGTTGTCTCATCTGTTTGGCGGTGTTCCGCAGCTGGTCTGCTGCGTCCTGAGCGCAAGTTGAGAATATGGCCTCTATCTTGGTTTCCAGGTTGCGTCATCTGCTGTAGAGCTGGCGGACGAGGTGGTTGAGGAGTGTGAGAGAGGTGCGCCGGCAGAGTCTCTCAGCGTAGTCTGTGTTGTAGGTCGACTTGAGTGGGTTTGTGATCTGTAGCCCTTTCGGGATCTTGTCTGCTTTCTTGCATCTTTGTAGAAACTTAATGTCAGTGTCTATATGCGCGACCTTCCTGGAGATCCTCTCCACTTTGAGCCGGCAGTTTGCGGTGTCGATGGTAGCCATGATGTGGAGATGCCGGCGTTGGACTGGGGTGAGCACAGTACGAAGTCTTACAACACCAGGTTAAAGTCCAACAGGTTTGTTTCGATGTCACTAGCTTTCGGAGCGCTGCTCCTTCCTCAGGTGAATGAAGAGGTATGTTCCAGAAACAAATATATAGACAAATTCAAAGCTGCCAGACAATGCTTGGAATGCGAGCATTAGAAGGTGATTAAATCTTTACAGATCCAGAGATGGGGTAACCTCAGGTTAAAGAGGTGTGAATTGTATCAAGCCAGGACAGTTGGTAGGATTTCGCAGGCCAGATGGTGGGGGATGAATGTAATGCGACATGAATCCCAGGTCCCGGTTGAGGCCGCACTCATGTGTGCGGAACTTGGCTATAAGTTTCTGCTCGGCGTTTCTGCGTTGTCGCGCGTCCTGAAGACTGCCTTGGAAAACGCTTACGCGGAGATCAGAGGCTGAATGCCCTTGATTACTGAAGTGTGCCGCGACTGGAAGGGAACATTCCTGCCTGGTGATTGTCGCGCAATGTCCGTTCATTCATTGTCGCAGCGTCTGCATGGTCTCGCCAATGTGCCACGCTTCGGGACATCCTTTCCTGCAGCGTATGAGGTAGACAACGTTGGCTGAGTCGCACGAGTATGTACTGCGTACCTGGTGGGTGGTGTTCTCACGTGTAATGGTGGTATCCATGTCGATGATCTGGCACGTCTTGCAGGATCTGCTCAGCCTCGGTACTCAACACCAACAACTGCCAATCTCCAGACGCAATTCTGCAACTCATCCGCTTAATTCTGGATCACAACGTCTTCACCTTCGACAACAAGTTCTTCATCCAGACGCACGGAACAGCCAAGGGGACTAAATTCGCACCCCAATACGCCAACATCTTCATGCACAAGTTTGAACAGGACCTACTCACCGCACAGGACCTTCAACCGACGTTATACACCAGATACATCGATGACATTTTTTTCCTTTGGACCCACGGCGAAGAATCACTGAAACGACTACACAATGACATTAATAAGTTCCATCCAACCATCAGACTCACCATGGACTACTCTCCAAAATCAGTTGCATTCTTGGACACACTTGTCTCCATCAAGGACGGTTACCTCAGCACTTCGCTTTACCGCAAACCCACGGATAACCTCACGATGCTCCACTTCTCCAGCTTCCACCCTAAACACATTAAAAAAGCCATCCCCTATGGACAAACTCTCCGTATACACAGGATCTGCTCAGAAGAGGAGGAGCGTAACAGACATCTACAGACGTTGAAAGATGCCCTCGTACGAACGGGATATGACACTCGACTCATCGATCGACAGTTCCAATGCGCCACAGCGAAAAACCGCACCGACCTCCTCAGAGGACAAACATGGGACACAACCGACAGAATACCCTTCGTCGTCCAGTACTTCCCCGGAGCGGAGAAACTACGACATCTTCTTCACAGCCTTCAACACATCATTGATGAAGATGAACATCTTGCCAAGATCATCCCCACACCCCCACTACTTGCCTTCAAACAACCGTGCAACCTCAAACAAACCATTGTTTGCAGCAAACTACCCAGTCTTCAGAACAGCGACCACGACACCACACAACCCTGCCATGGCAATCTCTGCAAGACGTGCCAGATCATCGACATGGATACCACTATTACACGTGAGAACACCACCCACCAGGTACGCGGTACATACTCGTGCGACTCGGCCAACGTTGTCTACCTCATACGCTGCAGGAAAGGATGTCCCGAAGCGTGGTACATTGGCAAGACCATGCAGACGCTGCGACAACGAATGAACGGACATCGCGCGACAATCACCAGGCAGGAATGTTCCCTTCCAGTTGGGGAACACTTCAGCAATCAAGGGAATTCAGCCTCTGATCTCCGGGTAAGCGTTCTCCAAGGCGGCCTTCAGGACGCGCGACAACGCAGAATCGCTGAGCAGAAACGTATAGCCAAGTTCCGCACACATGAGTGCGGCCTCAACTGGGACCTGGGATTCATGCCGCATACATTCATCCCCCACCATCTGGCCTGCGAAATCCTACCAACTGTCCTGGCTTGACACAATTCACACCTCTTTAACCTGAGGTTACCCCATCTCTGGATCTGTAAAGATTTAATCACCTGCTAATGGTCGCATTCCAAGCATTGTGTGACATCTTTGAATTTGTCTATATATGTGTTTCTGGAACATACCTCTTCATTCACCTGAGGAAGGAGCAGCGCTCCGAAAGCTAGTGACATCGAAACAAACCTGTTGGACTTTAACCTGGTGTTGTAAGGCTTTGTACTGTGCTCACCCCAGTCCAACGCCGGCATCTCCACGTCATTAAAACAGGCACATATCAATGTGTTTTTGGTGTATATGTTTTTGTTGTAGCTCTCAGGGCTTGGTATAAGTCAGTTAAACTTACAGAATAGTTCTGTAAACTTACAAATTTACCAAAGTTACACTAAGTCTTTATAAAATACCATCGGTGCTTGAAAGTGATTGGTCAGCTGAACATAACACAGCACATACAATAACAAAAATTTAAATTTAAAAGAACTACAGTGTTACAAAAGCTCATTACAGAATTTATTTCTAAATGTACAAATTCAAAGATAGTTACACTGTGTGAAATGAAGTCACTTCGCTTAAACATCACAAGTTAAACTGCACTAATTTAATGCACAAGGCTTAATGTTTTAATACTTGTTCTTTTTTGCACAAAAGGACTTTGAAGTTAGAGAACGGAGCTGGTAATTTTAATTACAAGGTAGTTGGATAGTTCCAAACCAGTAATTGTTCAACTTTGATGTCTTACATTACCGCCTAATGGTGACATGTTCTTTGTCCCTTGTCAACTTTGAGGATATATTAGGATATATGTCTTGTGCTGTATGATCCTGGTTGGAGTTTGGTGTTGAAGAGCAAATTTGAATCCGAGAGAATCCTTGTTTGATTGAGGTGGTCGGAGATGGCTGGATTGGAGCCCAGCTTCATCATAGATTATCATAGAATTTACATGCAGAAGGAGGCCATTCGGCCCATCGAGTCTGCACCGGCTCTTGGAAAGAGCCCCCTACCCAAGCTTACACAGGCGGTTTTGCTGGTGAGAGGGATATCACCAAGGCGGTCCTGTGTGCAGCGGGATGATGACTGCCATTGCAAATGATGTTCTGGATGATGATCTCAGCTCGGTGGTGCAGGTATATGGTGCTCACTTTGAACTGCACAGTATCCTTGCGAAAATTGTCAACAGGGCACGCTGTATTGGGTCTTCGAGGCCTGGGGTCAGATTGAGGCCCTGACCATTGGTCCTTTGCTGTCCTGTCCATGATGCTTGGCATGAGGGGTTCGAGATGGCTGGCCATGTTGAGTCATTGCCCGTGGCCAGGGCTTGGGTTTCTGGCGACTTGGACGTTGGGACAATGGCATGACGGAGGTGAAGACACTTTGTTTGAAGGAACGTTTGAGAGATCCGAAGTGTTCAATGTTCCTGTCATGGCCTTACCAAATGACACAGATGTTATTTATAGACAGTTACTATCGTGAAGTTCATCAATAACCTGCACTTTATTCCCTTGTGATTATGCTGTTGATTTCATGGGTGGGATTCTCCCGTACCTGGCGGGGCGGGGGGTCGCGGCGGGACGGAGTGGCGTGAACCACTCCGCCGTCAGGCCGCCGATTCCGCACCTTTAGGGGCTAGGCCCGCACCTTTAGGGGCTAGGCCGGCCCCGGAGTGGTTGGCGCCCCGCCAGCTGGCGTGGAAGGCCTTTGGCGCCACGCCAGCCGGGGCCGAAGGAACTCCGCCGGCCGGTGCGAGGCCGCGCATGCGCGGGAGAATCAGCGGCTGCTGACGTCATCCCCGCGCTGCGCAGAGGGTGTCACCTACGCGTCGGCCATGGCGGAGGCTGACGGTCGGCGCGTAGGAAAAGAATGCCCCCACGGCACAGGCCCGCCCGCGGATCGGTGGGCCCCGATCGCAGGCCAGGCCACCATGGGGGCACCCCCCGGGGCCAGTTCGCCCCGCGCTCCCCCTCCAGGACCCCGGAGACAGCCCGCGCCGCCAGGTCCCGCTGGTAAGGGACCTAGTTCAATTTACGCCGGCGGGACCGGCATAGAAGCAGTGGGACTTCGGCCCATCGCGGGCCGGAGAATCGCCGGGGGGGGCCCGCCGACTGGCGCGGCGCGATTCACGCCCCTGCTGAATCTCTGGTGCCGAAGAATTCGGCGGCCGGCGGGGGCGGGATTCACGCCGCCCCCCCGGCGATTCTCCGACTCGGCGGGGGTCGGAGAATCCCGCCCCATGTCTTTTTTTGTGCTGTAATCCTTGCATCTATAGGAAGGGAGTGTATTTTGGACACCCCTTATCTCGTTTATAGAGAAGATGAGGGGTGTTACGGCAGAGTGAGGGTAGGTGGTTGGTGTGATGGTGGGTGGCAGGGCTACATTAGTGGATGCATGGATTGAGGATAGCCCCAGGTAGAGCTAATTGTATTGGGTTCTCATTTTGCTTTTTTTTTTGTTGCTGCTTTGAATTTTGAGAATCTGTACTTGTTTCCTTCGATGGCTTGTGCAGCTCATGTAACCTGGGTTCCTTCAATTCTTTTTTGTGGTTGGCGTTTTTAGGGCTATTAGGATGGGGGGAAATGAGTGATGGCGCATACCTGGGTGTGGCCAGTTTATCCCTGTTCGAATAGTTGAAGTGAGAGTCTGTATGCTACGTCTCGGCATTGTTGGAACCCTACTTCGGTTTGAGGTGGCTTGATGGGAGAGTTAGGCGCCCTCCTCTGGTGGTCTTAGATATTCCTTTTGCTGAACATACTCCTCATTATGGTCGGGTCTTCCATGGGGAGGCAGTGGTTTTGTCTCTGTTTAGGCAGAGCTGGCATAACCCCCATTATCCTTCTTACAAGGGCATACAGTGCTAGTCTGGAGGAACACCGTCTCATGGTTGTATCTCGGTTCTCTTTATCCTGAGAACTTTTGTTCCTGGAAGCACTCCATTTTTATCCTGTCTTGTTTAATATGTTAGGAAACGCTGACTACACTGACCATAATCAAAATGTATAGCTGCTGATCCTCTCAGTATGAATATGTGAAATGATGATAGTTATGTACTGTGCCTGAAATTGGAATTGTGTGGTATGTGAAACATTCTTCTAGAATTGGGGTTCTCAGATATTTTCTTTGTATTTTTCTATTCCTGTTATGGTGGGGTTTGGGAATCTGTGATTTACTCCTGCAGGGGTACAGATGGGTTTGACATCCAGAGGGAGGAGGTCACAGTATGTCATTGGTGCCTGTGGTGTTGCTGGAGTTGAGGGAGATTGCTCTAATGCGCGGCCAAACACGGAGCGAAAATTTAATCCTGAACTAACATGGTCATTGCGAGCAATCGCCGTGTGGGAAGGTGTGCACCATTTTACCATGTTTTCATGGTCATCTCCTTCTCTCCCTTGTTCTCTGGTGGTGCGTACAGAGGCACCAAGTTGCGACTAATGATTGTACTGAGCCAATTATATTGCTGTTCTCCCATTCTCCTCTGTGTCCATGTATGTTGAGGCTATCTTTTGTGCTGAACTGTACCATTCCTATGATTTTGTTACGTTATTTGTCAACAATGAAAAACTTCAATAAAAATGCTTTACAAAAAACATCAATTTCCCACCAATAAGCAGGCTTTAAAATTTTTCATATCAAAAAATATTGAATGTACTACTAAACCATGTGGTGCACACTAGTGACAGAAGAAAACTAGTTCCATCTAGTTTTTCAGGTGATCTTCAGTGATTAAAGGTCAGGCTACTCACACGTGGAGAGCTGGACAATCTCATTGATAATGCTTACATTTTGTAATAAATCCACTTTCAGCTGTATCAATAGAACTGCACCAAGTTACCACTCTGAAAAATGTCAAAGAATACTTTGTGTAAACAGAAGGGGGCAGCACAGTTAGCACTGCTGCCTCACAGCACCAGGGTTCAATTCTGGCCTTGTCTGTGTGGAGTTTGCACTTTCTCCCCATTTCTGCATGGGCTTCCTCCAGGTTCTCTGGTTTCCTCCCACAGTCCAAAGATGTGCAGATTAAGTGGTTTGGAAACCAGAGCACCCAGAGGAAACTCACACAGACACGGGGAGAACATGCAGACTCTGCACAGACAGTGACCCAAGCCGGGAATCGAACCTGTGACCCTGGAGCTGTGAAGCAACTATGCTAACCACTATGCTACCGTGCTGCCCATAAATCTTATAAAAATGTTAGTGGTATTGATCAAATATATTGATGCTCTTTTGTATTGTAAGCAAGTTTTGGTAAAATATTATGTAATTTTTAATGAATATTTGCACAATCATGTAAAGTACTGTGATACTTTTGCTCTGTTTTTAATCAGTGGGTAAAGCAAATTATTGCAAATACAACCCGAGGCTCCTCTGCAGCACAATTTTTAAAATATTAGCTAATTTTATCAACATTCTCAAGACTTTAAACAAAATGCTGCAGCAAACAAAATAATAACGGGAGTTTTCAAGAATAAACATTAATTGGATGACATCTGCCCACTTAACTCAAACAGTAGTGTGACGTTGATACAGGTGAGAATCAGAAATACAGATTTTTAATGTGTCCTTTTATTTGTTGCTGTCATGAAGGTGTGTTGAAAGTGAAAATGTAACTGAGGGCATTCAAACTATCGTATCAGATGGAAAAGAATTTGGATCCAAAAATGTAATGAGTTTGCTGGACACAACCGACATGACGGGTGGTTTTTCAATAGAGTGCTGTGCAGGGAATGCAGTAGGCTCAGTCTGCAAGAAAACCTACCTTCCAGAACAAGGTAATGCCAATGTTGTATAATTCTTGAAACTTCATTAGTGGCAACATTCTGAACATTCTGAATAATGCAAGGATAGGTAGTGTGAAATGGAATGCATATTCTAAAGGCTCTTCCTGTTGATTCCCTTGTTTCCCATTTCTTTTACTTTGTTGCCATTTTGATCCATGGACATTTAATGGACATATACCTTTAAGTCAAACAGAGGAAGTGAGGAACTCAAGAGTTGTGAAATGCTACACTATGCTATGGAGCTAAGGTTTAGCCTCTGAACAGAAAACTCAGGGACTTTCTGGCACTCAATAAATCGGAGAGATTTGGTTCGATTGGTTGCCTGAAGGCCAATGAATTGGCCAAAGGCAGTATTCTATCCGGCGACAGGTGATGATTGGGTACTATCCGTGTGAGATGGTTTTCAGAGAACCCAGGAAGGGACAGTTATGTTCTGGATTCTGAGAGAAGAAGCTGTGAGGTGTTGTCTCTCTCTCTCTCTGTTTCTCCAGAAATGCTGCCTACCTGCTGTTTTCTGAACCTGCAGAGATATTTTGAGACCTGATTAAATTTACAGTGAAAACCATTACAGACTGAAAGCAAAAACCTCCAACTTAAGGTGCAGACGTAAGAAAGGTGTACTGGAAGACATACATCTAAAAAGAGACTTTTGCCCTTTTATTTTTCGTATTATTTTTTCTTTACGCCCCTTTCCCCCCTGTGTGCCTGTCTGCCTTGTGAGTTTATGGGGCGAAGCGGGGGGGGGGTTAGGAATGGGATAATATTTTAAAAAAACATTTCATTAAGGCATTTATGATTTTATAATAACAAAAAATACAAATACAAATCAGTGCATTACACCCTCCCAACCAACAACCATACCCAGCCAGCATGGCTTATACACACAATTCCCCAGTCCCTCCCTCTCCTCTCGTTGATCCCGCCTGAACAGAACTATAGGAATGAGATAATAATTAACCAGTTGTATTTGCTGAATATTTAATTCTAGTTATTGCAATTAATAAAAAATAATTGCGTTTAAATTTACAAACCCGATGGCAATAGTTATTGGGTTGCCAGAGAACAAAGACTGCGGGTAGTTCCTAAGAATTAATTGTTACTAATTGTGTTGTGACTCCGGGTCAAGTGGGGCTGGAATTGACTGTGTCCTAGCCCAGGGTACTGTAACATAATGGTTGTAGAATGGTGGCACTGTTATTTTCACACATATATAATACTCTTTTTTTATTAATCCAGGTACATCATTCCGGAAATTTATTTTATACATGACAGTTGGAATCTTTGTTCCAGTTGCATTCTTGTTAATAGTTTTCATATTCTACAAGTATCAACGGGTAAATAACTACCTTTCCTTATGAATATTGTATGTAATATGACTAAGCCAAACCATGTATTCCTGCCTGCACTTTACAATGGTTACTCAGATCACAAATGGCTCAAATCTGGTTGACCGACTGTTTGGGAGAATTGTGGGACATATGCAGAGTGTGTTTCAGTTAACATGAATTGGTTTATGATTTTTCATTAATAAACTGGAAAAAGAAATATGTTTTAAATCAACTATTCAAATCTGTTTTTGAAAGCAACTTTTTAATAGTGAAAAATTGCTGCACTTTTAAACCTTCCAGAGACTATTTTGCTGTAATATTTCTATGTATTTCTTACTATTTTTTGTACTACAGCAGCATTATTTTAACTTCAATCACACCCGGTGGTCTTTGACGTTTCAGTGTCTCAGCTGTCGTCACAGATGCAGCCATAGTGTTTATAACTATGCAATTTGTTACACGAGAAATAGAATAAGGTGGCTGTTGGAGGGAATATGCAGTTGTAGTTTTCTTAGCCTGCCCTTGCACGGAATAGTTTTTGTGAAGACACAAAGAGGTCATTTTAACTTTGGCTGCGAGTGTAAAATGTTAGCTCAGTTGACTCTCCTAATTTCCAAAGATTTAATAAGAATAAAAACAGGCAGAATGCATAACATGTGGCCAATTTAATATTGTGCAATTTAGACAATTGCCTGAAGTTAACATTTCACCCCAAAGGCCCCGCTATTCCTCTCTGTGGTGAATGGGCTTAGTAAATCTCAGATGCAGCCTGAGCTGCCTGAGGTCCCTTCCCTTTTTTTCTTCCTAACTATTCAGATAAGAGGGTTCGTAATGAAAAGCCCTTGAGTACCTATAATGGAAACAAATGGATAGATATAGGGTGGGATTCTCCATTCTGGAGCCTAAGTGCTCCAGCCAGTGGAGAATTGGGACTGGTCTCCACTGGCGCTAGGAGCAGCGCCCAAGTACGAGTCACAGTCCTTAGCCATGAAAATTTATGCGTGGCGGAGGGCACACCAGATTCCATCCAAATGTTGGTATCGGGCCACCATTTTGAGCAGGGGGCCTGATCCCAGCATTAGGCGGCAGGCCCTCTCCCTCCCACAATGCATATCGTAACCACACTTCCCCCTGCTGACAAGGAGGGCACACCCAACCCCTCATCAAGGAGCAGCATCCCCCACCCCCCCCAAGCCCCACAGCATGCACACATAAGGATGACCCGAAGCCCACCCTTTAGGCCTCCCCTTCAGTCCCCACCCCCTGGCACTACCAATGGTGCTGTGTTCCCTGGCACTTGGCACCTATAACCTGGCAGTGACACCCTACTGTCACTTTGCGGTGGAGTCCAAAGGAGGCATCAAGAGTATTATTCCATTGCTAATGTGCCACTCTGCCACTGCCAGGCTGGAAAGGGGTGGGGTCCCTCAATGGTCCTGGGAGTTGGGTGATCTTGGGCTGTGAGTGAGGGTTTGACCCCAGACCCTCCCCTGGGATGGGGTCCCGTGTCTGGACTGGCCTTCTAGCCCAGGACATCCAGAAGATCACTCTTGGCATTGTGATCTCAGGCAGCCTATTGCTCAACAGCATCCTCCTTTTCCACCTTCCTTATCTTCTTTCTGTTTTCTATTCAGCACTTCCCCTGAGGACCCAACCAATAACTCAGGATGAGGGAAACTGTGTTTTTACCCAGCATCCTATAGTGCTATGAAACACCCAATAGGAGAATTAATGCAATATGTGCATAAAAGCTTGTTAATATTTAACAATAGCTTATCTGTTTAATAGCAATACAGTAGCACAGAGATTTGCAGTGAGAGAATGGTGAGATCTGAGTTTACTCTTTGTGATCCCTACCCAAGTAAAATTTCAGTTGTGTTACTGGAGATAGGGAGATATACATGTTGCTTAACATTGGGAAAAGAAGAATCAGCAAGCAGTCATTACCTCTTTGCTCTCATATATTTGCTAGTATCTGTTTCATAGCACCATCAGTAGAGAACAGATCATCTCTTCCATTGCATACAGTTGTGCATGAGCCACAGCAAACAAGAAAGAGAGTTAAACTAAAATGTTAATGTCTTTTCAGGTAGTGCCCTTTGTAAAATGAGAAATGGAATTAGACTAGATAGCTCCAACGGGGACTTAACAGTGGCTTAGTTACCCTGCTGCATTTTTTTTTGATTCAATAATCAAACATATTCTCCTTCAGTACAGTTGTTTATAATATGATGTACTGTAATTATTGGCAAATAAGAAATGTTCACGTTGATTAATGTCAATTTCATTGCGGTCTTCATTTAAGCAACCTGGCTATGAAAGGCAGCTCCACATGATACAGGTGGTTGGATCATCTGAGAACGACTACATTTATGTCGATTTTACCCACATTGATTATGACCTAAAATGGGAATTTCCTCGAGAAAACTTGGAATTGGGTAGGTGATCTATTCCAAAACCTAATGCAGAATAAATATTTCCACTAAATAGCATGAATGAGCCGAAAGTGACAAAATAAGATAGGCTACACAGCCCCAGGTTAACTATTTGCATCTAATGTGCTTAAAGGGACACAATTAATTCTGTGATATTTTCAAAGAAGTGCATTGAAAAGAAATAACAACTTATTTCAAAATATTATTATTCAAAAACGCTGACATTATCACTTGAGGATTCAGTGATGTCTCTTGTACACTAAATAATGGCACAGGATTAATGATCAAAGACCAACGGCTTCTTCCATTGAGACTGCACAGCCAATTGAGTAAGAGTTGAATAAATGAGTTTGAGTGATGCAGGTCTGTATTTAGTCTTTCTTAATCTGAAAATGGTTTCTAAGAAAAGGAAGACCAATGAGCTTTCCCAATAATTCACAAATACTAATTTTTCTTTGAAAAATTGTTTACCCTTAAAGCTGAAGGCTGCATCATTGAAAATAAAAACACAAAATGCTGGAAATATACAGCAGGCCAATTATCAACTATAAAGAGAAAATGAGTAATGACATTTTAGGTATTAATGTAACTGGCATTCAATCCCATTTTTAAAAAATGTCCTTTTAATCCACAATAAGATAAAATTCCTTATTTAATAATCTTGGTCTATATATGCATAAATTGTAGATATATTTGGTATTATTTGTGGTTAATTGTTTGTACACTGTAGGGAATGTACTTGGCTCTGGTGCATTTGGAAAAGTAATGGAAGCTACAGCATATGGAATTAGTAAAGCGGATGTCCCTGTCCAAGTAGCTGTGAAGATGTTGAAGGGTATGTACAACTTATGCCACACTAATCTAAGTAGAATGTTTATGTTCAATTTTGTACAAATATTGACTCACACTTGCGTAACCATTCAAATATGAATGATGCTTTTTTCAATGTTTTAATACAATTTGTACAATTACAATACAAGGGGCAGCACGGTAGCCTTGTGGATAGCACAATTGCTTCACAGCTCCAGGATCCCAGGTTCAATTCCGGCTTGGGTCACTGTCTGTGCGGAGTCTGCACATCCTCCCCGTGTGTGCGTGGGTTTCCTCCGGGTGCTCCGGTTTCCTCCCACAGTCCAAAGATGTGCAGGTTAGGTGGATTGGCCATAATAAATTGCCCTTAGTGTCCAAAATTGCCCTTAGTGTTGGGTGGGGTTACTGGGTTATGGGGATAGGGTGGCGGTGTTGACCTTGGGTAGCGTGCTCTTTCCAAGAGCCGGTGCAGACTCGATGGGCCGAATGGCCTCCTTCTGCACTGTAAATTCTATGATAATTGTGTACTTAGTTGAATTATTATAAAGGGCATCAATTTATTAATGATTGTATTTTAGTTCTCATTTGTTAGCTTTACTATAACAAATAAAAGCTGCAACTCAGCGATCATTCTTAGAGAGCTTTGCTAGTTGCAAGTTTTATTATTTTCATTTTCAGACTATTATTTAGTTTAGCAGAATTAGCCTTGCCAGTATGTTGAATAGGTCCTGCAACTTCGAAATGGATTTAGTTCAATATGGCAGCTCTAATTTTAACAGGTGCTCAGAAGAAGCCAGGAATAAAAGATAATTTAAATAAGACATAAAAAATGGTTGTGATTTATATTCCTACCTCATTGATTAGGTAGAAATAGGTCAATCTAAAGCTTGAATAAATATGCCCAACTGATTGGATAATTCATAAATGGCAAAGTTAGAAATGAAGCTGAGTGTTGAAACTTTGATAGAGGCTAAAATAGGTAGATAATAATAGAGGTTAAGAAGCCTCACTTCTTTTGAGGTCACTCATTCCTTTTACGAGGCACCATTCTATAAATTTGACTATTGGAATTTTGTAAAGGATATTTTCCTAGATGAATGAAAATGGTACGGTGGACATGGAGTAAACAGCATGGCATCAAAGCAGCATGGATCAAATTAGATCAACAAAGATACCAACACTATAACCATCTTAACACACCTTTTGGTAGCATGGAAGAGAGGATATCTAAAAATGCAAATCAAGCATGCGGAGTCTAAGCTCATTTTAAATAAACAGATTAATTACTTTAGTAAAGTAGAACACAGGAATTTCAGAAGAATATGATAACTAATATGCTAAAAGAATGATTTCAATTAATTAGTGTCACTTCTTAACTACCTGAGAAGCTGCATT
The DNA here is from genome assembly GCF_047496885.1 of Scyliorhinus torazame. Taxonomy (NCBI): domain Eukaryota; kingdom Metazoa; phylum Chordata; class Chondrichthyes; order Carcharhiniformes; family Scyliorhinidae; genus Scyliorhinus; species Scyliorhinus torazame. The sequence goes on along the minus strand of NC_092721.1, from coordinate 151,656,089 downwards.
AATTGACAGAATTACTGTCTGGTGTTAAATCTTCTGTCTTAAGGATATCCATGCCTTATTTCTAGAAGTAAATAATCATCTTGAAAATTTAACTCAACTGCCTAGAAATTTGGGAGTGCCCATTCTCAGTAAGGTCTAGGGCATTGGTTCCCAACCTTTCCCTTTATGCCGACCATAGTTTGTCATCAAAAGATTTTGCGGACCACAATGTGTGCAAGCCTTTTTTAAACAGAATTTTTTACATAGCCTATGGCTGATATGAGTCAAATTTATATAACAATGCATATTAAAAACGCAGCTATTTCTAATGATTTATGATGCACACTCACAAATACACTGCAAATTATATTGCACAAGAATGTTTGTGAAGTAAATTACATCGCGAATAATAATAATCTAACATGGATTATGATACTTACGAGATGCACGTACTTATATTTTTTTTCCACGGCCCGCCTGCAGTATTCTCACGGACCACAGGTTGGGAGCCGCTGGTCTAGGGTGCTTTGAACAATTCTATGCAAATACCTAACACCTACTTCAGGTGTGGGTAAAGGAGGCCACTATGTTGGGCATTGTAATTTTGGTGCATGCTTTATGTCTGCTATTTTGGCACCTGGTGTCTGTGTAATGGTAACATAATGGACATTGTGCAACTTAATTTCTACATATTGTATTCATATAATGGTTGACTCTTAACTGCCTTCTGAAGTGGTCCAGAAAGAGATACTCGGTTGCCATCACTTTCTCTGGGCAACTCCATGTTCTAAGAATGAGTTCCAAAACTTAAACTGGCGGCACAAAATATTTCAGCAAGTTAACAGTGTCAAAACGTGTCTTGAATAATAATTTAAATTAAATAAACACGGACTTTAGTATCTTTTATTATCCACTTAACAGAAAAATATGAACCTTCTGAAAAAGATGCCTTAATGTCTGAACTGAAAATGATGATTCACATGGGGCGCCATGAAAATATAGTGAACCTTTTAGGAGCTTGTACAATTTCTGGTAAGAAACTATGTCCTAAACCTTTGTTTACATATCTTCAATACTAAATCATGTCATTTACATTTGCTTACTCAAAGTTTTAATTATGTGCTATTTTAGGTCCAGTGTACTTAATCTTTGAATATTGTTGCTATGGAGATCTTCTTAATTACTTAAGAAATAACCGGGAGAAATTTCATAAGACACTGACAGACGTCTTTGCACACAACAACTTTAGCTTCTATCATAATCTTTACAATGATGAACAATGCAGGTAAAATATATTTTTACACAATTTACTACTGGTCTGTATCATTACTTTTCAGCGTCCTTATGATTTCTATCATGTCTGTTATCAACAAATATAAGGATGTAATGATCAAAATGTTTTATTTCCAATTTCCAAATTCACCAATATATAGGGAGCGATCTATCCAAAAATAAATTGTTTCTTTTTTGAGCCCTGGCGGGAAGCACCCCATCGAGGCTGCGTTTCCTGCACTGAGGAGCTCCGAAAGACCTCCCGATGCGACACCCGGACCTCCCCAACATCCCAACCCACCTGTTGGGGGGAACTGGAGCCCCTCATAACCCCAGGCCCGATTCCCGGCACAGACAAAATGCCACCTGGGCACCTTGGCATTGCCAGCCTGCCACCCTGGCAATGCCCCTTACAGCCTGCCTGGCACCCTGGCAGTGCCAGGGTGGCACTTGGTGGCAATACCAGGTTGACAGTGCTAGGGTGCCCGCATGGCGCCAGCAGTGCCAGGGTGTCACCCTGTCTGGAGGCCGACAGTCCGTCTGCTCCCTGTTTGTGGGGACTATTGCTAAATGACTGTCTACTGTTGTCTCCTCAGTGAGGCTGATAGATGCCGGGTGGCCGTTTGATCTGGCGTCAGTAGAGTTAAGTGACCGTTAAAACTCACTTAACTCTGCATGAGTGGGTCCCGCTAATTGTGGGTGGGATTCGGATCATGACGTTTTGTGAGATCTAGTCAGACCTAGCAAGGCTGTTGGGCGCAGCGCAGTCGATAGATTTCGCCCAGAATCTAATTGCTTCAAATTTTCCACTAATATTTCAGTGTTAATCCTTGCCTAAGTCAGAAAATCAAGCGTTCAACTTTCATTTTCACTGTTCAAAAGCACTCTAACATATCATCAGAACATGAAACACATATAAATTCAGGATCTACCTTTTAGTTATCAGTAGTAGCAGTTTGATTTTCATGAAAATCATTCAGTTGTGATTCACAAAGGTTTTGCATTTATAATGAAAAGCAATAATCATGGCCTTGAAAAGAATATTCTTCTATAATTAGTGAAGCTGAAAGAATGACTTATCTTTGTCATTACAAACAAATTGCAGAAAAAAGCCAAGAAAGTTATTTTTTCCAAAATAAGTCCAGATGCTGCTTTTCGTATTCACCTTGCCCCCGCACAAACTAGACAGTGAGCATTTTGCACAAATCTAACTTGAACTTAATTGAACTCACTCATATTTTTGGTTTAGAACTTTTGAATATATTGAATGAACACCATCTGGGAACTGATGCTCATAGCAAATTGGGGTGGTCAATTGTGCACTGCTGGAGGTCATGGAGGTCTGTAGCAGTGGAAATCCTCAGTGATGCTTTGGCATGATGTCTGCTTTTTGCAGCATTCTCTTGATGGACTTCAGGACAGACATCCATTGGATGGAATACCTAGAAAATGCCACAGAAGTCATCAAGATGTTGCTGACTAGTTACGCACTCGAGCAGATGAATACTAAGTGCAAAATGGACAGGAACTTGGTGTTATGTGTCTGCTCCTGTCCTGTTCCACCAATTTTCTTTCCTCCCCTTTTCTCTCCTGGAGGTATTCACCCAATAGTAAGTTACCACAGCTGTCTCTCTGTGTATCTTAACCAATTGCCAATTATTAACACATGAGCCTATACTGTAAGTGTCAGCGGGAAATTACAACACAGACGTGTAGTGGCGGCATAATAATCATGGTCAGCTGATCATCTCCTCTCTCGATGTCTACCCACATACACTTGCAGCAACATTTTCTGGAAAGTGATCAAGAATGGGAATCTTGGGCGGGATTCTCCGGTCCCTTCACCTCGTGTTTCTCTGTGATGCACTGTTTGCAGATGGTGGGATTCTCTATACCCGCCTCTTGCCAATGGAATTTCCCATTGTAGCCACTCCATGCCGCTGGGAAACCCATGGGCAGGGGTATGCTGCCTATGGGGAAAAGGGAATCCCAATGGCTGGAGAATTCCGGCCATTTTCGCCTCTATGTCCAAAGACTGAGACCAGTCAATGAAACAGAACATTTAAATCAGTATCATACAAGATCATCCTTATTTTCAGATTTACTGCTCAATTGTGAAAAATAATCACAAGGAATAATAAATGTTTAGTCTGTTACCTGATATAAATATGTAAATATTTATTTTTATAAGGAAAAGCTTTTAAAGTTGGAATTGAACCTATCATATTTGTATCTTTGTTCTCTCAAAGCAGCTACAAAACTAAAAACTTTCTGCAAAATGAATCTTATGTACCAATGAATAAAGAGTCTGATGCTGGGATGTTATCACAAAAGAGTGATTGTGATTTGCTGTTCTGTGAGGGTGAACTAACATGCCCATTAAACACAGGTGAGAAGTTTTGTATGCAGGAAACAGAGCAATTCTCTGTTACTGTAATAATAAATATTGAGAAACAGAGCAAATGTGATTAGAAACTGTATAGTAACTGATAAACATAAACATACATCATACAGTGCAGAAGGAGGCCATTCAGCCCATCGAGTCTGCACCGACCCACTTAAGCCCTCACTTTCACCCTATCCCCGTAACCCAATAACCCATCCTAACCTTTTTTGGATACTAAGGGCAATTTATCATGGTCAATCCACCTAACCTGCATGTCTTTGGACTGTGGGAGGAAACCGGAGCACCCGGAGGAAACCCACGCAGGCACAGGGAGAACGTGCAGATTCCGCACAGACAATGACCCAAGCCGGGAATCAAACCTGGGACCCTGGCGATGTGAAGGCACAGTGCTAACCATTTGTGCTACCGTGCTGCCCAATAATCACTTATTGTCCTGTGAAAAGACCCTAGTCGCCACATTCCAGCGCCTGTTCGGGAAGGCCAGTACAGGAATTGAACCCGTGCTGCTGGCATTGTTCTGCATTACAAGCCAGCTGTTTAGCCTACTGTGCTAAACCAGATTTTCATTTTATTTAATTGGGCACATAGGAAAAAAAAACATAGGAAGGTTAGTACACTGCATGCTGCAAATGTAACTAGTTAATTCTGGCATATTATGCAGTTCAGGACGGAGCCACCACTATTGCTCAATGTGGGGCGTCATTCTCCGACCCCCCGCCGGGTCGGAGAATGGCCGTTGGCCGCCGTGAATCCCGCCCCCGCCCCCGCCGAAGTCTCCGAAGGGAGAAAAGTCGGCGGGGCGTTAATGGCGCCGCTGCCGCGGAGAATGTCACGGGTCTGCGCAAGGCAGCCGATTTTCGGCCTGCCGATATTCTCCCTTCCGGATGGGCCGAAGTCCCGTCGACGTGATGACCGTTCACGTCGACGTCAATCAAACCTCCTTTTCATCGGCGTGACCCGGTGCTCCAGGCTCACGCCGACCAGCGAGGAGGTGAGTGACGGCCTGGGGGGTTGGCTCTGGGCAGGAAATGGCGTGGCCGCAGACTGATTGCGTGAGGAGAGGTGTGACTCGGCTTGTGTGTGTGTGCGGCGGGGGGGGGGGGGGGTGGTTAGAGTAGGCTGGGCTCCGGGGGAGTGCCGGGAGGGGGTCTGTGCCGGGGTGGAGGTTGGGGGTTGTGTAGGGGGTCCGTGCCGGGGTGGAGGTTGGGGGGGGGGGGGGGGTCCGTGCTGGGGTGGAGGTTGGGGAGGGGGTCCGTGCCGGGGTGGAGGTTGGGGAGGGGGTCCGTGCCGGGGTGGAGGTTGGGGGGGGGGGTCCGTGCTGGGGTGGAGGTTGGGGGTTGGGGAGGGGGTTCGTGCCGGGGTGGAGGTTGGGGGGGGGGTCCGTGCTGGGGTGGAGGTTGGGGGTTGGGGAGGGGGTCCGTGCCGGGGTGGAGGTTGGGGGGGGGTCCGTGCTGGGGTGGAGGTTGGGGGTTGGGGAGGGGGTCCGTGCCGGGGTGGAGGTTGGGGGGGGGTCCGTGCTGGGGTGGAGGTTGGGGAGGGGGTCCGTGCCGGGGTGGAGGTTGGGGAGGGGGTCCGTGCCGGGGTGGAGGTTGGGGGGGGGGGTCCGTGCTGGGGTGGAGGTTGGGGGTTGGGGAGGGGGTCCGTGCCGGGGTGGAGGTTGGGGGGGGGGTCCGTGCTGGGGTGGAGGTTGGGGGTTGGGGAGGGGGTCCGTGCTGGGGTGGAGGTTGGGGAGGGGGTCCGTGCTGGGGTGGAGGTTGGGGGGGGGGGGTCCGTGCTGGGGTGGAGGTTGGGGAGGGGGTCCGTGCCGGGGTGGGTGATGGGAGGGCAAATGAGTTGGTCCACCTGGCCAGGTGCCAGCCTCCAACAGTTGGACCCATGCGGTCCATGCCACCTGGCTGGGGGGAGGAGGGGATATGGGCAATGATGACATGTCGTCGTTCCCCTCCCCCCCACCAGGCCGTCATGTTTTCAGACCATCCAGCGATGTTGGCCGCCGTGGTGGCAGCCGCTCATGTCTATGTTGCCCTGGATGAGGAGGAGGAGGAGGAGGAGCGTGCCAGAGAGGCGGCGCAGGCTGCCGCAGAGTGGCAGGCGGCAGCCGCCCAGGCTGGAGGGACACCTGACCGACAGGACGAGGAGGGGGAGGAGGACGTCGTGGCCCCACGGCAACGGAGGCACCCGAGGGCGCCCCATGTGTACCGGCCCCGTCGGGACCGGGACCTCACGGACCGGGAATGCAGGAGGAGACTCTGGATGAGCCGGGAAACCGTGGCACACATCTGCCACCTGCTGGCACACCTGTCACCGCGTGGCACTGGCGGGGGACACCCTCTCCCCGTGTCCGTCAAGGTTACGGTGGCCCTGAACTTTTATGCAACGGGGTCATTCCAGGCACCGAGTGGGGACCTGTCCGGCATATCGCAGACATCGGTGCATCGGTGCATCCGGGCAGTGACAGATGCCCTTTATGCCATGGCGCACCGCTACATCCGCTTCCCCGTGGACCGGGCCAGCCAAGATGCCCGGGCCGTGGGCTTCTCTGCCGTTGCCGGGTTCCCCATGGTCCAGGGCGCGATCGATGGGATGCACGTCGCCGTGCGGCCACCTGCAGAGAACAGGGCCGTGTTCACTAATAGGAAGGGGACCTATTCAATGAACGTACAGGTGGTCTGCGACCACCGCATGATGATCCTGCACGTCTGCGCCCGTCACCCAGGCAGTGTACACGACTCATTCGTGTTGTCGCGGTCATCCATCCCCGGCATGTACGATGGGGGACAGGGGCTACCCATTGCGATCGTGGCTGATGACGCCTATACGGAGGCCACGTAATGAGGCGGAGAACCGCTACAATGATGCCCATGTAGCGACAAGGGGAGTGATCGAGAGGTGCTTTGGCGTGCTGAAGATGCGTTTCAGGTGCCTGGACCTCTCTGGGGGCGCCCTCCAGTATCGGTCAGATAGGGTCGGCCGCATCATTGTGATGTGCTGCGCCCTGCACAACATAGCCCAGCAGAGGGGCGATGTGCCGCAGGCAGAGGAGGGCGGAGTGGAGGAACAGCAGGAAGAGGCCCAGTCCTCCCCAGATGAGGGGGATGGGGGCAATGGTCAGGGCAGACGGGGTAGACACAGGCGGGTGGCTGTCCACCGTTACCGGCTGGCCCAGCGGGCACGGGACAGACTGATAGACGCCCGCTTCACTGACTAGATGGGCGTGGGAATCGGGTAGTATGGCCACAGACCGCACACCATGACAATAGCCGACCACCCACACCCCCCACCCATCCACCCACCCAGCACCCTCACCCCCCTCCCCAACCCCACACACCCCACCCGCATGCACACCACCCCCCCACCCCCAATTGCCGATCCACCGGCGGCACAACGGGCCGGGCTCACCCAGTTGCGGGTGGACGCGTGTCTATCGCAGGCCATGGAGGATGATGACAACCCACCTCCGATGAGCTCCTGGCTCTACATCGTTGGACTATGTCTGACCCATGGCCACAGTACCACCATCCACCCGGACCATCCCTGCATGCGGCTGTGACACTGCAGCGCACGGTCCCGTCCTCTGCCCGGGGGATGTTGATGGCGGCCCAGGGGGAAGGGGGCAGACTCACCTGGGGCTGAGGTAAGACCACCCGTCACACACACACTTGCGCTCAACGTACATGACACGCCCGCACACTTTGGACAGAGCACAAAGGCAGCTTCGGTAGGTGTAACATTGACTTTAATAACCAAAGGAGTTCATGCACGTGCCCTAGCCCCTAAAACTCATCTGTGCCCTGCACCCGTGCCAACTTACTCAGTGTCTAATTGTTTGGCCTTACGGGCCCTTTGACTACGTCTACGTGGTTCCCCAGACGGTACAGCAGAACTGGAGGTGGACTCCTGTGATTCCTGCCCTCTGACACCGGATCCCTTTGGCGGCCGTTTCCTGAGGCGTCCTGGCCTAGATGGGCCAGGCTGCAGCCCGGGCGACTGGGATGGCGAGCTGCCAGCCTGTCCTGCCCGTTGCCCACCCGATGCACCTGGGACGGAAGGGGGGGAGTCCGAGGTGTCGCGGTGTACCGGGACCTCCCCTACAGAGGGAGCCGGGACGGACCACACCACCTCCTCCTCCCTCGGGGTGCCCGATGGCCCCCAGGCCTCTACATGGGTGGGGGATGCGAACGGACTGGCCATCCGACGCGCCCCCGACATCTGGCGCTGCCAGTCCTGGAGGCCCGTGCTGGTATCGACAGGGGTCTGCAGGTTTGCAGCCATGGAGCCCAGGGGGTTGTCGAACCCTGTCTGCGACAGTGCGACGCCAGCTCGCGCATGGCCACTGGCGCCGATGCCCTCAGCGATGGCCTGCTGAGACTGGGCCATGGCCTGCAGAGACTGGGCCATGGCCTGCAGAGACTGGGCTATGGCCTGCTGAGACTGGGCCATGGCCTGCTGAGACTGGGCCATGGCCTGCTGAGACTGGGCTATGGCGTTGAGCGCCTCTGCCATCTGGCGCTGGCACTGGCTCATGGCCTCCTGTGAGAGGGCAGCCATTTCCTGGGCCACAGACGCCGCCTGCACGGAAGGCCCCAGGCCTCGCAAACCGTTCCCCATGTCTGACACCGTCGCACCCATTGCCTCCACCGCGGACGCCACCCGTGCGGTGTCAGCCTGGGTGGCACGCATGACCGGGACCACTCCCAGCTCCTGGACGCGGGTGGACTCCTCCACCTGCGACCGCAGCCGCCGCAAGCCACCCGTCACCCTATTCGCTCGTCTCCGTGTCGGTGGTTGCATCGGATCTATGTGTGGGTGTGGTAACTGCAGGAACCCGGGATCCATCTGGGCGGCAGATGTTCGCTTGGCCTGGGCTGCCCTCCGACCGCCCGGTCCCTCTGCTGCTCCTACCTCCACCTGCTGTACCGGGACGGCTGTGTTGTGCGCACCAGTGAGTGTACCAGACGCCTCATCACTAAAGTGCCCAACCGTGGTGAGTGTTTCTGCGATGGTGGAGGGTGTTGGTGACAGCAGTGGCGTTGTGTCATGCTCTTCGTCCCACTCTGAGTCCATGGCACTTTGGGGTGGGGGTTCGTCTCCACCCATCCACTCTGAGTCACTGTCCGGTATTTTGTCTTCCCGGGTAGGGGTGTCCTGGGTAGTGCTGTCCCGGGTAGTGCTGTCCCGGGTAGGGGTGTCCTGGATAGTGGTGTCCTGGGTAGTGGTGTCCTGGCTCGGATGTGACGGGGGCCTGTGGCTGCCCCCCTCATCGCTGGGTGGTCGCTCCCGCACGTGACGGGGGTGTCGTCTCCCTGTTGCTCCAGGTCTCTCCGTCTCCCGTGATGTGCGAGGGGCATCCTGCGGGCGTCGCATGCTGGAGGGTGCGGGTCTCTCCGTCTCCCGTGGTCTCCGAGGGGCATCCTGCGGGCGTCGCATGCTGGAGGGTGCGGGTCTCTCCGTCTCCTGTGGTCTCCGAGGGGCATCCTGCGGGTGTCGCATGCTGGAGGGTGCGGGTCTCTCCGTCTCCCGTGGTCTCCGAGGGGCATCCTGCGGGCGTCGCATGCTGGAGGGTGCGGGTCTCTCCGTCTCCTGTGGTCTCCGAGGGTCATCCTGCGGGCGTCGCATGCTGGAGGGTGCGGGTCTCTCCGTCTCCTGTGGTCTCCGAGGGGCATCCTGCGGGCGGTCTGCATCTGCGGGGATGGGTGCCTGGACGTTTGGTCCTGCGATACACAATGAAGCATGCATGGTTAGACATCAGGCAGTGATCAGGTGATACGGGGGAGGGGGATATAGGGGAGGGGGGATATGGGGACGGGCTGTTGGTGGCTCACTTGCTCGTGGGGCCCCGACCTCTGCATCAGCAACCTCCCGGTCCTCAGGTCCGCCAGCCAGTTCCAGGGCCCTTTCCTCGTGTACGGTCAGTGGCCTCTCATCAGCGGGCCCTCCTCCAGTCCTCACATGCTCCCTATTGTTGTGTGCGCGCTTCTCCTGTGGGGGGGGGGGTGGCAGGGGTAAAAGGCAACAGTGTTAGGCAGGTATATGAATGCACGCCATCGGTTGCGCGTGCATTGCAGAGGTTAAGGTTAGGGCTGGATTCACTTGGGGATATGGGGGATATGGGGGAGGGGGGATATGGGGGAGGGGAGGATATGGGGGAGGGGGGATATGGGGAGGGGGGATATGGGGGAGGGGGGATATGGGGGAGGGGGGATATGGGGGATATGGGGGAGGGGGGATATGGGGAGGGGGATATGGGGAGGGGGGATATGGGGGAGGGGGGATATGGGGGAGGGGGGTATATGGGGGAGGGGGGATATGGGGGAGGGGGGATATGGGGAGGGGGGATATGGGGGAGGGGGGATATGGGGGATATGGGGGAGGGGGGATATGGGGGATATGGGGAGGGGGGATATGGGGGATATGGGGGAGGCTCACCCTGCCTGCTCTGACGAGGTCGTTCACCTTCTTGTGGCACTGGGTGCCTGTCCGTGGTGTTAGGGCTACAGCGGTGACGGCCTCTGCCACCTCCCTCCACAGACGCCGGCTGTGGCATGGAGCAACTCTGCGGCCGTTCCCGGGATACAGGGTGTCCCTCCTCTGCTCCACCGCGTCCAGGAGCGCCTCCACATCGCGTGACTCGAACCTCGGGGCTGAGCGACGGCCAGCCATCAAGTCGGGTGTTGCGGTCGGGTGTTCCGGTCGGGTGGGGGGGAGCTGCGCGGCCTTATGAGCCGTCACGCCGTGCAGCGCGTATGACGCTGCACGGCGTGAACCACTGCGCAAGCGCGGATCCCGTTACGTCGCTGCCAGCCCATTTCGGGCCGCAGACTATCGGCCCATGTTTATGACGTGACGCAAGTGGGATTTGCGCCGTTTTTTGCGCCGATCGGCGGAGTTTCCGCCGATAACGGAGAATTTCGCCCGTGATATCTGGGGCGAAATTCTCCAGAAACGGCGCGATGTCCGCCGACTGGCTCCCAAAACGGCGCAAATCAGTCGGGCATCGCGCCGCCCCAACCTTGAGGGGCTAGGTCGGCGACGGACGAATTTCCGCCCCGCCAGCTGGCAGAAAAGGCCTTTGGTGCCCCGCCAGCTGGCGCGGAAATGACATCTCCGGGCGGCGCATGCATGGGAGTGTCAGCGGCCGCTGACGGCATTCCCACGCATGCGCAGTGGAGGGAGTATCTTCCGCCTCCGCCATGGTGGAGACCGTGGCGAAGGCGGAAGGAAAAGAGTGCCCCCCCGGCACAGGCCCGCCCGCGGATCGGTGGGCCCCGATCGCGGGCCAGGCCACCGTGGGGCACCCCCCGGGGCCAGATCGCCCCACGCCCCCCCCCCCCAGGACCCCGGAGCCCGCCCGCGCCGCCTTGTCCCGCCGGTAAGGCCGGTGGTTTAATCCACGCCAGCGGGACAGGCATTTTAGCGGCGGGACTTTGGCCCATCTGGGCCGGAGAATCGCGGGGGGGGGGGGCCGCCAACCGGCGCAGCCCAATTCCCGCCCCCGCCGAATATCCGGTGCCGGAGAATTCGGCAACCGGCGGGGGCGGGATTCAAGCCAGCCCCCGGCGATTCTCCGCGGAGAATCTCGCCCCTGATATTATATCTGCGTGCTTTATGTAATAATTTACAATTCAGATATATCAACTGACTAGGGAGAAGCATTATATCAGGCCGGTTTTTCCATGTCTGAGATGTAGGTAGATGCACTGACATGTGAAACAAGCTCATAAAGCTAGCACAGAGAATATTTGGTGTAAAACAGTGACAAATGCAGATTATTTCCTGAGTATAGAGTCACTGTTGGGGCCGGTTTAGCTAAGTTGGCTGGACAGCAGGTATGTGATGCAGAGCGTGGCCAATAGCGCAGGTTCATATTCCCAGACTGGCTGAGGTGATTCATGAAGGCCTCGCCTCCTCAACCTTCTCCCTCACCTGAGGTTAAATCACCACCACTCAGCTCTCCCCTTCAAAAAGGAAAGCAGCCTATGGCCATCTGGGACTACGGCGACTTTACTTACTTTATTTTATTACCCCAGAAAATTTACACTAACAATGAGAACATTTCAAAAGGTTGATATTTATTTTGTAGATACTCATTTTTTTAACATTTGCAAACTTAATCATCTCACTCCAGTTCAAATATAAAGCAAAAAGCCAATGATCTAATACGGAGTAATCCTCCAACTTTGCCTCTTCTCTAATACAAATAGCTGTGGCCATTAATACTTACGATATAAAGATTCCAATAAAACATAAAGTGCAGATTATTACCTATAGAGGAGCTTATAAGAGGTTTCATTAATGTCAGATACCTGTGATGACTCATTTTGGACCTTTCTATAGAAGTTAACTATCAGAATACCAGGAGATACGAAGATGAAGATTTACATGTTCTTACATTTGATGATCTTCTCAGCTTTTCCTATCAAGTTGCCAAAGGGATGGAATTCCTCACTTCACAAAGTGTAAGCTTACCTGAAAAGTCTTTGGACCAAATATTCAAAGATGTGGCTTTGTATTACTGAAGCAAGTTAATCATTGATCTTTGCTAGTGTATTCACAGAGATCTGGCAGCTAGGAATGTGTTAGTGACACATGGGAAAGTAGCAAAAATATGTGATTTTGGATTGGCCAGGGACATCATGCAAGACTCTAACTACGTCGTCCGAGGCAATGTAAGTCCATGTACATGTTTTGCCACCTCCTTATAGATTTATCCACACATATTGTGAGTAATTTGAACATAGCATGGAAGTTTGGCAGATCAGCCATCCATTATACAACACTTGCAATTCTCCTTTCTGTTTTATGACAAAGTAAATTGGGAGAAGTATTTAACAGTGACTAATCTGCTATTGCGCAAGTTATAATTGTTTCCACTCCCTTCCATTAATGGTTGCTGGATAACAATCAGAAGTAGGAACCCTAGTTATCCATTCCCTAATCCAATGGTAACATTTAATCATTGTCACTGACTCCGTTAAGATTAACAAACTCAGCAAAAACTGAAGTTTGAACCTTTGGCCTCTCTGATTTGCCCAGCTATGGACCGGTAAGATTATTGGATATCAAGGCAAAAACATGTTCTTATTGAACATTTTTTAAAAATGTACATAAATGTTGGTAATCTGAAATAAAAGCTGAAACTGCTGGAAATGCATAATAGGTCTGTTAGTAACTAAAAGGAAATGCAGGATAATATTGCTAATATGACCCGTCAATAAGTTTTCAAGGAAATAAACAAATTGCTCTTCAAGGTAACAGAGCTGAGGAAAACACCTATGGTTGCCTTGAACACAGTTTACTTTATTACTAATAGATGTGTGACTTTTCTGCCCCATATCCCTTGCATGTTTCTCACACTGTCTCTCTGATATGCCTTATGCCTGTCTCTATCTCTGTGATATATCTCTCCATCTCTCTGATATGTCTGTCTCTGTCTCTCTGATATGCCTGTCTCTATCTCTGTGAGACATCTCTCCGTCTCTCTGATATGTCTGTCTCTGTCTCTCTGATATGTCTGTCTCTGTCTCTCTGATATGTCTGTCTCTATTGCTCTGATATATCTCTCCGTCTCTCTGATATGTCTGTCTCTGCCTCTCTAATTTGCCTGTCTTTGCCTCTCTGATATGTCTGTCTCTATCTCTCTGATATATCTCTCACTGTCTCTCTGATATGTCTGTCTATGTCTCTCTGATGTGCCTGTCTCTGTCTCTCTGATATATCTGTTTCTCTGATATATCTGTCTCTGTCTCTCTGATAGATCTGT